>NC_090900.1:6226500-6531500 GCF_040956055.1 Brachionichthys hirsutus | reverse complement strand
GTTGGTGATGCCCGTGTTTGGAAGTTCCGTTTTCTGAGAGGAAAATCTCATGAAAACTGCACTCCGGACTTGTTATTCTATTTTATTCAGTGCCCAGAGGTCTGGCTTTCAACTTGAAGGTTCAAATGTTATTCATTCTCTTCAAGTCTAGACGGGAGGATCACGCAACACCAAAACAATTCCCACAACTATGCCACAATATTTGAAGGCCGTTTCTCTGTTTCCCAATAAATGTAGTATTTGACGCTGTCAACAAAGTGGGTTAAAGATCACATTTTATGGACTATTTTATGGTACCATTGCTCCACATGGTGCATGAATTAACAGAAAATACAGTGTCAATCTAATAGCATTTAAATTTGCTTTTGCATTGCCACGCACTTACTTTGTCTTCTTTGACGCGTCAGCATCGTGTCCTTGACCTGGGAGGGCAAATGACGAAAGCAACACTTAGGCCTTTACCTTCAATTGCATCAAATTTGTGCTTTACTGCTCTTTTGATTCTGATACGAGTGATTTAAAGCAGAGTTGAGCTGAGAATCTTGTGCACAATTGTAGAACGTAACATGTCTTCACTCGTAAGGATTCTATGCATTCATCACTGTGTGCAGTCAGCAAGTACCATGCTCGGTGCCAGTGATCTGAGCCAGAATCCTGAATGATCTGGACTGGGTGGTGCCAGAGCGTGGACGCCAGTCCTCCGTATCCTCTGTTATGCGCTTCCTGCTAGCATCAGCATGAGTAGGTACGTGGTAAAAATGGATGTCCGTGTCCACAATATGCTTCCGGGGAACTCTGGATAGACAGAAAATACGACATCAGCAAGTATACTTTTAGTTTTACTTCTTCCCTCCTATAATCAAAGTGGTGGAATCAAATAACTTAAAGTGAAATGCAGAACTCATTTTGCAGGATCGTATAAAACATTCTCTACTACATATTGTAATTGGGCCATTTGTAGCGCTCCCAATAGTTGTGCTGTGTTAAATCACCTTAAGTCTTTGTAGGGAGGTTAAGTCAAACAAAGGATTTTAAATGGACACAAAATGTGCATATATTGACACACAATAAGTGAGTTAGAAGAATGGAACTAAGCTGCCAAATGCTTAGACTGCAAGTTACATGAGACAAGGAAAACGCGATTTGTTAAATGAATTTGGTGTCTTGATCCAAACCACTCAGGTACCTTGGCGGTGGAGGTTTTCTTGAAAGTCAACGAGAGAGGCAAACGGACAGAAGAAATACACTTGATGAGAGCAAGGAAAACTAAAACAGTCATTGACAGACTGGTGGAATTATCAGTAAAAACTTACTTCAAAATACTTTGTGGTCCACTTATAGGGAGGTAAAGTAGGAGAAGAGATACAAGCGTTAACCGTTAATTAAAGTCCAAAAAAGTTGTCATATGACATGTTATTAACAAATATATAGATAAAGTAAGTAAATAAACAACAACGTGCAGTCCTGCTTTTAACCACATGGTGGTGCTGCTGAATTGTTTGCAGTAAATCTCCCAGAATGTATTAGAATATTTTGTTTTCTTTTTCAGATAAAATGAAGTACTTTGCATATGACAAATGTTCACACATTATTATGATGTCACAATTGTGGCTTGGATGAATGCAGTAACAGTACATATGTGTTTATCCACATTAGCTCCTTGGGGGGGGGGCGCTGACAGGCGTGCTACTGTCAATAAATCACCCTTTAGGCGCACATAAACACACAGAGAGACATTGAAGACTTTTCAGGCACTGCTGCCAGTAAATCACGTATAAATGCACACAACCACCCACCAGTCAGCGAGCACACTGAATAAACTGATATATGACATGAGTGTCTTTCAACACATTCTAGCCACAGCAGCAGTTATGCGGGTGTGGTAGTGCTGACAGCTGCATGCGAGCCTGTTACACATAAAGTCTGGCAATATGTGTCCATCTATTTTTGTGATTGCAGTTGAGGTGAGAATATCACAAAACCTGGGTTAATGTTAGTGAATGTGTAGGAACACATGCTGCAGTTGTGCTGCTTGAACTAGAAAATATTATTATTAACAATAAAGTTCTACAATGAATTTACAAGAAAATCCATGCAGGTGTCACGATACAGTTGACAAACACAGGAGGAGAGCGATGAGTGAGTATAAAGGACTGCAGGCAGGCGTTCATAACCTATCATGCTGCAGAGACTAACTTTGAGACTGGACGAGGTGCTGCAGTCTGCAAGGCAGAAAAGCAATGATTGAAAGGAAGGAAGGAACACAGAGAATATTTGCTCCAAATCTTTCTATTTAATACTCAAAATATCAAATGTCATTGAAAAATCCCCTCTGAAACAAACCACAGCTCATCAGCAGCATGCAACGAGCAAACAAGATGCAAGGATGAGCAAGACGCTGGACTGCTGTACGAGAAGTTGGGGCAAGTTGTAAAGAGCAAATCAATCCTGGAAAAGCGTATTCCCCAAAATAAGGCATTACACAATCATTCACTCCATAATTGTTGGCAATGCCTTTGAAACCTTAGAACTGCAGTTGTGTGTTTGGATAATCAGACAGTGAACGTATACACTCACCTCATACAGCAGGGAGGAGGTGCAAGGAAAGAGGGTGATTTTCTTTTTTAAAAGCTTGAATGACAGTTTGGGTGATGATGATGATGATGACAATGACATGTATGTTAAAGTTTGGATATTTTATCCTTAAAATACTTAGTTACAGTTTACTCTATTTCGTTCTAGTCATTATAATTTATCAACCCATGGATTTGAATACTGTCTATATTATAGCAGTAATTTGCTCTTTCAAATTCTTCTCTTCCTCTAATCAAAATGCTAAAAGGTTTAGAAGTACTGTTAGAATGAGAAGGAAAGTAGACATTTAATTGTCTGAATAGAACCAAGGTGGAGAAAGTTACAAAAAAAAAAAAGAAACTGTACAGATTAGCTGGAGAGAATGTCACTCACCCATTCAATTGCAAATTCAAGGCTCCACCCTGACTCTCCAACAGGCCCCGCCTCTGCCCCATGGCCACCTCACATGCGTTCTCATTGGAGTAGAGGTTGATTGGTGTGTTATACACTGATGGCTGGGGCGGAACAAGGACAGGAGGGGAGGAGGAGTAGGAGGAAGATGAGGAAGAGGATGGGTAAGAGACAGGAGGAGGAGGAGGAAGACTGTTGTACGAGGAGGCAGGAGTAAAGGCCGATGATGGGGATGGGATGAAGGGAGAAAAAGTGGACTGTGAAGGAGGGCATTCACGCCCTCTTCCAAAGCCCCCGAATGGTCTGGGGGCCTTGTTGTAGGGGGTGGCGGAGGGGCTAGAGGAGTGAGGATTGGGATGTGGCGGTGGCGGTGGATGGGTGAGGGCGACTGGTTTTATGATGTCTGATCTGTCACCCTAGTGGCATGAGAGAAGAGCGTGCAAAATATACACAAAATGCAAATCATAGCACAACACACAGCGCACTGACGTCTGCAGCATTAGAAAAAACATTTTAAAATATGGGAGAAAAAAAGCAGTTTTCATGCAGCAAACATGTCTGTTGGACATTGTTTCAGAAGGGTGTCGAAACGAAAGAAATATTCAGATTATTAAACACACGACACTCCAAGAGAATAACTTATTTTTATGTTGCCTTATCATTTCACACTTGTTTTTGACTATTCTTCGCTTGGTGTGTCTTGCCTTGATTTTCTCACATCTATGCATAGACATGCTGTACACTCATGAGAGCACACTTTTGGGCTGCTTCTGTGACATGCCACCGTACTGTACCTTTGGTGCCACCGGAGGTGGTTTAGGAGCACCTGGAGCCCTGGAAAGACAAAGGGAACACCATTTATCTTTCATTTCAGTATTCATTTTGAAAAATGGCAGATTGCGATGCCTTAAAAATCTATGCTAATTTTCTTCAATTCATGTGACTAAATTCAAAACTTTTCCTTTTCATGCTTATATGCAATAATACATTCTCACGCAATCCATTCCAGCCACTGCTTTCCAGCCAGTAACATCCATCCAATAGCATAGTGACGTAGTAAATCTGATTATCCCTGGACTTACAGCTCATTCCTGCTACCGTCAAATGTCGACTTAACTTTCCCATTATGCATGCTGTCATCAGCCTCGTCAGTCTCAATAGCTTCATCAGCCGCCACCACCAGTGTCTAGACTCCGTGGAGCCATTTGTCCTGCTACTGCACAGCGTAGATGCCCTTTGATTGCAATGTCCCTTAAGTGTCAAGACCTTCTGACAGACCAATTTTCATCTGCTGTAGTAAACAAATATATCTACTTCATCTTCATTCATTTACTCGCCTCTCCTCAGTCCAACTGAACCCATGGAGAGTTATGGCTAAACCGAGGTTCTCAGCGCAGAGACCAACGTCAGCGCTCGCTGTGTCTGCGTGTCAGACTACAAAACCTTTGATTTATGTGTGCTTTTGAGCAGCCATTTTTAATCTTTAATTGGTTGTATCAATCATAAACTCGTAGCATTGGATACTCTTGATTCCACACTGAGCCCCCAGATCATCTACGAGACCATGACTGCAACTACGCAGTTAGATTCGGTCTGAAGTGATGCCATCTTAGCATTTCATCATGAAAAACATTATGCTGGGACATTTTGTTCATCTGTTTCTAGTGTTCTCAATTGACAAACCGGTTCAAACGGTTCTTCGGTGTGTCAGAAGATCACAGAGAGGGATAAAATTCATGAGCCCATGTAAATGAAAGGTTAAGTAAACTGCACAGTAACTGAAGATGTGTGAATGTCAGCAGCCCTGCATTCCTTTCAGAGCAGCCCTTCGATAACCTTCCTTAGGGAGGTGCACGTCCTTCACCTCGGTAAATTTAAACCAACAGCCTTGCAGAAGCAAGACGCTTTCCATTCCAGATTAGTGGGCAGATATAGCCACTCATATCACTGGACCTCTCCTCTCTGCTTCTGGCCTGCAGTGTCCTTGTATTAGCGTCATGCTCCTTTATCAACATAATGAAGTGATAGTACAGCGTTAGAGTGACATCGGGTCATCAAATTATTGCCAACATTTTTAGCATTCTGACAGCAGTTATGATCAAACCTACCAGATTTTTGTGTAACTGATTGTGGTAGTGGAAGCAGGGAAAAGGAAAAACAGGTCTGAGCTGCATGTCTGGAAGAGATTTTGAGTCCTGCGGTTCGCCTCGCAGGCTGTACTCGCTGTTCCCAGTCAAATACTCTGAGGTGTGGATGGCTAAAGATGCTTGCTTGACAGTTATGTTAAAGAAGGTTGGATTTTTAAGCTCAACCGAAACCAAAGGAACCCCCCCCCCCCCACACACACACACACACACCTCTTGCACGACCAACGGCATGAACATGTACAAGGCTCACATGGTCGGGGCTCGGGGGGAGAATGGAGAACACCGGGGTATCAAATAGGTATTTCAGACACGTCGCCCTCATTGCTGTGTGCCGTCGCCAAAGGCTAAAACTGGAAGCACCAACATGGAGCTCAAATGTGTCATGAAAAAAACCCTCACCTGTTAGAAAGTGAATTAAAAAGACTTGGTTCGATGCAGAGTTGTGTACTTGGGCTTTATCTTGAGTGTCTAAACACAAAATGACTTCTGTTGCTGAGACTCTGCAGCAGCTTGTATGAAATGCTTCTGTTCTGTGTTGTGTTTGCATGTGTAACTCTACATGCTGCATGTAACTCTGAGACTCCGTGCGTCTGTTTTCTTTACTATAAATTCGTCTCTTTTGTTTTCAATACGTTTAACACTTCTCTTTTTGAGGGAATAAACAAAACAGCATCTGAGTGCCATCTCTTCTTTGCTGGCACTCAAATGGCCCCTTGCAGCCTTGTGGCTGATCGATGTCCTTAGTTGTGCATTTGTGTTTAATCTCTTTGTTCTATTCTTACTTGAGTGAGATCATTGACCAATGTTTCCAGGGCTTTGTCCCGACACGCCATAAGCTTCGCCAGCAAGCGGCACGCCGTACTGGTTCAATAGGAGATTGTGTGTGTGTGTCTTTTCTTATATCTACAAAGGTGTTTCAAGAGGATGGGATAGTGACTAGTAACACCACTAGAAGCATGTGGCATTCACTCTAAAACCAGTACATGCATAGACACACATCCAGGCACACACACGTTCAAGCTATAGGCAGCCCAAGAAATGTTTCAATTCTGTCCCTAAATGTTGTCATGTGTTTGACATCTTGTAAAGTGATACAATATATCACTTCACTCAAAAAGAACACACACACACACACACACACACACACACACACCCACACCTACACACACACACTGCACCCATACATGTAGCTCCTTGCAATCACATCTGTTACAAACTCTTCTTTGTGTTCCTGCATAAAGCAGGCCTTTGATAAAGTGTTCTGCCGTTTGGGTGACAGAGCCATTAAAGCCAGTGAGCGGTTAAAGGCCAGTTGACATAGACCCACACACATATATACTCATACACACATGATGTATTACACAGGATGTGGTGATAAAGGCTGCAGTCATTACGAGTTCACCATCGAAATGCTAGTGTTGCAAGTCTTCAGGGGCCTATTTACTGTATACACACATTTATACATACCACAAAGCTTCACACACATGCACACACACACACACACACGCACACACAATTTATTTTTACTAAGCATTTCTAAACATTACATGTGGCATAAATTGAACTTGATCTATTTACAGCTGGATTTCTGTGGTTCTGTTGGTCAGTCAGAATTTACCTTCTTTTCACACTTAATTATTCTTGAACAAGCAATTTTTTTTGGGGGGGGGGGACAGCTTTTTCTTGTTTTTATGTCAACTTTTGCTCTGCAAAGAAGGGAGGTCAGAACAATTTAAATCAATTATGCAGCTCATGGATCTACTGGAGCCTAGCCCAGCTGGCTACGGGAAAAAGGCAGTGTACACCCCCCAGATTAGACGCCAGCTAATGGCGGGGCTAGTATAAAAACAATGTGTGTTTTTTTTCTTTGAACTTTATTGATCCCCCTGGAGATGAAATGCATCCCTGCATTTGGCCCATCCCAGAGGGGCAGAGGGCAGCCCTTAAGGTGTCCAGGAAGCAAGTTGGGTCTATTTTGCTTTACCGGAAATTAAAAACAAAATTCTCTCACCTTTTTTCTTTCCTATGCCCTCTCCACACCGCTCCATCCTTCTCTGCTATGTTTAAATTAGCTCACTCTGTCCTACCTTCATGCCCCCTTTTTCTTTTCTTTTTTCCTTTCCTGCAAATGAGGTCACTCTTTTTTAACTAAAGTGATAATGGCTGCTGAAAAAAATCTCTCTAAAATGTATGCAGTTGTTATTCCTGAAGGTCAAACACACTGAGCCCTCGTCTTTCTTTTTCTGCGCCTTAATAGGGAAAACAGTGGGCTGTTCTGCAACTCCAGCTTAAAGTGAAGCAGACACGCCAACATGATCATAATGCCATGGCACCGAGTAGGAGCCCAGTGACTGAATTAGAATTATTGCCATGTGTGTCTCAGAATTTGGGTGTTAGCAGTAACACTAAGCAGTTTGTGTGTGTGTGTGTGTGTGTGTGTGTCAGACTTTCCCTCTTCCTTATCAGCTACCAACCTCCACAGAGGTCTCGACAAGTCGTTCTAAAGAGTATGACATCACGAGAGGCTCTAAAAAGAGAGGTTGACACTGACCAGAGCAAAGGAGGACAGGATGGTAAAATTAAAACCGTTTCACTGAGTAAACATTCAGATGCACATACAGAAGAGCCTAAATGCTGGAGCAGTTTATCTTTCAGCCTGACTCCTGTTCCGGTCCAGTGAATCTTATTAGACAGTGTAGTTCTGTAAATGTAGAAATCGACATACGGATAGAGTTATATCAACGGCCTCAAACAGACGAGGGTCTGGGCCTGGTGAACGACAAGGTTTTCAGAACATCTGATGGGCTGCATAATTGGGAACATGTTCAGTGATTATTGTGTGGTGTGCGTGTGTGAGGTTTGGCACACTGTATTGAGCGTCTCATCTCGAGCTATCTGCTCTGTTTTCACTGCTCTCTCTCTCTCTCTCCTATCTGTATATGTGTAAGGGATGGGCGTGCATTCAAATGTTGAAGTCTGCTGTTTTAAAGTTTTAATTGCCTAAATTGATTACCTGAACTTAGCGCTGTATCCTAATGAATGGTATTTCAAACTCCACATGCTAAGTTAGGTGCATCCACCAGGTTAGCATAGTTTACTGTATGGTAGGTTTTATGAGGGGGGTTATCTAAAAATCTCCCAATATACTGCATTCAAGAAAATAAAATAAGAAGAACACAGATTAACTTTATTTTAAGGAAGGCTGTAACGACTGAAATGGCTAAACGTGCATCAAGAGTCAATGTGTTTTCTGTGGTACCAGACAAACAAGCAAACCCTTTGTAACAAAAACACACAGTGGTAGACTGGTACCCTGAGGAGTCTTAAAAGTAGACCATGAGAGGAAACAGGCACGTTAAGTTACACCCAATCGGGCCAAGAGAAAGGAGGCAATGTTACAGAGTGGAAGCAGGTCAACAGTGCTGCACCAAAAGCCCCAACAGAGCACAGGGGCAGAGGGAAAATCACTTTTAGAACTACCGTGCTAATCGCCACACTCGATTCAAAGAAGGACCATCTACTCTGCATTACGCCTGCCATGCCTGTGTAAGGGCTGTAGAGGTGGGGGAACAGAAATTGTGTGAGATTGAGGATTAAATGGCACTGTCTGTCTCAAAGTGAGTTTGAAAAGTTCACTTGGAGAATAACTTAAGAGTATAATTTATCCTCTGAACTCCTACTTCCTGTATGAGTTCCTACTTCCTTATATAGCATAAACCCTTTTTCAACAACTACCGGTACATCTACACATGCAATGGCACACCAGACTTAATTCATATATAGCAACAAAACAAAATGAACAGTGAAAATACTTACATGATTGATGTCATTTTATGCAACATTAGATTTTTTTAGCAGGAAGACACCAGACGGTTTTATGTGAAACAGGAACACAACAGCGGCTGTAAAACAGAAGATGGGACAACTGGCTTCCTACACTTCCTGTGTTGTCCCTTGAAATCTTATTTAAACTTTTACAGCCTCGTCTCAGCAGCAGACTGACCAAGAATGAAAAATTGTTCTTATAAACAGAAAAAAAAAAGAGAGACACACACAGACAGACAGGGTGGACACAAAAAAACATGTGGGCTACTGGTCCCGCATCCAAAGGCCAAACAGAGGCCAATGTCCTCAGCACAAGCTGGTGTGTTTCAAGCATGCTTCACTTGTTATTAAAGCCCACTGAACCTGCCAGAACTCGGGAATACTTCATGGCAGCTTCCACACCATTCCATAGTTTAAAATATGTTAAGCACAATTTAACTAACGAATGGCTATGTCTGTCGACCGTATTTGGAGCGGAGCATTTCTGTTTGTGAAAGACTCGCCAGACAACTTACCCAGCCACTGCGCATGAGAAGAATGGAACTGACCTTTGTTGTCTCACTGTCACTGACCGACAAACACAATATGACAGTTTCGACTATAGAATGATAAAACCAGGGGATCAGAGAAACACTAAAATGATCTAAAATAGATTGGCGCCTCTCCATGAGCCTCCAAAAGGGATCACAGCAGCGACTGCGGTCTGAAATGATAAGCCTGTTCTATCAACACTGTAGACATTCAACAGAAGAATACACAATGGAATAATGAACTGCGTAAAATGACCTAAAATATATTGTGAGGGGTTTTTTTGCTTTATCTTTTTCCTCACTCTATCTCTCTCTCTCTGGAAGCAATAACAAAACAACAAAGATAGACGGGTCCAGCAGTCAGCACTGAGAAAGTCCGAACATAAAGATGAGCCACAGCTGGGCCAGGCAGTGGTTTTCCAAATTCAACATCTGGCCCAGAGTCTGTTGAGAGGATTATGCAGATCAGCGTGAGTCAGTATCACTTTGTGTGAGACTCACTCACACAGCTTCCCGGCTTATTGGTGATTCTCCATTCAGAGTGTGGCTTTTGACCTTGTCCATGAAGTGCTTACTCGACCTCTATGGCTCTTTTTGTCAATGAGAGTCACAAAAATAAAATAGGATGGCAAGAGTGACCATAAAATCCCAGCTCTGATACCAAAGAAAAACAACAACAGCATTTACCACCAATCCACTTGATGCACTGATGGATGATGTTAGGGGGGGGGGGCAGGAATGGATGGAGTATGGATGTGCAGAGATGTGTGCTTTTCCAGCTCATGCTTTCTGCCTGAGTTGAGCACAATGTCATCTGATTATCTAACAATAAATAAATAAATAGAGAGTGGCTCATCCGGCTGAGTTTAAATACTCCCCAGCCCCTCTGAACTGATAAAGTTGTCGACTCAGGAATTAACATGAAAACTGGAAGAGAAGATGGGAAATTGTGTCTGGGAAGTAAGTGTTTAAAAAAAAATGGTTGACTAAAATTTATTTCAGACTCACTGTTGATGATGATTGGAAGTTTATTTTATTTGGAACAAAACTGTTGACTGTACAATTTACAATCTTTTACCCCAAAACTCATTTATAACAATTACGGTACTCAGCTTATGAAATGTTGCTTCCTGCTTCTCTCCTCTGAACAGCCCAAGTGATTCTCCACCCAAGAGTCGTTCAGCTTTACATTTAGATAATCTTTGGGTTGTCTTCACAAAGTGCAGGTTGAGGAGGCTCTCAGCTCTGAGCTCACCAGAATCCGTACTTGGCTTACTGATAACAAACTGTCACTACATCTTGGTAAAACCGAATCGATTCTTTTTGGGTCTAAACACTGTCTGCGTGAGATAAATGTTAATGATTTCAAGGTCACAGTCGATAATACAGTCATCTCCAGCAAAGAAGAGATTACCTATTTGGGCTGTGTTCTTGACAAATACCTGTCTGGCGATAGTATGGCAACTAAGGTGATCAAAAAAGTCAATCAGAGAACAAGATTTTTGGGCAGAATGTCTGCTTTTGTCAACAAAAGTGCTCTCCGGACGCTTGCCGCAGCCCTCGTTCAGCCCCTCTTTGACTATGCTAGCACCTCCTGGTATTCAAACATCAAAATGTCCCTGAAAACCAGGCTCCAAACCTCCCAAAACAAACTGATTCGGCTACTCCTCAATCTGGGGCCCATGACCCACCTTCTTCCTGGACATTTTGCTAGCCTAAAATGGCTCAGGGTAGAAGACAGGGTTAAACAACTCAAAATGGGATTGGCATTTAAAATAGTCAATGCAGCTCTGCCCTCAGTCCCCTCAATCCCTGCATACCTGAATAAACACCTCCACAGATTTAGTGACACCCACAGCCACAACACTAGAGGGAGCTCAAACAACAACCTGATTACCCCCTCCTATAGGACTAACATGGGTAAATCATCTTTCTACAATACGGCCACCCGAGGGTGGAACGGATTGACTCCCGCCCTCAAAACATGCACCTCTTTGGCCTCCTTCAAAAAGGCCCTAAAAATACACCTTTCAGGGGGACAGAAACGGAGATAGTCATCACGACTCTCTCCGGATCAAACCCCCCCTCCTTTTTTTTGTCCACCTACGTTGCACGTATTAATTGCTTTAGTAATTCATTGTAATTTATGTAAGTTATTTATTTATTGTCATTTCGCATCAGTGGTGTAATTTATTTTAGATTAATTGTTAGTTTGCACTGGCGGTGTAATAACATTTTATTTTTGTCTTTCTAATGTTACGTTGCATCAATTGCGTAATTTAATATTGGATTTATTCTTATTTGTATTGTTTTTTGTGGATGATTTATGTACGAAGGACTTTCAACGGAAACAAGCCCGCAAGGGCTTTTTTGAAATGCTCCTCTTAGACAGGATGTTTGACGTTATTTGTACTGTAATACATGCTACTGTGTGACTGTACTTGTACTCTAACATTCTATCTAATAAATATATTCATTCATTCATTCATTCATTCATATTCAGACGCCTACTTTTGGCGATTTGCATTTTCTTTGAGCAAAAACTACAGACCATCAGCTGACAGACGGAGACAGGAGTCTGTAGCTGAATTCCCTCGGTATTATGATCTTACTGTTTAATACTCTGGGCAAAGACAAATATGATGGTCATCAGTTTCAGAGGATCTTTGGCAATTACTACAGAGCAGTGAAAGACAGAGGCAGGTGAGCCCAGCTCAGCCCCCTTGGCTTTAGAATATGTTTGGCAAATATCAGAGCTGAGTAAGTGACAATGGCAGCTGTGCAGCTCTACGAGCCCAGAGAACTTGGAAGCGGCTGCGAATGTCTGCCGTTACAGCTTAAGCCCCTTAAATTGTTATTTATCAAGCCAATGTCGTATACAGTACTTTGTTGTAACAGTATATATCATATTTTGACAACTTTTGTAAAGCTTTTTTTTTCATGCAAAGTAGTTTTACTGGCAACAACTAAAGATATGAAGCTTGAACTACAAAGCTCGAGTGAGACGAGTAACTTCCCGTTTCTGTAATCCCGTTCAGCAGCAGTGATAGTTATTATCTGCAATCAACTAATTGCCTCTAAATTTTCATTTCAACTTTGTGGAAGTTTTTTGTTGGCCCACAAGTTGCAGAGGATCTGCTTTCTGATAAAGGCGCAGACTGCCCAGAGGAGTGAAACATTTTTTTTTTTTATGTCAGGACATGAGAAACTGTCTGTAATTCTAACAAAAGCTTCCATTGGGAATAAAGGCAGTGGGTACTTAAAAGGTACTTTGACTGACTGTCTGTACTATATATTGATTACAGTTAAATAAGGGCTGATGCTAGAGCAGCACTTGGTAAAGCGTACAGCAATCTCAAAATATGTAATCAGGTGTCCAAGTGTGCACGGTGAGATCCGGAAGTGTGTGCCAAAAGATTGTGAGTACAAATGTGTAAGAAGCACATAATGTATAGATGAATCTGAAAATGCATAGATGCTAACAGCTGAAAAGTCAATGTTTGAAAAATAAAGGTATTGGAGTGCTTTTCATTCATAAACAGATCACCAGCTCGTGGTGTCCAGCATGTGCAGCTACTGAGCTGCACAGACTATCTACATAATGTATGCAAGACTCCACAAAGAGGAATCTGCAGTTACAATTACGGATCTCTACCAAGGAAAAGGTGAAGCAAATGTTCCTTGAAAAAAAGCCAACAAATTAATAGTTTTAAATGACATTATTCCTGAATTTTCTTTCCTTAGCGGTAATTCTTCTTTTTCTTCTTTCAGCTCGTTCCGTCAGGAGTCGCCACATCAAATCAACTTTCCCCACTTCACCCAGTCCTTTTCATCACCCAACACCATGTCCTCCCTCACTACGTCCATGTGACTTCTCGTTAGTATATGATCGTAAGAGCAAGTCGGTGGTTGGAAGTGTCAGATCAAGCTGTGCTGATGAGAAATGAGCATGGGATACAGCTAAATGAGAGGGTGTAATGTCAGGGTTAGGGTGATTGTGGATTGAAAAGATTAATTGCTCCAACAAAAATAGAACAAAGTTATTAATGTGGCTGGAATTTTGAAAGTGGAAACACAACTTAGCAAAATGAAAGAGGACACAAATAGATGAGAGCAGAGTTAAAGGTGATCTACTTCCAATCTTCCATCAGTCATTCCAGCCACATCCACTAAGCTGGGCCAGTCAACCCACCCAAATGACTCACCGCCACCACTCACTCTCTGTGCTGCCACCATCATAGTAACCAGTGAGGTTGTGTAAGCCACTGCAACGACAGGGGATACTGAGAAACAAGACCAAGATTGTTCCATGCCATTGTCAATGAGGGTTCACAAACTAGGAATTTATTTTGGTGCAATCGTGCAACATATGAACAGCAGCATTAAGAGTGGATCCTCAGATGTGTACCAGCAGCAGTAAAAACTAACACAATCACAACAATTATCCAGGAAAGAGAACGTTTCTAAAAAGCAACTTTTTTTTTTACTAATGCTGAGAATAAAAAACAACTGACTTGCTTAAAATGATGATGCTATTCTTTGAGAGCCAACATAATCTCTCTCTCAATCACTGTGCAAGTCAACCACACTCCAATAAAGTCACAGGCACGTAATTCACAGAATGCATTATATTGTCAGACACTTGCTGCTGCAGCCAAATAAAGATCAGTGAAACACACATATACACAGTGGAACATATATAATCTTATATAATCTTCAGCAGCTTTTCTTTCTGTTGTTCTTTTTTTTTTTGCACATCTGTTACTCCTCTCTTTTCCCAATCACCTACTTATTTAGAAAAGGATAACAACCCGTCTCCTCATAAAACACACACATGGAGGCATCGCATGCATTGTTAACATTTATACGGATCTTCGTTCTGTTATCATTCCTTTTGCTATCTGACCCAGTGACAAACCCAATCAGCAGACAAAGTAAAAATGAAAGGATAAACGCACGACGCCTATACAAACTAACAGTGATGGGATAGAATGGCTACTCCCATTAAAAATGTAAACCCATTAAATCCCAGGTGTTGACCTGGACATGACCCACCGTGGACATGTGATGTGTTCAGGAAGACATCTTTAAATGCCAATTAAATTTCATTTTATAAATGGACCCAGGAGACGTCGTAACATTTATTGTAGATTTTCTGGACACCCACGTATCTCAGAGAGGCAGAAGCTGGAGCCAGTTGTGCTCCATGGCTACACACATCCTCTACACTTTAATGCTGCCCCTTAATAAAATAAGCCCTCCTGTGTGTTTCCAGCGAGACGTGACTCAACCCTTCTAAGGTTAATGTCTGCACAGAGTTAGGCAGAAAAGGTGGTCCTTTCTATTTTCTTCCTGTTCAGTCCCACCAGCACTAAGAATGTTTTGCAAGAAAACCTTTAAATGCAACTCAGACTTGCATTACTCATGATAAATTGACCTTGAGTTACTTTTAGCCCCATTCGCTTACAGTGTGCGTTCTCTGCCACTCAACCAAAAGCAAACTTTTTTTAATCTGTCATCATTTGGACACAAATTAAAGGGCACTCTCAGTAAGGCTTCAAATGAAGGGAAGGGATAACAGAAAGATGAAAAGCTATCGAGAAAGGCTGGAATGTGAAACCCAGACAGAATCAGAGAAACGCATCAACAATGTGCTTCAGGCAAAGAACCAGGCAATTCAAACCAAATGAAGCACAATATAAAGCAACACACACACACACATGAACTAATTGCTTGTTGTGATAAATCAGCTTTGTGCAACAGGATTCCACCTCAGAGAGGACCTCTGGGACGGGGGAGTGGTCCACAATGTGTGATGCTCTCAATGTCCTTAAAGGAATGCAACATCAGGCAGAACTTATGATGTTGTGGTGTATTTGGAACTTCCATTAACTCCTACAACAATCTGCCTGTATGCGGAATGTCTTGGGTTAAAATGGAAAGCGAGGACTTAAGGCTGAGGGAATGTGTGACAAACAAACATTTCCCACTAACATTAATGTGTTAAATCGTCACAAACTGAAATGGATTTGGTTTTAGAAACGCAAGAACACACCGAGTTTAATCTCATAACTTACTTCTGGAGGGTCAGACTGAGGTTGCCAGCGCAGTTCTTGATCTTGTTCTGGGCCTCCAGGTGGTTCATGCCCTCTGTGGCAATGCCATCGATGGACAGCACAGTGTCTCCAATGGCAACGCCACCTTTAGCAGCCTTCCCACCATCCGTCAGCTGCAGAAACACACAACACACAAATATCTTACAATTTTTCTTTGACACCAGCCAGGATAATACTTCTGCAGAAAGCTCAGGCTATCTATCAATCACATGATTTATGGATCAATTCCATCACGGAGGTCTTTGGCTCAATTTGTTGATTGATCTATTTCCATGCCAGAATGGAACATCGACTGTGCATTCATCGAGAACAGTCTTCATCAATATGTTGCTGTTCACGTTAAGGACCTGCTGTCATACTGAACTTGTTGCTTGCTGGAAAAGAGAAGGAGGAATTATTTGGATTCAGCTTGGCTGCATCTTTTGAGACGGCTCAGTTGGTAGAGCGGGGTCGTCCAGTGACCGGTTCGAATCCCGGCTCTGGCTGTCCACATGTCGAAGCGTCCTTGGGCAAGACACTGAACGCCAAATTGCTCCTAGTGGGCGTGGCAGTCGCCCACTGGAGTGTGTTTGGGTGATTAGGCCTAATATAAAGCGCCTTGGGCACCGTGCAGGTGTAAAAAAAGTGCTGTATATAAGTGCAGACCATTGACCATTTAAAGCAAATGCTGAGCGAGAATAAACACTGAAATTCAAATCAAATCCCCCCAAAAATTCCAGCCATTACAAACTGAAATTATTGAAAATGTCGTCGTGTTAAGGACACGTTGGCGTTTTGTAATGTCTGGAAAATGTTAATCTCACCATGACACACACGGTCTTGTTAGAGGAAAAGCAGTAAGAAGCAGTTGAGCTATTATTCACTGCAACATGCAGTTAAAAAGGGTGACAAATAGATCATGTTTGATTGTTGTGGAGTAAAATGCAATTAAAAGCATTTTACTTCCACTCCTGGGGGGGTGTTGGTTCAAACAGATTCCAGTCCCATAAAGGAACTCATGTTGATCCAACCCTGCAGCTCAACATGCACAAATGTTGAGACGCTGTACATTATTCTGTTCTTGACAGGAATCTTAAAAATGCTGTTGACCATATTTAACAACTGCCGTGTCATGACAAAGCACCAAACCGGAAAGCAGCTTTTCTTTTCTTTTCTTTTCATCTTTGAAATGAAATTGGAGACATGCATCAGTGTCTGTTGCTGCCTGTGAACATCTAATGAGGAGCCTTCTTTAAGTCCCTTCCACCAGCAGACAGGATGATTTATTTCTCATCAGCAACCTGTAAGATACAGAACGCTACACACCCATTTTGTTACCCCCCCCCCCCCCCTTATAAGGATATGTTGTTTGGATGCGATGTCTCACTATGTGAAAACAAATAAAGAAATGCCTGCACGATGTCGTCTTTGCAATAAAAGTTTTATTCAACTTTTGTTACATTCCTCAGAGAACCAATCTTGTGATGATTATTTTGACCATTTTTGGTCAAACAGCAGATTGGACCGTGTCCAACAGGGAGCGAGGTTTCTTTTGACATTGTGAAAAGGACACACATTGCTCCAATGAACACAAGCACGCACACACAGACACATTTGTGGCTCATACCCACAATTCACAGCGCTGCTATTGACTTTGTGAAGAAGAAGAAAAAAAAGGTTTCTGCTGGATCAAACATGACAGCCGATGATGAATGAAAGATGGGCTTACATGGTTTGGCGTGTTACATCCCCAGAGGTTCTGTCTCTCACACTCACACACACACCCATACACACTCAAACACACAAAGACAGACAGACACAAGCCAGGCTAATAAAAAATCCTCTGCACCCGGATTAGCGTTAAAGCTCCTCTGTGGCAACCTTTTATAGTCATATTAGCTGAACACACGCAACATCACTCAGCGACCACAGAGGGCGGGGACATAGAGCATTGAGGGGGTGACTCACTCTGCTGCTAAAAACGGCATGGATCAAAAGGAAAGAAAGAAAGAAAGAAAGGAGCTTTTGACTCTATTGTCTTATGATTCTGTGTAGATTTTGGCGAAAGCCATAGTGTGTTTTTATGCCAGCACACACAGAAGCATTTACTCAAACTCGTAAAACTTTCCACAACAACAGGCAGAGAATAAAATTCTGTTTAATTTACAAACTTACATCCTACAAACTATATGTTTCATATAAGTTGAACTAAAGTTACTTCAAGGATGGTAGGAAATCCACTTCCCAAAAGCAAACACCTTTTTTCAATCACTCTTCAATAACTAGATTTCATAAGTCAAAAATTCAACAAAAGCAAGAAATCGGATATCAAAATAATCTTTCATTGTGACAAGCCAAGTGTTTGACATTTCCCATGGTATCGGATTTATGACTTATGATTTATAGGAAGCAGCATTTTCACACTACAGCACAGATTTCTGCAGGAGATGCCTGGAGGTTACATTGTAACTGCTGTTCTCTGAGTGACATGTTCAATATGTGTGGGGATGATGTGGATCATTTTGTAAGAGACAGCAGTGGCAGTAACACACACACACACACAGAGAGAGTGCAATGGAAGTGTGTTGCTGTTCCAGCTAATGCACCCGTGGTGCAGCCCCATTTAAGTGCTTTGAACAATGCCTACTTTCAGTGTTAGGACTGGCAGAGATTACAGGCAGATGGTTCACATCATGTGCTTTAAACTCTGAGAGCAGAAGACACAAATAGCTCAAGCATCAACGAAAGCTGCTCCCATTAGCCCTCCATAAGAAATACTTCCTTCAATGAGATGCTGATGATTAAGGCCCAGCAATCAAGAGGACATCTTTGGGCCAGAACCTATCCAAAAATATTTAATTGCAATTGGGGAACAAAAACTATAAAAAATATTTAATATATCAAAAATATTACTTTCTTTTTGCAAAATTATTAGCTTGACATACAGAGCGGATATTAAAAAGAAACTTGAGCCGAAGAACAGAATGTCAGCTGCAGGCCTCTTAGCCATGAAGATAACAAGAAGAACAGTTAGAATGAAGAACCCAGGAGAGCATCTGAAGGATGCGGGACAGGAATTAAGAAATATTGGGTGTTGCCGATTTATCAAGAGACAGAAAGAAGTAAACTGAGATGAAAAAAAGAAAATTGATCAAATGTGGGACAGAAGCCAACATCCCCAGTTGTAATCCATCAGTAACACCTTGCAAACTATGGTATAGGCAATGTTTCATTTGTAACCCATGTTTCTCAACAAATGTTGCAAAATACCTGCGTTCATACGACAAGCTACACTGTTCTGAGTATGCTGTCAAAAAGCCTGTATTTGATTTTTAGGTTTTCACAGAAGTGTAATTCCAGCAGACTGACTGCTTGAAGGATGAAAGTCAAATTAGATCAGATAATTGAAATGAAATTATATTAGTCAAGAACAGAAATACACAAAATGTCTTACAAAAATCTAATGATATGGAACATTAACACAAAAATATGAAAAAGGGAATTTCCTTTATGCTGAGCAGTCTGAAGACCTGTCCTCCAGACATCACCTAAAGCACTCTGAAAGTAAAGAATCCGTATATTGCAATCACGTGTCGTTTATGACATGTGATGTGGAAAACAAAGTTTGAAATATGAAAAGACACCGCTATTTATATTAATATTTGTGCTACGATTGGTGAGACAGTTTGTGAGATTTCCTCCGGACATGATGACAGATATGTTGTGTAGACATCATAAATACAGGAGGAGCAGGAACAGCTTCAAATAAATGTGATATACTTTTTCTTATTGCAGGTCACCACTGAGGGTTAGACTCAATGATAAGCTGCTGGTGCTGGGCATAGAGCCTCGTGAACACAAGCCTGGATTGTTCTTATTCCTCAGGAACACACAGTAAGGCAGTCACACGTCATCGTCAGCACGTCACAGAGTCTGTAATTAATTCAAATGATGGGTTCAAGTTACAGGTCTAATATGTCACATTTAGCTTGTCCATAAACTTTTGAAGTACGATGGTTTATTTTGACCTTTGAAAACAGAATGGTGGGCAAAAAAAACATTAAATTGAGTTAGAGTAACAATTATTTTCCAATATTCTGGAGAAAGGGCAGCACGTGGCTGTTATGAGTCAATCAAGTGGGTTTTGCAGTACAGAGACTGAGAAAAGCCTCCAAAGGTTTGAGGGATTAAAACAGCTTTTCCTGGTCAGAGTTAAGCTGCATCAAACAATAGAGTATTCAAATACTGTGATTTCACTGCCTGGGCGTGTTTGTCTGCCAGGGTCGTAAAGATTTTCGGGCCTCAAATAATTCTGTCCATTCCAGTTCATTGAAAATCTGCACAAACATGTGCTACTTAAATCAATTAGATAAATTGTGCAGGTTTATGCTGTGCACGACATGTTTTTGAGACTTAGTACTTTAATGTCTTTTACTTGTATGACCTTCAGTTGATGAAATCCACAAATCACTGATGTAGCCTTTAAATTAGACCATTTCTAAATCTCACCCGATGAAATCAGAAGTCAACACAACTAGAATGCGTTAAAGAACTGTAAAAGCGCGACTGCTAAGAGTGTTTAAGGTGTGATTTTCATTTCAGCATGGTGCCTGTGTTGGCGTGTCTGGCACTCATGGCTATTCACAGTGGATTAGTTGGTCCATTACCGATGGAGACAGACATGCCTTTGTAAGGTCACCAATATAGAACATCTGTCGTCAACATGCAGCATGAGCATGAAAAATGTATCCCCCCCTCTTTTATCCCAGTTCCTCACCAAAATAATGGTGCAAACCTACTCCGTAAGGGCCTATGAGTAAAGTAATAGTGGCATCAAAGCCAAAAAAAAAATACACAGGATGTGAGAAAATCTTAAAATAGTATCAGATCTCAGCTTTTAGGAAGTTAACATAAATATTTGAGTGTAACCGCAGTGGAGTCGAGTCTTCACATTGTCCAAATGCAACAAGTCTGCGCTGACAAAAGCACACAAAAAGCACTGACAGGCTGATTTGTGTGAGAGGAAGTGCTAAATTGTGGCTTCTGGATCCTGGATTATTTCACTAAGACAGAGAGAAGCACGTCATTTGTTTGATTTAGACTGATTTAACTATTTTTGAGACATAACACGGAGCCGTCAACTGGCCAAGGTCGCCTGATACGAGAGGTGACAACACAAAGACTTGAACTTTTCTGTTGCCATGGCCACTGCTTTTCCTGGAACAGCTTTCTGTCTCACAAAGTTTTTAACAGTGATTAGCTGTCCCTTCATGTTGCTGTAGTCACAGCAAAAACTTCAGCACATATGTTTGTCTTTACTAACATGGGGAACTCGCGAGGAAAGATTTACCCAATTGGTTTGGAACTAAGCAAACAAAAGAAATGAAATTGAACATGCTAAATCTCAGAAGGAGTTCTGTACTGCATGAACATATATTGATGCTATTATATACCCATATTGGGTTAATAAGATATATAAATAATAAATCATACTGACATTTCTAAGTGACCAATGGTGGGATAATATTGCAGCTTATATGGAGTCACTGAAATACTCATGAGGTACTCTGGTAAGTATTTAGCCTGGACCCAAGAGTCAGGGGGTACAGATCCAAGAGCAGTTTGTCCTGAGAGGGTACAGTTATTGGAGCTGACGTGTGGCATGATGCATCTATTCTTAGGAGCATAATGCTCCCCTGAGCCACCTTCCCTTAAATTATTTTAGCAGTAAATCCTGCAAATGGGTGGACCTTTTAAAAAGGTGTAAATATTGATTCTCTGTGCTGTAAATATAACTTGAAACAGCGGCTGGGTGTTTTATTTCTCTACATATGAGGGGGCTTTTTCTTAAAAAATGCATTTGATCCATAAAAGAGTTTATTGGATTTCACAATAAGTGGTTTCAAGGAGGTTAACGTTAACCAGTGTACATCTGCACGCTATTTTCCTTAACACCTTTTGACATCATCAGCTTCATCAGCCACCACCACCATGTCCTTCAATCTCAATCTCCCTGGAGACTCTAAACACCAAACGTTTTCCAAAACTGAAGATTTTGATACATCATTTCATATAATACATTTTCTTATTTGCTTTTACTACTAGTCTGTCCTGAAAGAAAGAAAAAAATCACAAACGTAATAAATACACTTGAGGAAAATGTAGCTAATTATTTCTTTTCTATTTTGTCCAAGTCTGTCCCTTTGTTCTCCACCATCTGTAAGTATGTGTTAGGTTTCATTGGCACGTAGAGAACCGCACAGATAGCTCCCGCTGTTCTGTGGCTGCAACTCATCAAACACTGATGCAATACCGGTAAAATGTGATAATACCACGGCCGCAATTTGTGCCATGGAAGAAATATTCACGTACATATAGAGCTTAGCAACAGCTGCTGCTCGAGCAAGTGTGGTTTGGCAGGAGGGCCGTGTTCTCTAATAACCCCCCGATTATGTGGTTCCTTCTTAGAACCAACTGTATGGTGAGACAGAAGCGCCGTCCATCATCTCCATGAAATGGATCTAATAGGTTGGATAACATTTGGGATTTGATTTGTCTCTTGCCTCGAGATGGAACTATATTGTTTTATGAGGAGTAAACCACACCTTGGAGAGAGTCAGAAAAGCAGACGTGAGAGATAAAGATATGGCATGAATGAAGGGAACACAAGGGTAGATGGCCTGTTAGGTGACATCATGCCATATACAGCAGAGCGTTGTGGGTTTATCAGTCACATGCTGCTACTCTCCTCTGCCCGTGTTTTGCTAATCAATATTTGACACCTTGTATGGGCCCAATGCTAAAGAATGACAATCCATCACAGCTTAAAGAGCCGTTCACAAGCAACCATTTCAACAGGAAGCAAGAAACTGTATTTAGTTATTCATTTATTAACATACTTAATTTGCACTTTAGCCATTAGATAGGAACACAATTTCAACTGCTGTTAAGTTACACATCAGGTAAGAATTGCTGCGCCACTTCTGTGTTGCAATATTTTTTCAGGTTCAAGTTTTGAAAATGTTCTAGATTAGAAATAGAATAGTAGGAAATAGACATTTTGAGACTTCAGTCAAAAGGACGAGTGTATTTGTAATAATAAACTGCAAAATGACATAACCTCGCAAGCATTATTGATTAACGTTATTGTTGACTGAAGAAGATATTGTTTACGTCTTATTTGGCTCTATTTAACCCAGTCATATTACTGACTTACTGCACAATGTATAGCTATATAAGCGAACCTGACTAACGCTGAATATATCACAACCCAAAACTGCTTCAGTGCTTATGCTACTTGCACTCTGGCCAATGTCCTGAAACCTCAAACCATGGAACTGTCATTGTGATACAGCATTAAAAGGTCAGACAAGGCTGCTGAGACAATCATAGTTTAGGTACCGCCAACAGCTCTGGGAATGAAAGAACCTAGTCTGACCAACAACAATATTTATTTCCATTTCTCATTCAGTTTTGACACTGATGTGACTCCTACATTATTTTGCAATGCTTAATATTTTTCTCATAATTTGTTATTTCAGATGTGACACCATCTACCTCATGTTTCAAATTCATGCTGTATTTAAATTACTGAAGTAAAAATATGATTGTGTGAATTTATTTGCGGATGAATGACAGAATGGGGCAGCAACAAGAGCAAATATGTTACGAGTAGACAGTGAAAGGCATTGAAACCAAGGGACCATCAAGTTACGTGTTCAAGCAGAGCGACCGAAGCCAAGGTTCTTGTGCCAGAGCTTTGATTGCTCTACTTTCACCACAGACAGTGAAGTGGAATGCACCGAGTGCAAAAAGGTTTCCTACGTGGTCAACACAGGACAGATGGCCCGTGATTCAGCTGACTTATAAGTCTGCCTGGTGGGGGTTGAGTCTAGAAGACACTGTGAAATGTGGCAAGGAGGTGAAAAGATGGAGGGGAACATGAAGGGGAGGGAGGAAGGGTGGAGATGGCTTTACATCCTTTTAATAATGTATCAAGCCTGATTGGGCAACCGTTTCACGCACGTGTGTGGCGATAAAACTGATATCCTTTAATTACATAATAGACGTGACACGAGTGTGTATTGCTCTTACTCTGGAGATGGTGAGTGGCATATTGAAGTCCTTCCCCCCCTGCAGCCTGAAGCCCCACGGGGCAGGGCCTGAGAGAGTGACATTGTAGTTGCTGCCCATGGTCTCCTCAAAGATGTCAAATGTCTTCAGGTAGTGTTGATGAGTCTAATGATTGATGATGCTTGTATCAGGGAAATATGTTGCAGATCAGGCGATGATGACGAGGATGAGGATGATGATGAGTTCACCGGGTTTATGAATTCCAAACTCTGAGGGAAGAATAAAATCATACATTTCTAATTGTATAGTTACATAAAGACAAAAAGAACAATTGTTAGAAATAGATGTTCAAAACAAGGTGCGAGAGGGATTAAAAAGACAGCTTCACAGGGAAGGGATGCGGAAAAAAGTATTCTATAAAAACACACACTGAAGTTACATTCAACACATAAAAGCTGTACATAGTTACCGTTATATATAATATAATTAGATATACATCATATAATCTATAAAACTGACAACTGTTTAAAATATAAACCCACATATATGTGCAACATACATAACTGACAATAAGATCGGGCTGCAGCAGATCGGTAGCATTAATAATGCCCCAGAAAACCTTCGCCAGAGGGTAATTACACAGCAGATTGGCAGCACATGCCCCACTATATAGTATTACTACTATTTGAATGGAAAGGCTGTACCTCTTTAATGGAAATTCCAGAGAGCAAAATACTTCCTTCACAGATAGGTAGACGATGTAATCCCCAGTTTCCCCTGGACTATCCCCTTACTCAGTAAACACACACTGTGTGTGAGAGAGGTAGAGAGGGATGCGATGCTCTTATATACCAGTTCATGACAGAGGGGAGGGGAAAGGGTGGAGGAGGGGAGTGCATAAGAATGAGACAAGAGGTTGGGAGGAGAGAGGGAGGGGAAAGAGGAGGGGAATAACCCATGGGTGGAGGGAGCAGACAACAGAAGAGGAGGAGAAACGAAGGGGATAATATAAAGGGGAAGATTAGGAGATGGGAGGAGACACAACTCAGAAAATATGGTGTGGGAAGTGAAGGGAGGGGGGTGAGTGAGGAAAAGATTGCAGGAGCACTGCATTCAGATGAAAGGATGGGAGGGAGGGGAGGCATGGGATAGGAGACGGTTTATCTTTCATCCGGATATTTTGGGAACATGGACTCGGTGCTCCAGACTTCATTTAAGGTGGAACTAGCCCTGGCCAGATCAGGACCCGAGAACACATCCCATAGGCTTCAATGAGACGGTCCCTCAAAGGTTAACCTGACTGGATACACCGTGGTGACGGCGATGAGACCCCAGCTCAGGGTCAGCTTGCTGGTTAACTCCAGCAGCACCGTGACTGCAATGACCAGACTTGAAAAAAAATATATATATACAGTATATAGCTAATAGTTTTCAGATAGAAAGTCTCCTTCGATTATTAGATTATATTAGGTTTATATCCTCTCTCTTTAAAAATGAGAGCTCAGATCTCAATCAGGTGATTACCTCGCCTTTGAAACTTTGTCTGGTGAATCTAAGCAAGCCTAAGTGGAGAAACCATTTATATCCAGTTGATTTATCAGCTTCTTCATTATTTATGTCCAGACAGCTGGAATATTCTCCACGCACACATCTTTACCGTCGAATGTCCATTCCAATTTTCCAGCACAGAGAGATCAATATTGTGTTTACACTGATAGGAGGAACTTCTTTAAATACTCATCCCATTTCTTTCTTGGCCCCAACCCAACACACACACATGCACACCTATTCACTCACACACACACAAAGAGAGGGAGAGCACTTTGCACTTTCCTGCTATGCTAGCTACAACAGAGTGATGAGTTCACAGTTATATTTCTTGATAAAAAGCAGATTAGGTCCTCACATAAACACAGGATGCCGTCCATTATCTGTAATGAATGTTTCCCAACACTTCTCCAACACAGCCGGCTTTATAAGATGCGAATAATGAGTCAGCCGTGGGTAGCCTCGTTTGGTGAACGCCATGAACACCCTGCCTGGTCCTCCAGGGGCCAAATTAATGTCAGCAGTCTCTATTGTTAAATTCATTTAAAACAGCATTCGCCACTGACCCCAACATCCTTTTCTTCCCTTTTAAAAATCCAGCAATTAACATTTAATGGCTATAAATTGGTGGTATCCACGGTAAACAGAAAACAACAGGAAGTCAGGTGCGGAGGTGTCAGAAAGATTCAGAAAGGGTGAGAGAAACAGGAGGGTCAAAGTCAAAGCTACTGAAATAAAACCTGGTTGATGTTTTTACTTGGTAGCTGAAATATCAAGCACAATTACAAATATTGCATATTGTATCTTTTCATTTGGGGAAACATGCTGGTGATGATTATATTTGGAGGTATGGCTATGTATGAAAGATATAACCACACCTCAAAAAGCTTTATCCCTGATAGGGTAGAAACAATACAAAAATCGAAGTAAAAACCAAATGGTTATTTGATGATCTCATAAACTGATAAAGGAATAAATCATTTTAAACTGCAGTTATGTCTCATGTCTCCTGTCAAAAAAAAAATAAGAAAAGAAAAAGCATTTGTCCCATGAAGATACAATTTCTAAAAAATGGGCCTCCTATGAGCCAACCATTCAATTTCACTGTCTGAAGAACATTTGATCGATTGCTTGTATTGTCCAAAATAGCCAAAGGCTGAAAACTGTATAGATGAGAACAAAGGAGATTTTTGGGCCACAGGATAAAAATATCAAACACTGACAATAGAGCGTGTGTGATAGCACAAAGCCTCAGCCACCCTGCCAGCCCTTTGTTCTGTGTTAAATGGTCTATTCCAATCCCCATATGCTCCCCCTCTCCAACAGCTTAGCAGCCCCAAGCAAAACACACACGCTCAAAAACACACTCACACAAGCTCCACCCTTAACGATATGTTGATCTGCCTCTCACTTGACATTTAATGCATCATCCATGTGAATAAAAAGAAGACATCTTGCCCCTGATGTGCAAGCTGTGCCTCAAATTAAAACACACACGCACACACACACACACACAGTTTGTTTGGTGGGACAAAGCTTATATGCAACATTTCTTGCGTATAAATCTTGTGTTTCAGGTTGAAAACAACATCTGTGTTCTTGCAGCTTTGTTTAGCGGAACAATAAAACAGTGGAAATTAGAGGTCGGCTTTAATTAACTTGATGCTTTTCGAGGAAATTGAGAACATTCCACCACAAATAGCCTAGAGTAAGAGGGTACGGTATCACAGACGAAATCCACAATCATAAAGATGGTCGGGTATATGATGGGATAGTATTCGTATGTGGCCATCCAATCAGCAGCCTAACTAACCCCCCAACCTATCTCTGCAAGTATGGCCCAGTCAGAGAATGATTCGTGTAATAGTCTAATATTTGTCAAGGTTTAAGCCAGAGCAGCCAGTAAAATAGTTTATGTCCAGGGATTCACCATAAAGGGTAAAATATTTGATGGGCACACTCCCAACTAAGATAGTTATAGATACAAATATAGATAAAAAATTACCAGTTCATTCTCTGGTCATAGAAACTAAATGCTTAAAGCAAGAGGAATCAAATACCAAGACTGCAGTATGAGCACCTTCAGGAAAATCTAAACACATACCCAAACAACGTCAAACAGAGAAAAGGTTACTATTTTGTCCCAAGATACAGAATTTCTGGAAGCATGCCTGGAAAACAGATGAGCTTATCATCAGAGGCCTGCGTCTCCCAGCTGAGCTCAGACCCTGTTTATAACGGCTCGCTTTCACAGTGGAAAATATTCTTCCCCGTTTACCAGCCAACTAGACAGACAGAGATAGATGGACACTGTGTGAGACAAATAGCTCTGGCCAAACGATTGTCTGTCCTAAGATAAACTAAGAAAAGCTGGCTTGAGACATGAGGACACAGGTGCGCAAGCACACACACACACAGAGAGACTTACTCACAGACCAAAAATGTCAACACAAGTGCTTAATGTTTGAGTTAAATGCAGGCCAATCAAAGAGCGGCCCTTTGGTCTAAAGTACTGGAGCCATCCACTACTTTAGTCTGTTGAGATTAGCTGCTCTTATTTGTTCCTCCCACCCACTATTTGCAGAAATAAAGTATTAATAGTGACCATAAAAACACTCAAAAACTTTTTTGAATTGAATTATTTATTTATTTTTTCAAACAATGGATCCAAATGTCATCAACTTTACTGTGCATTTATTCTCCTGGAGGATGAGCCTGGAGTTCAAATAAGATATAACTAGGATTTTAAAAATGCACCTTAAACTGCACGTTAAACATTAAACTATGGAATTCAGTAAACGTTACAGCATCTTGAAACGGTTATTCAGAGTTTACGATATATGCATACAGCTGCTGCTGAGGCTGCGAGTGGAGTCTCAAAAATATATATTATTTGTTTTCCTCCACAATGATATGCTCCACAGAAATTGAGCGGCTACTTACAGCTGGAAAATTTAAAACAACTTGTGGGCAGGAGTGGGGAAGAGCCAGGAACATCTTGGAAAAACAAAAACATAAATTATTGAATCGTTGGAAAAACTGTTTCTCTCTGTTTTCCAAATGCAAAATTTGAATTGCGTTCCACAATTGTGTTATATGGTTGGCATCTATCGGTACATGTCGAGTACAGTTTTCTGTATAACAAAGATGGTAATGATTCGGTTTTTGTAAATGAATGAATAGTAAAAAAAGAAGGGACAGAAACCACAAAGGCAATCAAACTCCCCAGGAGTATTAGCATTTCCTTTATGAATGCTAATTTCTGCCCGGCAGTCATGAAGCCGGACTAACGAAACACCCGGAGTCATGCTTGAAGTTAATAAATGTCATTTCCGTTTTAGCAGCATAACCAATATAACATTCATCTCTAACAAATGGTGATTGTACCAAGATGTGTATTTGTATTATGCTGCTTAGTCATCTTACTTGACTCCTTGTCAAAACTGTATATTTCAAATATGCATCACGATGGCAACACTTATTATCTCAGCATCAGTGTCATGACACAGTTCTTGGCAACTAATGAATTAGTACATGGATGCCGTGCTTCTTTCCTCTCTAAGAGACGGCAGCTGTTCTGAGTTGACTGCAGGAATTGAGAGGACATGACAACAGGATATAAAGAAAAAAAGGGTGAAGAAGAGCAGATTAGATCACCGAAAAATGACAAGGACAGACTGAAATGCTAAAGAACTGATGAAAACCAGTGTAACTAATTGAGATAGACGTCAATTCATGTTTTATCGTGTTCTTAAATTGTGTGTGTGTGCTTGTGCGTGTGTGTGTGTGTGTCCCACCACCATCTGCCCTGCCCTGAATGGGGCAGATGGAGGTGGGACCAAATATCAACACTAACCTTCCCCCCATGCACTCTTGCTATTTCGCCAGCGCTTCATCCATTTGCCCTAGAAAAAGAAAGAGAAAGAAAGTTTTATGTTGTTTAATGTTCACTTGCTCCATGTCAGCTCAGTGTCGTGGCCACTCTGGATGTTATTTATGGCATTGATAGTTCTCCACTCAACCATTGTTAGTGTCCTGTACCCACCCACTATGTTGATCAGTACCAGGACAGCACCAAAACTTCAGAACCAGTTTAAATTACTGTGCATCTGTGTAATATGTATATTGCATGGAAAATAAGTATTTATATATTTTTTTTTGGTAGAAAAGTGAATAAATGCACAGGAGATAAGACAGTTGGGATCCATATGCTTAAACCAAACTAAATTACTGCCAGTGTTCATCGTGGGTTAAATAAATGATACTCACCATGCTTGGTTGCACGTCATTACAAAAATCTAAAACAACAAAATATAAAAGTCTAAAGAGATCAGTCACATTCAGAATATCACTTTATTAGTTTGGAAATATAAACAACTTTGAGATACCTTACCCAGTGGTACAAAATTAAACCCATTAATGCATCCATCCACATAAAGGTACAACAGATTGATACCAGGTATAAATGACCTCAGAGGTCTGCCATGCTTGTAAACTGGTTCTTGTTTACCTCCAGTTTCAGGTGGTTTTCAGCACTGGTTTCACCACACCTTCCCTGCATGGTGATGTAATCTCTCTCTTCAGCCGGAGTTACAGACAAATAACCTCAGGAATCTCTCTCTCTCTCTCTCTCTCTATCTATTACAGAGAGAGGGATAGAAAGAAAGAAAGAAACATAATCCCGTAATCTTTGCAGAAAATTACAATTCACTGCATCCCCCTAGTGGATATTTACTGTCATTACAATTTAAACGACAAAAGCACTGGGAGAGCGCAGACCTCCGCGGAGCAGCTCATTCCCCTCATAATTACATTTCCACATCCACATGGTGATCTGGATTAGCACCAAAAGGTTCTAAATTGCTCTTGGTATCTTTATACACCAACCATGAAAAGTAAAAGTGAATCAGAGTCAATGTCTATTTTTGATTTTTGAATCCTTAAATGGAGTTTTCAATGTTAAAATGTTATATTTTTCCTGACCTCAATCTCGATCGGTTTCAGAAGATATTTTTGCATGATAGTGCATATCGTACCCCTTTATGACTGTGATTTTTGGTGGCTACTACTGTACTTTGGGTTTGTCCCCTGAGGGGTTGCCACAGCAAATCAATGTTCTCCGCTTCACCCTGTCCTTTGCATTGTCCTCCCCAACACCAGCCACTCTCATGTCCTCCCTCACTATGTCCATGTATCTTCTCCTGGGTCGACCTCTAGCCCTGTTCCCCGGCAGTTCCATCCTCAGCATCCTTCTACCGATATAATCCCAGTCTCTCCTCTGGACATGTCCAAACCATCGAAGTCTGGTCTCTCTGAACTTGTCTCCAAAACGTCTACCCTTCACTGTCCCTCTTATTGCCTCATTTCTAATCCTATCCAACCTGGTCACTCCCAAGGAGAACCTCAGCATCTTCATCTCCACCACTTCTAGCTCCGCCTCCTGTCTTTTCCTCAGAGCCACTGTCTCTAAGCCATCCATCACGGCTGGCCTCACCACTGTCTTGAAGACCTTTCCCTTCATCCTTGCTGACACTCTCCTATAACATAGCATTTTCTTTTTTTGGTGAGTGAATTGAATTATTATTTTACAAGATATATATATTTTTTTTTTTAAAGCCTCCATTATAAGTAAAAGGGAAAATCCTCATATTTGGGTCCGGATTGCTCTCAAAAGTTAATAGTATCTACAAAATCTTCAGATTTCTTTTTTTCATCAAGATACATTCAGCGGTTTTTCTGTAATCCTGCTAACAGACAGACAGACAGACAGACAGACAGACAGACAAACAGACAGACGCCTCCTTGACGGAAGTAAATATTAGAAGTCACCACACAAGCAATCTAATCTGGTTCATTGTTTCATGAGACATACCGGACTATGAATATAGTCTTGTCAGTAGCCCAATGTCTCTGAGCCACATACTAGTGTAATTGTCTAAAAGGACCTAGTACCACACAACAAAACAGAATATACTTAATATACTACATCATCACAAAATATGGCACTTTTATTCTCCTTTGAGTTGATTTTTTTTTTTTTTTTTCTTGAAATGTATAAAATTTGCATCTTTTGTTATTTTTCAAAATCCATTTTGAAGATGTTTGGCTCCAAACTCCATAATAATAGTTTGATGGGCCTTGCATTGAGTATCTAATGAAATAGTCTATTCTGTGAACGATTGAATCAAATTCCTGAAATATGAAGTCATACTATCTTTTTGGAATCTAACAAAAAATATTCTGCAACTCCTGCTGCCCTTCGAGGTGTCCTTCTCTCTGTCGAAGTCGGGGAAAAAAAACCCACTTCACATTGTTACATTTGATGGACCAACTACTCTTATACACTCAAGAGTTCAGTCGTCAACAGAGCAGCATGAGTCACCAAGCTTAGAAATCAATGGTTAATAGTTCCAGGGGAAGGATACTTTGCTCGTATTAAAAGTCAGTCTGGACAGGAAGAGAAGACAGTGTTGTTCCATGCAGTCTGAAAATTAATAATCTTCATTTTCAGTGGAAAAAAGAATAAACAGGCAAGTATTATCCTGTGGCTAATTAATTTCCTTTAATTGATCCGATTAGAGAGAGCAGCTCCACAACTGTAAAAATGTCCGATTAGAAGTTCCAACTGACAAAAGCATTGTTCTCCATTGATTCAACACTCTCCTCTATGCAGACACTGTCGCGGCTGATGAGGCTGCTCTCAGATGTGGGACTGATGACGATTATCCGTGGGACACCCTGGGGTGGCTTGGGATCGTGAGGTGCACCTTTTCCACTTTTGAGATTGTCCAGCCTGTCACTGCGGCTATCTTTCTCCTCTCTTGCATCTGAAATCTCATTGGTCAGACTCTGGCTACGCTTCCTGGTAAGAATGAGCAGAGGAATTGTAGCGATGGCGAGAGAGCGGGAAACCAGTTGATGCTCGCAGGCAGTCCGTGATTCAGCCACGGTAGACAGATGCTGATACATAAAAAAAAAAAAAATGAACAAAACATCAGGTTGATCCAAACTGAACAGTTTCATCAATAATGTTTTCACACTTTACTCTTATTGCATTTCTTTACCTTCCCTGCTCTGTGAGTCTTGGCCATCTCCTGGTCCAAGTGCTTCTTGCGTGACCTTTCTCTATAGGACAACATTCTGAAGGAATGGCCTGACGCCCCGTCCAGAGGCTCCAGCTCTATGTCTCTTAATACCTGCAAGTCACACACCAACATTACTATTTTGACCTTAGCTGAACCCAAAGAGAGCAATTCACTGTTTAGCTGCGTGCGATTTAATTTCATTTAATTGATTTGAGCATAGATCAATGAAAACTGTCAGAAATCTTAAATTCCGGAATGATAAACTCATTCAGAGATTATGCATGTAAATTATTTTTTTCTTTGTGTGAATGACATGTTGCTGTACGAAAGTGATTTCAAAAATGCTGAAAACCAAGAAAAGACTGGGTTTTTAGTTTTAAATATTATTCTGCGATAAAGAAAAATACATTTTGGTTCTTTTATAAGAACTTCTGAGGACCCTTAGAGATTTTTTTTCTAGCAAACATATGTTTCAGAAAATCCAAAGAGCATTTCTGGAAGATCAACATTTTAAAATCTGGTAAAAGTGACTGTAATGAATGTTTGTAATGTTGGATCGTTTCAGTTTCAAGTAATAAATAAATATATACCACCGCACCAAGCGTTCATATAATGATATGTTTACATATATAAGTAAGTGATTCATAACGGAGATAAATATGTTAAATAACATAATGATACAGCTCAAAGCAAAAAAATGTTTTTAATACCATTCCAGCGGAAGCTGTAATAAAGTGAGTCCTTGATGCTGTTGGCTGTTGACTCCTGCAGTCTCTGAGAGAGGACTCACTGATGGAGGAGAGCATGCATTTCTTTTGACGGGTTGCAGACAGAAAGCGAAGGCAGGGAAAACTTTCTGCCAGAGTCTTCCTGACAACGTAGGCAACAGAAGAAGAATCAAATATATATATTACTGCTGGAAAGCTTTAAAGTGGGATATAATGAACTTTAATGCTGCAACACAAATACAATGACACTGATTTCAATAATTGACCTGTATTTGTTGTGTATGATGGCATAGATGAAAGGATTGTAGATGGTGGAGGCTTTTGCTATGATTGCAGGGACAGCCTTGGAATAAGGCGACAGGATGTTGGCATGTCTGAATGAAACAGGATAAAAGTGTGATTATTATAGTCTTCTGATTTTAGCATGAAAATAAAAAGGTTCTCTTTCCATGTATTAATTCGATAGACATAGGGTAGGGCACCGGCCCAAATGTGCAAATGGCAACAGTTGGGTGGATAAAGTCAGTCAGCGTGTGAAAAATGAATGAGTCGGGGGAAAATGTGACCTCGCAGTTATATAACCACACGCTGTCATTCTGTGTGTCCCAGAGGAGATGTGTGGTTGATTGAATGTTGTGATTGGTCAGAGAAGCAGAGGACAGTCAGTCACATCCAGGGCAGCTCGAGCTGGCACATTACACTATTACTGAATGACAGCGTTTCACGCAGAAACAGAATTTGACTCCAGTGTCATTATTTATGCGGAATGCATTTCTTCAAAGAAACATGTGATACATTTAGATGGAAAAATTCTAAAATAACAGTCTGTTCGAATGTATCATGATATATTAAACTATTGCTGCCTTCCCTGGCATGTTTAACCCTGTCCTCTGACAGAATGACTGGCAGGCTACTTTAATTGATCTCTGTTCGTCCTGTCTGCTGGGACCAGTGACTATTTGTAGTGTAAAACATATTATGTGAGCTTTAAGGACAGTGTTCTGTTAACATTTAATAGGTACACACTGACTACATTGCACATTTGGTTATATGTTCTGAAAAAATATGAGTCAGGCTTCAACAGGCTATTGAGGCTATTATAAATATAATCAATTAAAAAGTTAGAAAAACTGTAATACAAAAATGTCTCACCCTGCCCATGATATCAGAGTGACACAGGCGTACGGCGACCAGGAGAGAACGTAAACAACAATAACGACAAAGGCGATCTTTGCCAACTTCCATTCGCTCCTGATGGACTTCTGCTCGATCAAAGCTGACTTCCTCACCTGAGTGCCTAAACGTTCCACTTGCCTGCAGGTAGGTAGACCCAAACACAAATCTGAGGTTAACTTGTGTCTGATAGTAGATAACAGAACTAAAGGATATGTTATCTTTATTCATAGAAACTAGCAGTGAGCACCTCTCAAAAATTGGACAATTATTTGAAAACAAAACAAAAAAAGCTACAATTACAATAATGTAATTACGCTAAAAACAACATTCCATCAATAAAAAAACATACAGAAAAAAAGAGAGCGCACACTCTGCATCTATGTTCTCTATGTATACAGTATTTGTGTGTTGGACTGTTTTTGAAATGTATAAAACCTATACAAATTAAACTAAAATCTATAGTTCATGTATTTCCATTTTCACAAATGCACACATTTCAGTACCTGCCAGTCTTCCTTATGGCCACAAACATGAAAATGTAACAGTAGGAAATGATTCCTAGTGGAATGAAGAAAACAAAACAGCACAGCATCATTGTGTAGCTCCTGTTGGCCAGTGTGTATGTGACATAATCCCAAGTACAAGACGTCATCAGGCCCTCGGGGATGTAGGAGCCTAAAAGCGCAACAGAAGATCAAGAAACTGTTGTCAAATCAGAGCATCAGGCAATTTGTATTTTTGCTCTTTTTGAATAGACTCTTTTATGCAATGCCTGTCGAGCAGTAGATACAGATGACAGGTTAACGCTGCTCAACCCAAATATGCTAGAATGGTTACATTAGTTGTGCAGCCAGAAAAGGAGGAGGATAAGAAAAGATGTCCAAGCGGAATAAACTCACTCCAGCCGATGAGCGGCGCTAGACTCCATGCCAAAGAGTAAAGCCAGACCATCAGGATAGCAAGAGCAGTCCTTCGCTTGGAGCTCCAGTGGAGAGCCTGCAGAGGCTTGGTGATAACCACGTAGCGGTCGATGGAGATGGCCAAGAGGTTCATCATGGAGGCGATGCCAAATAGGGCGCCGCAGAATGCGTACATTTTACAGCCTGCAGATAGTGAACAGAGTAAAGACAACAACAGCAGGATGCTATACTAATGTGTTCTCCATGTTAAGATGTAGCTCCGCCTTTCCGTGCGTTTGGAATATAAAATAGACAGGAGAATTACCCATCTCTCCAAATATCCATTCCTTGTAGACACAGTTGATGAAGAAGATGGGGGACTGTGTGAAGGCCATGAGGAAGTCGCTGACTGCCAGGTTCATGATTAAGTAGTTTGGCAGGTTACGAAGCTTCTTGTTGCTACACAGAGACAGAGCGAGAGGACCAGTGTGACTACACAGATCATATCCTCTCATGCCATGACATACATAACCTTTTTTTAACATTAACATTAATATTTATGGATTTTTTTGTGGTGGGGGAGGGGGGGGGGTGAACACAGCAGTGGAAATCTTTCTTTTAAGCTGCATTTCTAAAGTTTTGAGTCTTGCTCTGAAAACTCTTCATTGAAAGGCAGAAATGGGACACACTATTCTACAAGGCTGGGTTCTCTGGTTCCCTCCCACCTCCAAAACCATGCGATTGTCTTGGAGCATAAACCATCATGAACATTTCAAATTCAGTCAAAACAAAATACCACAAGGATAACTCATCTAATCCAGCAACAGTGATGGACAGATGTAAAAGCTGCTGACAATCCCCAGAACACACGCACACACGCACACACACACACAGTCTCTGACCCAGTTTATGTCAGTTTCACAATAAAAGGTACATAATGGTTTACAGCACATAAATAACACAGTGTACTTTATCAGACACACATGTCCTACTTGATTCGTTGAATACAGTTTATATCATCTTGAAAATTATAGAAAATATTTGCAATCATGGTAATTTATTTTCATATTACTGACTGCAATGTACCTTAACATAATGTATATTTTGTTAATAGTTTATGTTTATGGATCGTTTGTATCATAAACATAGCACAATTCTGTCACCAAAGAGTTTAAAAATACAGAAAATATTGTTTTTTGCAAATGTGGGATAGAAACATAAGGCAAAAGAATATTTCACTGCAAATGAAATATTTCAAATGGAGTATTGGTTGTGATCTAATGTGGAACACCTGGTAGTCAGTAGGCTGTAAGTTATGTAATATTCAAAGTTGATTTGCTCCAGTGATGAACATCATATTCTAATTCTTGGTCTTGAAGCTAAAAGGATCTGTTGGCCAGGAGCAAAGATTATCTTAGTAATCACAAGCTTTTTTGCAAATCCTCTTTGATCCTCTGGATGATAATAATAATAATAAAAAAGGGCTATTAATCAGAAATAAGTTAAAGCAAGCCAAAAAAAACACATAATTCATGAGCTAACTGTCTGTTAAATCAGACAGTTAGCTCATAAAAGACTTTCTAACAGCCATTGAACACAGATATGCCCATATACGGTATTTTATCGCTACCCGAATGAAGCATCACTTTAGGGCACTGATTAAAAGAGACACACATATTAAAAATATAAAGGGTGACTGTTTTCATTTGGTATTAAAGACACAGTCACAATAAAGTGAAAACAAAGACTCACCTGTAGAAGGCGAACATCACCAGCACGTTGCCAGCGACGCCCAGAATGCCGATGACAATGACAAATAGGGCGACAATGTAGTGAGCATGATCCGGCACGTCCGCCTTGCTGAAGAAGCTGCTGGTGGCGTGTTCTTTCTCGGGCTCCATGCTCTCAGTGGACAACCTGGTTCAGACACCTCATCAAGACGCGCTCCGGGATGCAGTCCACTGTGCTTCGCAGGTGCCGGAGCTCCATTGCAGTATTATTTGTACGAGGGATGTAATTGAGAGAGGTATTTTTTTTTTTTTCAGATAGCAAATTAATTATCGATTGTCTTCAAGAGTAGCACTTCCCTTCATAAATGTCCACGCTACTGTTTACACAAAACAAAAACAGATCAATCTCCACAAATCCAATCAAGTCCATATGTTCTGGAAACACCTGCTGGCTAGTCGATGGGTTTCCTCTGAAGGTTATCTCCAAAAAATACTGGAGAGGATGCTATTGATATCACCCTCTAGTCTGCACTTCCACCCCTTCGGTCTTCCATCTGTAGCCTCCACATATTTCCTGTTTGCTACTTGGGTCATCAAGTTGATAACATTCTCCAGTGTATCAGATCTTGCACTCTTTGCACATTGTCATTGTCTGTCCACTCATTGTTTGCCTGCAGCCACTTCACCCGTCATACCAGCTCTTTACCACCTCATGTCATCGAGCGACTCCTAACCTCTCGTCTTTCTCTCCGTGTCCCTCTCTCTCTGCCTCATGTTGCTCTGCATTGCTCGCTCTATCAACCCTGCCACCCTTGGCATTCGCTCTGTCTCTCTCTGTCTCTCTCTCTTCCCTGACGCCGACTCCCTCCCATCCCTGCCCTTCATATAACATGGCCCAGCCCTGAGCTCTAACCCTTCAACAGATTCTTACGTAAGAGACATGATGTCCTCTGACACTACAAGTATTAAAAACCTTTTCTTTTCTTTTTTATCTCAAGTGTCTATCAGACTTTGTAAACCTTTTCTTGCACATGATGATGCATGCACAGTATGTCACATTCATATAAATTTATTCTTGCAAGTCTGAAAGTGCTTGTGGCCGTCATTTTGAAACATCTTGCTTGTATGCAAGCACCCATGCATGTTGTGCAATGGCAACATGCAGACTTTTTAAGATCCATCATGAGGCCAGGAAGCTAATTGGTCTTACCAGTGTCAACCAGAGCTCTGGTTTGCAATAATGATGCGGAATGCCATTCACTCCGTCAGCAGTTAGTCATGTGCAGAAGGGGCAATGTTGGGAATATGTCCGTTCACTCTGGTTCAAATTTAAGTCAAATCGCAATAGTGTAGTATGTATGAGATGTCTTTAATTTTACAATAATTCTGATTCACAATTTTAAATATATGTAGGAGCCGTGGAAACGTTAGGCCTCTACAATGTTTCCATATGAACCCTTTAATTTCAAAGTCAAACAGTTTCTGGTATGAGGGCTGAGAAGCACCAACTTAATGAAGTTGGTTCAATGATGCATAATGTACAGCTGAGAAAGTGTGCAAACAAGAAGACTTTACGTGGTGGTGGCACTAATTTCATCAGGCATCGCTTTTGGAAATTGAATTGGACAAGTTACAGCCCTTTCCTTCGTGCTCATGACAGCTGGCACGACATTTGGTCGGAAGAATGGCACACGTATATATGCTCATTGCTTTTTATGGTGCTGGTTGGACAGGTTGGTTTTTAAAGATGAAGGGAACAGAAAGGAGGTGAAGAATGCAGAGCTTAGATCTGTCAACTAAGCCCCTACAGAAAAGGATAGCCTTAATCTGCACACTGTGCATGCATGTGGATCAGTGTTTGATCTGCTGCAATAAGATTTTATGTAATAATTACTGTGTGTGTGTGTACTATATCATACAGCACAAAGTTGGGCTGTTCTTCTGACCTTGTTGACCTAATGGCATGTCGTTGTGTTTATGATAGCACACAGTACATGGTATTCATCTGTAGCTTTCCCTTTAGTTCACGACTAATAAATGACTTTGTCTTGATGGGAAAAAAACAGTGGTGTGGAATTCATAGAGGATGACCTCAGCATTGTAGGTCAGTCTTCCACATGTCAATGAGTCAATTATGATCAGAACATTTGGAGCCATTGGTGCTCGTGTCCTGGCTTTGTATTCCCTGTATAAAGATATAGCTGGCTTTTCACCCACAGTGGAAAGAGATTAATTATTATCGAGTGGTGTCAGCAAGGCCAAAGCCTCAGGCGTCTGATGACGTGTTAGATACTGTACAAAGCTCCACGCACATCAAAAACAAAGCCTAAGATGTTGAATATCATGTTTTACTAAATGTAGCATACACCTCACGACAAAACAGTCATTAGTTAGGTAGTTATTTAATTAACAGGGTATTGTGTACACATGTATTGCATTGTAATTTTTGACATGCATCAACTTTCTACTGTGTATAAATTCATCTTATTGTGAAAATCCATCTTATTATTTGATGTAGTTGATATGTATGTCATTGTCTTGCAATGTCGATGTTTACATAGTCAGACACAACTTTAGTACCGGTATATAATTCTGCTTTTCATTACGCTATGGGGCTTTAAGGCTTGAACACTGATTGGGATGTGCCCACTCAGCTGTGTTTTGTCCTTTTTTCCCTTGTTCCAGCTCCAAGCTGCTCAGCCCTTTAGAGAAATCTGGATTATCTAGCTTGAATGAATTTCCAAGCAAATGTTGACATCACAGATCCAGTATGTTCCTACAACTATATGTTTGATACCTTTTAAGCATTTTCAGCTAAAGGTATACAGCCAATGTATCACATTCCACTGCCACATGACTCATTTAATCGGATGGCCCACAATGAAAGAACGTGCTGACATTGTCCTTCATTCTTCCCAGCTAAATTCAAAATATGACCTGATTTAATGATAATTTATTTGAGACTGATCTCAGTCAAGAAAAACATTTGACAGTAATGGCAATTTTGCACTGCAATGCTTAAATAAGTGAAATTATCTATTTCCTCTGGTGCAAAAAGATAAAAACTAACCCTAACTACTCAACTTCCTGGATTAAGTCGACCACACTGTGTATTGTGTCAAATTACATTAAAATACTGTCACTTTGCCACTGTCATATATATACTGTCAATACCACACTCAAAAAAGTTTAAAAAAGAAAAGAAAATGCAAACTAAAAAAAGGTATAAAGAAACAAATGTGAACATCTGACATCCTCACCCTTTGAAAAAAAAACTGCCGTTAATCAGACATTCAAAAATGTAGTCTACAGAGTGATACTACATTTCAAGCAAGAGTACAAATACCATAAAAACAACAGACATCCTCTAAGGCCAAACCCAAAATCCTCTACAAAAATGTTTATCTCTGCTAGCTTGTCTAGGTCAGGCTCATGAAAACACTTGGTGATAACTTTTGATCCTTTGGATCACTTGGTTCTTCCAGCAATCAAATAAGGATTTAGAGTAGAAAAAAATAAAAAATACAATTCGAATCATTCCATGAAAAAAATGTTCTTCAAAAGGATTTTCAGAAAACCTCATTATCCATAGTGCTAAACCTTTTCTCTCCTTTCCCATTTGTATTATCCTTGTTCAAATTCTATATTGCTGGTTATACGGGTTTCAAGGTGACAAATCAGCGAGTCGAGGCGCTCGCTCCAATTGTAAACGGTCCTGAAACTGGACCTCTGTATACTGAATCCATTTAGTTGGAGCAGGTGTTGATGTTCTTTCCATCAGCAGCATCCTCCACCAGCGCCAGATGATAATCAGTGGACAGTGTGAAGTGGGACACACAGCCCACCAACCCTCCAATGTACTGCCTGTTTGTGTGAAGAGCTACCTCTTTCATGCCACCTTAAAGGAGAAATACAGACATTAAAATGACTGTTTTATTTTACAGTACGTATCTACTGTGATTTATGAGGTTATGAATTGGGGAAAATGTCCTACCGATATATAACGGTCCATTGATATTGAGTTGTCTCATCTTTCCAGTTGACCTGCCTGTTTTTGCTCCATAGTCATCCACCGTCAGTTTCCCCGACTGCCCATCCCTGAGGGTATATGTGAGAATGAAAGATATATCAGTACGCGCTCACGCTTTTGATGTTTCGCTTCCTTTAAGTTTTATTAGATTTTTGCATTCCATATATACAACTAGAGCACACTTTAAGTTTAAGAGCACAACCCTCTGTCAAGGCGTCTCAGTTTCCCCATCACGTCATTGGGCCTAAAACCAATGTCAACAATGTTCCATGGTAATTTCATAATATGACTCTTTAACCATGAAACAATATCCCCTATAAATTAGAAAGATGTTGCTATCCATGTGTTTGATTATTTCTTTTAAAACTATATTTCACCAATGCTGGTTTCAACATTTGTGTTTTCAAGGTTTGGTTTTAGAGGGAATATCTTCCTTGATTTGACAGCTCTAATAACACTAAAATTGCCCCATGACTGCTGGATGTAACAACAGTTTTTTTTTATATGGTAATAAAACATCAGTTTGTGCTGCATGCACTACTGACCCCTAGTGGACAAAGAAATGAACAGCTGCAGCTAACAAAACTGCCCTTTTATCATCATTAAAAAAAAACAAAAAATTAAACTGCCCCTGGCCTGTCAATAGATTCAACAGACTTCCTCCAACTTTTATCATTTAGTTTCTGTGACAAAACATTCAGATTTGAGTTTGGGCCCCCAACAAACCAAGAAACACCCACTTTCAGAAAGGGGCGTGGGGCACACACACACACTCTATGAAATTAATTCAAAGCATAGCCAGAGATTTGATAAGGATTTTAGAGCTTACCTCACAGCTTTGACTTTGTGCCACTTTCCATCATTGAAGGTTCCATTAACAGTGATGCTAGCCGCGCCACTGCCCAGGTTATAACTACAACAGCAGGAAAACAGAGTGAGCCCACAGCTGTCATCAAAGGGCATGCAGTGGGTTCCTGTTCATTGTGCCGCTCAGATAACTGCTGCTTCCTTTAGCGTCAGGTAAACCTTAGTTCTGCCTTTCCTTGCCCTTCGATGACGTCAGAGTTCATCTTCATTGTCTTCCTTCCCATCCTCCTCTTTATGATTTCAGAAAACTGGCTAATGGTTTCTAAAGAAATACCTGAAAACTAGCGCACCGTCCTGAAGCCCCATCGACAAATAGTCACTGTTAGCCCTCACTGGGCTGTCTCCTCGCCATAGCAACAGACCATCCTTAGCTGTGCTCTTGAAACGGAGGAAAAGGTTGGTTCTGGACCCAGACACTCTGAAAAGAAAGATCATTTTGCATGTTTTATAAAAAAGAATCATGACTATTGCCATGTCATTTTATGACCATGACAATGTTTCTAAAGAAATAATAGAAACAGTAAACATCCTATGAGGTCTTCATACGATGGATGAATGCTTGATCAGTCACATTTCACTACAAACCTTCTCAGGATGTCTCTGTTGTCATATGTCAGGTAACTCCGACCGATGAACTGAGGGATTTCGATGGCTTCAGTCACAGCTGGATAGAGGAAACATTGTGTTTACTTAATCACAAGGTGGCAGCATCATTCTGTATCTACGGAGTCATACTAGTCTAAATGGCTAAAACTGAGGAGAAAGGAGGGAAAGGAGGTGTCATTTAGATGCTGGGTTAAGATTAGGAAGTCAGAGAAGATAACTCACTGTTCAAGCAGTAATTTCCACATTCTGCTCAGTGAAGGTGTTAAAAACAAAGAAGGCATAGACAAGCTTAAGCACATTTAAGCCCCAAAAAGGGATAAGATCACACCACATGTTTAAATCTAGCATGCATTACATGAAAACAGAAAACAGTGCAGCCCTTCATTTGCTTATGATTTTCATTCACATTGAAGTAAAATGCAATGTTGTCTCTTCTCGACTGAAAACAAGGCAAAGACAAAACTTGTTTTATCGACTCAACTTAAGTGATTTTTGTAAATTGAATGAATGAATGAATGAACATGTTATTCTGAATTTGATACCAGTAACATTAAATAGTAACTTCAAGTTGTTTGCCATTTACATGCAAGAATGGCAAGGTTCACTTCCTCTTGAAACACGAATCACCAAGCAGCACTAAATCTCATTTTAGGCACGTTTCACAATGCATTCCAACTACGTTTTAGTTTTATTACCAAATAATTATTACCCGTCCTGAAAAGCTCATAAAATATTATTTTTGATAAGCGGTGTGTAATCCGTGTGTAAAGACGTCTCTTAAAGCACAAAGCAGCATCAGGTAATTGAATGATCCTGTTTTTTGCAACTGTCGCACATCATTGATGATGACGATGATGAATATATTTATTAGATAGAATGTTAGAGTACGAGTACAGTCAAACAGTAGCATGTATTACAGTACAAATACAGTCAAACATCCTGTCTAAGAGGAGCATTCAAAAAGGCCCTTGCGGTCTTATTTCCGTTGAAAGTCCTTAGTACATAAATCATCCACAATTAATACAAATAAAACTCATATTAAATTACTAAATTCAATGCATTTTCAGCTGTTCTATAACTGGGCTTGTTCTTGTGCTTGTATTTGTAGTAGATCAGATAATATACACAAAGATTTAAAGTTACTTTGCCTAAAGTTAATCTAGTTCTAAAGACAGAAATCAAGTGACTGACCTTTCTGGCAGTGCCTCCCATCATACCCTAGGGGGCAGTCACACTCATAACTGTCCCACTTGGGCCTGCATGTCCCTCCATTGGCGCAGGGACTTTGGACACATGGGTGTGCTGAATTTGCCACATTGATTCCACTAGCAAAGCCATTCGTTATCGGGATGGTGCGGTCATTCAATATCAGCTGAAGACATGAGAAAAAATGGACAGACGAGGAAGAAGAGGAAGCAAGAAGAGTTGTAGAAAAAAATCCACTGGACTTTTTACATTTTGTTTGGTTGTCATAACGATGATGCATAAAGATGATTTGATGCAACAGAAGTATCTGAATGATCTTTATTAAACAGTGTTAAAATAACTGCATCCCTAAATGAAGCGATGAAGCCATGTTTGAATGCAGGAGCCGGGTGCTGAGAGTGGGTGTGATGATACCTTCTGAACGATCCCAGTGAAGGGCTTCTTTACACCTGCTGTCCTCTTGGTGTTATCGTATTCTGGTACTCCACCAATATATAGAGGTGAGCTGCAGTTGATCTGAGTGAAAGCTCCCTGATGTGAAAATAAAAAAGAGATTAGTGCATGCATACATGCCATGTGTGTGTGTGTGTGTGTGTGTGTGATACAATAGTGAATCAACATGGCTGTTATTCCATTCTGTTGTAATTTTCTTGTCTTTTGCAAATTAATTCCATGGTTTTTTTTTGCCCTTTTGGAGGTGTCCTTTGTCTGGCTATTTTTAGTCCATTTAGGTTGATTGTTAGCTCCTAGTGGCACTTATTCCATTTTCCAGTCCATTTTCAAACGACATGAATGAAAAAATACCTCAGCGATTCCCTCCATCGGCTCCTGGCTGTCCACCTGAAGGATGCCACTCTTCGCTGTTCTGGACACCCTCAGTTCGTGCCATGTGTCCATACGGATTTGCTCTTCACTCCTATGTCCCAGATCATCACATACAATAAAGACCCCATCAAGTTACAAGAGACAAGAATGATAAGACATTGTCTGGCAAGTCTATTGATTCAGTACCTTATTGTAGCTCCTCCAGAGCCACAGTCAAATCTGAACTCTACATATTTGTCCACGAGATTGATGGCCAGGAAGTCTCCACTGCCTGCATCATCACTGTACAGCAGCGTCCCATCAGGCATGGACGGACGAAACGTCAGCTCAAACTCCATAAAGGACAGATAACTCTGAGAGGACTGAGGCCATGGGATGACAGCATATGAAAACATTGTCTCGTTAAAGAGCGGTGAAGACAGTGAGAAACCTGGAGCGTTGAGAAGAAGGCATAAGGGGAAAAAATTAAAAAGAGCCGAAGGGTTTGAGAGAGGACATAAACATCGTGAAGACCATGAAATAAAGAAGAGAAGAATATCCTCCTCCCTTCACTGGTCCTTCATATTGCACCCAGCCCCTCTATGATGATCAACGAAGGGTTTAGAATAAAAGACATTTTACTCACTGTCTTCACAAAGTTCTCCTCTGAAGCCAAGCGGGCACAGGCAGATGTATCCATCAGCACGGTTTACGAAGCAGACGCCGCCATGGGCACAGCCGACAAGGTCGCACACCCCGCCGCTGCACTCACCTGGCAGAGGGGCAAGGAGAGCTCATTAAGGCAGAGTCGTGTGTCTGCAGCCAAGAGGCAGCAGGGAAAGGTGCGGAAACGCTCAAAGAGCGAACACAGCCTCACATTTGTATAACGTGAGAAACATTGGCTAACAACATAATGATCATTACAGAAATGTACCTTATAAGTGTTGTCCACATATTATAACCATTTAATAAACGTGTTTGTGTCTTTTTATGCAGCAGCTTACCAACGTCAGCTCCACTCAGCGCTTTTCCCAGAGGCCAAGGCCTGAGGTCTGCGACTTTGTTGTTGATAGTTAGACTCTGAATGCATCCGAAGAAGCCTCGATTCGTCCCCGTCGCCCTGACCAGCCAATAAGCACTCGGGGATCCGCCCACATAGAGGGGGGAACGGAATGTGATCTTTGTGTACTGTCCCTGAAAGAGTGACAATCAATAACATTTACATTGGTTCACAATCTGAATGGTCTGTCGAGGGAAAGTCGGCCATACATAAAGTTCTTGAACCTTAATCTCATATTGGTACCTGTGCGCGTCCAGATATGGGCGTGTCATCGTCTAGTCGCAGCCAGCCACTCATGCCGTCCCTAAATACGGTAGCTGTATGCCACTGACCAACGACAACGCGATTCTCACTGATTATCTGAGCTGCTCCTGTGCCACAGTTAAACCTGAGGAACATCAGATATGAAAACAAGCACACAAAAAAGATTTAGAATTTGAATCCATTTTGCTCTAATTTCCTAATTAAAATTCCCCACAAAACATTTTCTGTATCACTTAGACATTGTCTACATTAAACAGTTAAAATGTTCTTTCTGAGTTCTGAAAATCTCAAAACAAACAACCAACCAGATTCTGCAGGCAGTTTATCAGTTTTCCATCAATCAAACCTGTGAAATTCCAAATCCACACAGGGTCAGCGTTTCCTTCACCTGTAATGCAGCGCTCCCCGCACCAGAGCCAGCGAGGCGAAGTCTCCCCGGCCGTGTTCATTCTCGCCACAGTAGAACAGCAAGCCGTCCTCTGAGTCCGCCTGTCGCGCAGAGAAACTGCTTTAACGCTCCCTTAACCCGCGTGAAAGACAAAAGTCGCTGCGAGGTGTTCTTTTTTACCTTGAACTCCAAAGTGATCTGAAACATCTGGTAGGAATTCTTCAAAGGTTCAAAGGTCATGTGAGAGTGACCGTAGAATCTGGGAAAGTTCACCAACACCGCTGAAGAAGAACGGAGGATTAGATCTTGACAAATGGATGTTTGGAAAAGTATGACACACACGCAAACCCAGATGGGTGTAAATGCAGCCGCGGCTTGCTCTCGCTCACCCTCAGAGCAGGTGTCGCCTTTCCGCCCTAAGCTGCAATGGCAGCGTGACCTTCTGCTGTTGTACTCATTGAGACAGAAGCTGTCAGGGGGGCACACCGTGTCATCACAGGTCAGGTTGTACACTCGAGGTGCTTCCCCCTTCCAGGGGGAGACAGTTGGGCCGGCGGTGGCGGGCAAAGTAGTGCTAAGTAGAAGGGGAAGAAACTATAAACAGTATTTCATTGCTTGTACTTGTGACATGCTCAACAACAATGAATTGAATCTTATCTTATGAAAGATAAGAACATTCAGTCTTCTGAAAAAAACGTGGTTTTTTTTTACAGTGCAAAGATTCTCTTTCAAGTGTAATCCTGTCATGTATTGATTACATGATCAGAGTTGAATTAACCTGTTTTCCTGACAGGTATTTATTTATTTGTCTCCTCTCTTGGCAGGAGATCAAAAGCATCCAACTGGAAACAGCATAACATTTAAATACAAATGTAATAAAGAGGTAGTCAGGCCTCCGGCAGTCAATGACTTGCAAAACTCAACAACCAGAGTGACGGATTGATGCGACATTTCACTGCTCTAGTATACATATAGTTATAAAATAACTCAGCACGAAAAGGCAAATCTCCTTCAGAAAAAAAAGGAGAAAGCTTGGAGAATCCAATCCAGAAGTCACAGAGGAAGATGCACGGTATGTGAATTGAGATTTTGTTTTCTTGCTCTCTCCACTTTGGTCAGCATTTTTAAATGTTCAATTTAATGTGCATCTTACATGGTAGTGGTAAGAGAGGCAGCAGTTGTGGTGGCAGTCGTAGCTGTTGTGGTACTGGGCCCTGCAGTGGTTGAGACAACCAGATCTGTGAGCTCTATGAAGATGGAGGCGGTGGAGTCTGATGCTGGAGGATCAGTGACATTAGGAGGAGCGACGGTGTCCATGCGATACATGACGTTGTGTCCAGACGGCGGGCCAGAGCGTGAGCGGAGCTGAGACTTCTTCTTGTCCTGATTTATGCCTGGAAATGACTTCAACTAGGAGGAGGAGGAAATCAATAGAAACACGTGCAGGTGATGCAGTGACATGAAATTTGTGTTCATTGCACTGCTAAACTTATTTTAGAAGATTTCGCATAGCTGTGGCAGGTAAAAAAAATAAAATAAAAAATAAAAAACCAACCTCTTCAATGAAGATATCGTAATCAGAGTCGTCAAAGTCGAAGCCATCTTCATCATTGGTCCTCGACTCTGTTAGGTAACGCCCATAGTCGCCGCTGCCAGCGTCGGATGCAGCTGTCCAGAATGTCAGCAAAGACACAGGAGGATTATTGCATGCTTTTAAAGCCTTGATTCTTTAATGATTAATGCGTAATAAGTCAGTAGTTTGTAAATATGCAGACAGAGTAAGTATATTATAGAAGCAAAATTATCTTTAGATTTGCTTTTTGGGTGAAACACCTAAACCCTTTAACTGGCTATGTGTAATAGTGGATTATTAATATACCGTAATCTAATCTAAGGGACCATTGACTGAATGGATGTCAAGATTTAAGAAATAAACAGCACAAGCTAATAATAACATTAGATCTAAGCACCAGCGTACAAGGAGGGGTGATGCCCAAAAAAGCTTAGCAGACTAATCTTCCATTGTGTAACCCCCCCCCCCCCCCCCCCCGGCCCTGCCCCTACACGAATTAATATAATAACCACCTTTTTTTTCTAACTGCAATAAACACACTCACTGATGAACTGTCACAGAGAGAATGACAAAACTGTACGTCAGTCAGTCAAGCCCACCCCTGCTGTTCACTGAAGCAGCGGTCTTGTGTGTGTGTGTGTGTGTGTGTGTGTGTTCATAGGGGTCTGGCATCCCATCCTTAATCCTGTCTGATGAGACGCCAACGTAACCTGCTTCTATCCCCTGCTAAGAGACCACACTTCTTTCTCTTCCTTCCTTCCTTTCCCTCTGTTGTTCTCAGTCTGTCGAAGAGAAGCATTCTTCACCCAACTTTCATTGGCATCATTTTTAAGCGGGTTTTTGTGATATCATCTGCCTCCCCGCCTGTATTTATTTATTTTTTTGATCTGCTTGTCTGTCTCTGAGCTGCTGAGCAGGACTTCAGGTGCTAAAGACAATCAGACCAGCTATGTGAGGATAAACAGAGCCTGCGAGGCAGAAACCACCTTTCCGGAGTTGGATAATATATTTTGCTGTTTGAGTTGAATAATCAATACTCCGAAAGCCTGACATAAGCTTTAACTCTTTCAAGCACATGACGGCCACAAATGTGTCAGTAAGTTATTTGTATGCTGTGGCCCTTAATCCAGATGTTACTGTGGTGCAGGTGTATGTAACACACATACACCTGTGCGAATGAGAGTGTGTTTGTGTTTTAATATCAATGAGTTCTGACTGTGCCACTACATCAAAAATAATAAAGTAAATGCCTCTAATGCTGCTGCTCTACATCTCGTATATGCAGGGTGGTTGTAACATGTTGGATCTTTTGATGTGAGAGTAACTTTGAATGTATGAAACCTAAACAGAGGTTGTTTCGTTTTTCGCGGCTGCGCTGGTGATATCTGACTGATTTGAAATGGGGTCGTTGAATGAGGCATCAGAGACCGAGTCTTACTAAATGCTGGCTCAGCGATCAATGCTTGGCCTTACCAGGAGTGCGCACAGGGCGGTTGATGTGACTGGGAGGACTGGCTCCGTGCATGTTGACCGCCCTAACAACAAACTGGTACTCGGTTTCTGGTAGCAGCCCCTTCAAAACCATCGAGTTGGTCTCAATGGGCTCGCGGATATACGTCCACTCTGTGTCCATTTCTGGCCTGAAAAATGACAAAGACACACGAGGAATCTTTAGTTGGTTCTCGCTGGGAGGCAACAGCGCTACTCACTGCACCACTGTGTCCGCCCCCAGAGATACTAATTAAAATCATTGATTATGATGGTATTTTTTGTGAATCTTTACTATAGATCTGATTATTTTCTACTTTAATCAGAGCGTCGCTTTGGAAAAGAGAAAATCACAACAGAATAAAAACATTGCTGAGCCTTAATTTTCCTGCCTGTGACCTCTAGCTTCCCCTCAGCTGCCATGCGTGTTAAGTTCTAACAGCCTGGAGGCGCAGCTAACTGTTGAATAAGGTCATCTTCCTCACCACTCAATGTCTCCCTTCAGCACAGCCTGATGTAAGCAGAGAAAGATTTGCCCCTTTTGTGTGGAAAATACCCTCACACACAAAAACAGACACTGATTCATGTCTACGCTGCCGCCTCTGTCTTTTAGCTGTAACTATTAACTCTGAGCATGAACTAAGTGTTCGAACTAACTAAGTTCACATTTTGATGGAAATTATATTCTCATCTAACTCCAAGCAAATAATTATTTCTTTAAGATGCCGTAATTTCATTTGCTGCTTCATTACATCTCTGTTTTTTTATCTCACGCTGACGGAATAAGGCTTTTCACTCGAGCCTGTCCTCCTCCTCCAGGATGCCGCCACTTCATGCGGCTCTTCACCTGGTAATTGTCAGTGCAGCCTGGTTTATGCATGAAACATAAACTCGTGTTCAAATGCTTGTACCTGTGTACACTGTATGTGCCCGTGTACTGTGCTGCTGAGATCTCAAACGGCCACAATAATAGAGTACACGTATACAGTTGATTGATCAATTACAACAGACCTGATGTAAGCTACTAGAAAGTGAAGGACAGGTGCGCTTCCCTCGCTCTCTCCTTGCTGCCATGACAATGCCAGCTCTGTGTCAGAGACCGCCATGACAACAGGTTGAGTGGGTGGCGATGGGGGCAAGCACATGTCTGGTGACGCAGAAGGAAACTGAGGTTAGTGAAAGACGTGAGCAATACCGAAGAGGACATAAAAGCGTCTGCTGTGAAGGTGATTCCTATTGGTCATACGCTGCTTGCTCACCATGTGAGGCGGTGCTGATGTCTCTGGGCATGCTGGCTCTACCTTCCCCTGCCCAGCCATAGGCGCCAACACTAACTCTGTATTTAGAGTTCATTTTCAAGTTGCCAATTTCCACTTCCTATGAAAAGGCAAGTAGGAGAGGTAGATGGGAGCACATCAGCAAGGCTGGTTGGAGGAGGAACATCCATCCATCCATCCATCTAGCTTTCAAAGTGAGAGGCAGCCCTGAACAGCTTGTCACCGTGGACAATGTCAGCACATAAAAAGTCTCACATTCACACTCACAATTCACACTTGTGGATAATTTAGAGTCATAAGTTCACTGAAACTGCATGTTATTGGACTGTGGGAGTGAGATCCACACTCACAGACTCATACCCAGCCATAAATGTCAACTGCAAGCAGTGATGGTTTTAATTAGAAAAATAAAACACCATGATACTCACAAAGCTCGCTTGTCCGTCAAATTGTCCCTTTGTGGAAATAAGAGCAGAATATTTTAGAAATGAATTTAAAGAAACTCACAGTACTTTAGCTTTTAACAAGTGTACTTAAAACATAGGTAAAGGGGGATCTGCTTTAAGTAAATACCCAATTAAATGTTGCACCGTGCAACGGTGCGTTTCTATTCAGCAAAGGGTCTGAATTACAGCGAAATATTTTAGCAACATTTCTCTGAAGATTTTTGTTCTTGAAGTGTAAAGAAATCGCTGCCACGGAAATTGCAGCATGTTCCCACTCTTACTGCAAAATGTCTTTGATTTGTTATTTTCCATGGTAATGTTGCTTTCAGTTGCTTTTTAGTGATCATAAGGGAAATGCAATGAAAATACTCAAACCTCAGTCCGCGTACTCACAGTGGTCAACATGTCCAAACTAAGAGGCACCTCCATCAAGGACGCTGCGCCCAACGGACGGCCATGCCTCAACTCGGTGCAGAACACCTGCAAATAGGACACACACAAAGAGAAACTTTGAATTATTTGTCCAATATCAAACCAATATTAGTATATTTCAGTAGTATTGATACTGGCAGACATTTATGGAGGTCATGGTATTTATTAAAATGACCGTCTTTAATCTTTTCCTGAACATCATCAATAGAAACAGTGAATAATGAGCAGACAAAATTATATGTACAGTATATGAAGTGAACACACATGTTTATCTGTGAGTCCTGGGGAAGCTAGGTGGCTAACTAATCCTCTTAGTGCAGACATATGGTCCAAAGCAGAGCACAGTCATACTGATCCACATTTTGTTTTAATGATTGACTAAAAACAAACAGTTTTCAGTCAATTCAGAAATGTAATATATATGTATTTGTGATGTGTAATAATACATACATTATCAGATTTTGCTTTAATAAGAATGCATTTGTGAAATAATAAACAGATATTACTTTAATATTTATGATGTCTGAGAGCAGCTTTAACTTTCAAATCCAAATGCGCGCACACACACACACATACATGCAGTATTACCTCATCTGTGCTATGATTTACTGTAAGATCATAGACTACCTTGTATCCAGTGATTGTGCTGACATGTCGCCGTGGCATCTTCCATCGAACACTAAAGGCAGTGCAGTTGATTTTCTCCAGCTGGATATCTAACGGAGGACTCAGACGATCTGATTCAAGCAAACAGAGACATAGTCAGTGAGGGAACCTGAAGATATAATCATCAAAAAGCATGTTAATAGAGCTACTTTCTTTTAGCTCCCCTTTACAACTTTCGTTCCACAGCTTCCATTCATGCTAAGAATATTTTTAAACAAAATGCATAATTTGAAACTAATGTTATATTTTTGTCAGAATCATGAAAGAAGTTGCAAAAAAACTTCTGATAATAATAATCAACATCATCATCAAAAATGGAATCATCACCATGTTGTAGTCTTTTTGAATCGGCCTGAAGGCTGAGCATGTCCATAATATCAAGTGACTCCGACTGGGAAATGTCATCATGTCCCTGGTCTGAATTCATCAATCTTAGGTGCTTTTGTGACACTTCAAGCGATTATAATTGCACCCCTAGCATGCAGCTGCAGCCTGGAGACACTTTAGAGGGCACTCGAAGGACAGATCAAGGTGTAGAAAGCTACATAAAAACCCCCGATGACCCACTATGCATGTTTCATCTGGCTTTAATGGAGAATCCTAGGCCAACAAGTACCCTTGTGCACCCAAAAGCACACACTTTGTCATTTCATTTGCATTAATTATACAGTATTGTCACATCCAGTCCAACAACCAGCTGCTTGGAAATGCTCCCCAACAATATTTATTAGCTGCTCGTGAATTTAATGACATGTGACAAGAGTAGATTCTCATATGGGCTGATAAAATATGTAGCCTCTACACCTTGTCTGCAAAGTCTACCGTTGTACCATCGTCACAACTGACCTTTCTGTTAAAGCAACGTAAGGGCAGAATTTTTGGTGAGGGAAATCAGGCAAGCTGAAATGTCACACAGCTACAGAGCTGCTCTCCTCCACGTCTTCTCGCTTCTTCTTTTTTTTTGGGGGGGGGGGGGGGGCAATCCCCCGTTCCACCTCCTGTGCTCCTGAATCGGCTTCTCTCAAACATTTATATACCGTACCCATTCCTCTATCTGATCAGGTGATTCAATATGCCAGCTGAATTTCTTGATCCAAATCAGATAGATGAAGAGGGGACTCCTTAATTTAATTGTTTGTGTGCATGTTCAAAAACACTACCTACCAAGAAGCTGATATTGTACACTTGGTAAAAGGCACATTTCAGAGCCTAATGAGAAATATCGGATCAACCATAGCCTCCACAGCAGCAGAAGAGTACACTCCTGGATCACTCATCTGTGACTCACACAGACCTGAGAGCGAACAAAGTGACACTCACCCTCATATAAGGGTCCCACTGAAGGATGGGGACACGCCGACTTTGTTACAGGGCTTCCATTTGAAGCTCCACTCAACTGTGGGCTTCGTCAATTTCATGTGGGACATTGCCCACGTCTGATATTGGACATGTGAGGTCAGGTCAGATGAGTTACAAAAAGAAATCTAGACTCGAAAAGCACTCAGAGAGTGCAGATCTCATTCCTCTCATAATTATATTTACAACATTCCACATGGTGATCTGGATCATCACCAAAAGTTATCAATTGTTCTTGGCATCTTTATACACCAACCATGAAAATACACATGAATCAGAGTTGATGTGTATTTGTAACTGGCTTTTTAACGTAATCGTTTTTCCTAACGTCATTCTGGTTCCGATCCAGGTGAAATTCGGTGGTCAGATAGAGGTCCCCCCTCACCCCACCCTACACGACTGTCAAATACCCTAAATAATTCCACCCCCAATTTCTTGTCCAATAGCTATAGCTATATCAATAAAACCCTTCAAAGGCAGCACTATAAAGGGCTGATTCTGTTCTGGGGAGTTGACGAGGGTTATTCAAACTTATCTGAAAGTATTCATTTTCCTTGTGGTGTTAGTGACTGAAAGCATGCAGGAAAAGCCTCCTTTTATCTAATTAAAATGTTGCAGAGTAGCTTTCATGGATTTAGTTTCACTTCCATGTTCCTATGAAAATACATAGAACAGATAAGACCAATCATTCCTTGTGATTCAGTGTGAATGAATGTCCAAATATGAACGCTTCACGCTTTTACTGACCTGAGACGTGACTAACAAGTCGAATCAAACAAGCAGAACGATGGCTATCCTGAAATCGACAATGTTTCAGTGCAGGCTAGAATTGCTGCACCTTGTCAAGTGTGAAGGGTATAGTGGGAGAACTTACCAGGTCTGCGAGCATTTGATCTTCTTGCACCAACGCAAACACTGGCTGAGCAGATTGCAAAGAGAAGTAAGTATGAAAGAATTCTCTCTTTACATTTAGATTCCATGTCTTCTGCAGGTATAGAAAGTTAAAACTGTCAAATGATCATTTTATCAAATTCAAAGATTCCTGTGACTAAAAAAAGTAATAAACCCTTTGTCGAGAAAAAAAAAAGTATCGTCTGATAAAAGCCAGTTTTTTTTTTTAAATCCTGATTTTGTCGCAAATTCCAAGAACTAAAAAAAAGTGCCCGGAGAGCTGCGGGGCAGCTTCGGTTTGACACTGATAAGATTACTGTCTGCGAAAGATCAGTGGGTCGGACACGTAAATGGATGGACCGGCAGCCACAGTGTCCCAACACGCGCGCTTTAGACGATGGCGCGTGCTGCGTCGACATACACGCGCAATGCGCAACGTCTAAAGAAGTTGAACGGAGCGCTGAAGCATTTTTACGCATGGATTTAGCTTCGGTTTGATGCTCTGGTTCGCGTCTCAGACAGCAAATGAGAAGTGCAGGAACGCGGCGCCATTTAGAGATAAGAGGATAATAAGCCTCTAATCCGCGCTCTGGACACAGATGGAGAGCGTGCGTCTTGACGCAGAAGCAGAGGATGCAAACAGACAGACAAGCCGCAAACGTGTGTGCGCGTGCGCGTGCGTGCGTGTGCGTGAGTGAATGTGTGCATTTTATGGAGCAAAGTTTGCAGGACAATTCAGCCAAATCACAGAAGAAAGATCTTCTTATCCACAATTAATGCACAAATAAGCAGCTTCAACGCTGATAGATTAAACTTTTAAAGTCAAACTCATCCAAAACTTCAAATACTGTTGCATCCACAGGGTTACAGCACGAGCGTCAGAGTCCACCTACTACTTCTACTTTGAGGAACATTTAGGAAGCATGCATGCTGACTTAAGCGTCTCCTATGTAGATCTACTTTTCTGAGACATATTCAAAATACAGTCCAGCGATTGCTAGACTCAAGGCATTCAGAGGGAAGAACTTGATTTCTGATTTCCAATGTAGTTCCAGCGTTTTTACCTTGGATGCACTACGATGGTGACAGCGTTGTACTCACAGAACATGTTGCAGTAGTGAATGGCTGCATATCAGAAATGTTTCATAGTATGCATTCACCCATCTCACACACCCACCTGCAACGATGTGCTAATGCCTTATATAATATTCATAAATATGTATATATATACATTTATATTTGTCGCCATGATTGAGGGGACGTGGGGAAGAATTTAAAGACTAGAAACTATTGGATCTCTCTGTGGCCTGTGCAAAAGTGGTATATTTGTATATGCTAAGGGTAGACTCAAATATGTATCAAACATAATATAGTTGATGTTAATTTTGTTGTAGTTTGTTTTTGTGTTCACTTGGAAAAACATGCGTAAGTTAAGGAGAATGGTAGAACTCAAATTGAAAGCATCAAACATAAAATTTATTGTAACTGTATTGATTTCAAGTCTTCTTCAAAGCCTTCTCTGCATATCCCCTGGATCATAGAGACAAAATAAATTCTCTGAATATTCACATTTTTTTCATCAATTACAAGTCATTGCACAATATTCCTCGAGCCAACAGTTACCACTCTTGCACAGGATACAGAGGGTGTCAAGAATGGCATGTTTTCAAAATGCAGCGGCACACACTGACGGTCGAGCAACAGAAGGGTTTAATCCAAAAAAGGGTTTCCTACACAGGAGCCGGTCCACACTGGCAAAGGTATCCAAATCTTTAGGCAAAAGGCAAAGTCAAAAGTCAGGCAAAGGTTCAGAAACAAGGCTATGGCGTGAGAAAAAGGCCGGAGCGTGTCTGCGAGGTTCAACGAACAGGTAGAGGACTGAACACAGAGGGAGGGATAAGGAGGCAGGGTGACGAAGGGAATGAGGAGCAGGTGTGACAAACAGAGCAGGTGTGACGACGAGAGGGAAAGGTCAGACACCGAACACAGGAAACGCAGGAAATGATGCATGGAAGCATAAAATAACACAACATGGCGGAGAGACAACATTTCATCCCCAATTTAGAGAAACGGCTCTCGAAAAGAGATAAAAGAATTTGATTTTGTGGGGATCAGCAGTCTGCAGAGAAGAGCTTTCAGGCGATATTACATAGCTATAGAACTAGGCAGTCCATCAGGGAAACAGATGGTTTCACATTAATACTCCCTAAATGGATATTCATTTTATTTCGATCAATTGTAATTAATTTTCAGCTTTAATTGCAAAAGTGAGCAACATAACAGCTTGCTGGCAGGCAGGAATACCTCTGAATGCTGTAATAACAGTGGTAAACACTGCCCTCTAGTGGCAACATTGAAGTCCTACAACGCACATGTGTGAGCAATCAGCACATCTGGAGGATCAGTGTTTTCAGACTTTTTAAGATTAGCAAGCGTTCTAATCTGCGTTAGGAATCACTGAATGCTCTGTAGTCCCCTTGTCATTCCTGGCATGAAATCAAGCCCCCCCCCCCCCCCCCCAAGCCAGTAATAATTTGTCCTGGCACAGTTATTAACCCCAGTTTAACATTTCTCGATGACTCCCAGGAGCTCAGTGCAGCAGAGGGAGTCCACTCTCACAGCTCCCATTGCATGATCAACCCTCACCCTGAGGCTCCAGCAGCGCTGCACTACATATGGGGTGAATTACATTGGAAGCACTGTGGCCCCCAAAGATATGGTTTTCACTGTTTGTATCATTATATATATATATATATAATGATCCATCCCACACCCAAATGATTAAATAGCAAAGAAAACGTCAGCAGCAAGTGGGCAGCTTTCCTTTTCCACTCAAGCCAAGTTAAGACCAATTATTAATTATGATCAAATTGTAACTGATTTTGATGTTTAAAAAATATCACATTTATAAACCAGTCCATTTGCTTGTAATTGAGCAGACAGGTTGCTTATTTCTGGACACGTTCCATTGTAGTTGTTAATTTGTGCAAACAATCTTAAAAGTTTGTGGGTTTATACTGTATACTGTGGCTAATACTTAAAGACTGCAAACACGCTGCAGTCTGTACTCTGATAGATGCTCGGAGCTAAGCGCTAATATCATGCTGAAAGTGGCAGAAGCTTTTTTTTCCATTTCTGTTTTTTTTTTCTAGCATGATAACATTTAAAGTTGACTTCTCAAAGCAGAGGCTGACGGGAACATCGTTGATTCTTGTAGATATTTGGAAATGCACCTTGTGACATGATGATCACTCGGCAAGAAAAACTCCTTTATGTCTTCTCTCTTTGAAGCTGGGCCAAACTGGGATAGATCATCTTACTTTTTATTCCCTAGAACTTTTAACTGGCCTGAAAACTATTGCAGCCCCCCCCCCCCCCCCCTTTTTTTTATGTGAATGTCTAAACGTATCAAACAGGACCAGGACAGGAATTCTTTCTGATCAGTCCACCCTTGGTGAGTCATGATTCATGTCATGTCATGAATCTTTTTTCTGCTTATTCCAGCTCCGTCTCTTCAGCGCTTTTGAGTTGGTCTATAATAACAGGTGACACTACTGCAATTAGCTCTATGCATGAAAGCCAACCTGAGACCCAACAGATCCAAACTACAGATCAGTCACCACAGATAAGTTTGGTGCGATGGTTTGAGGTCAATGTATTTCCATACAGTAATGTGAGCAGGTTGTTTTAAAGAGGAGTCTCTTCACAGTCGTTGGTGGTGGATGAACTTCTCAAAGGACGATCAATTCCATACGATATGTATTTGGGGCTTCTTATGATGTTCAAAGGGTTTGTGCATGACCTAGGGATTAGAACACAACGTGGTTAACATGTGCGCCTGTCGTGACTCAAACATGGTTCATCATGAGAGAATCAATTTGTTTATAAGTATGGAGAGCCGGAGATGATTTTGTCAGGAATGAACTCTTGCGTGCGTCGAAACATTTGCAGGAGAACATGGGACAGGTTCGCTGTCAGGTTGGTCGTCTCCAAATAACTGAACTCGTCGTGGCTCAATCTAGACTCAGATTCTAGCATGATCGTGTGGTACATTTTCTGATTGATATGCAGAACAAACAAAAAAAACTGAAAGCATTACAGCTGTGTGAGTTCAGTCAGTGAAATAAACAACATTTAACTGTTAAACGCAGGCACGTAAACGCCTCAGATCACGTTCACGCGTTTTTGTTCTGGATTCAATCACGGAAGGAACATAACATCGCCCACATCGCTGCCTCGTTACGGCCTCAGGTGAGAATGATAAGAGAGACAGGGATTAATGATTGGGTTCTGCTTTTAACTTTCTCACTGAGGTGGCAGCGCTTGAGTCAAAAATCACAGAATCAAAAAATCTGAAAACATTTACATAATGCATGAGACATGAATTCCATTAAATCAATTCAATGATTTTAAATTGTTTACATTTAAATTCATCTTTGGAGGAAATCATTTTTGACAGAAATGTGCCCTAAACCTTTCTGTAAACAGCAGAGCCTCATGGGAACATAAAAGAAATAATTTTGACCCAGACGTCCAGAGACGAACTGAAGTAACCTCCGGTGTTGTGTCATAAGTTGCATTTTCATTCTCCATAATAGTGTCCGTTTTATCATTCATTATTAATAGTAGTATCAGCTTCACGGTTTAGTCAGGGTGGCTGTGATTGACGCAGTAGCAGTCATATATATATATGTGTGTGTGTGTGTGTGTGTGTGTGTGTATTATAATGCTATATATGATGTTGTTCTAAAATAGGCTGTAGTTAAATAATCATTAAACGTTTGCAGGTGAAACTTTCAGTAAACTCCTGTGCATTTACAGTGAAATGTTTTAAAGTTTGACACACATCCAGTCGGTTCAACACCATCCACCCATCAACTGCATGCAAGTAGCAACAACACAATCTGTTCAGCCTGTTTTGACTGACTGATTAGAGACACGTTCCTCATCCAGTATAAACTAAACATGAAGAGGCAGGGGGGGGTCTGCAGGGTTGTTAGTGGAAAGTGTGAAGCTCCTCTCTTCCTCTCGGCCACACACACGCACGCCCACACGCACACATGCACGCACACACACTCTCTTTTCATAACAGACCGTCCTCGCCCTCATCGACTCTGGACCTGGGCTCGTCTCGTCCCTTTTGTGTGGTCTTCATGGGTGGAGACAGGCGGAACCGGAGGGTGGCCCATCCACGTCACCGCCATCCACACCTCTCCCTCTCCCCGTGCGTGCGGGCGGATGACCGGCAGTCACCGCGTAGTGAACCCGCGGGTGGGTCTGGATTGGACGGATCGCGAAGTGTTCGTGTTTCGGCGTTTCTTTTCGTTTGTACTTTGGATATTGCGCCGGAACCTCACTGCGCATTTCCACGTGAGTGAAAAGGCGCAGTCATATTTTTGGATTCAGTATTTCCAGTGGCAGGAAACGCGCGCCTTACCCAAATATTAAACGTCTTCCATACGTTCTTCAACGAGTGATACCTGTTGATTCTGCATCGCGCCATGTTCTGCTGTCGGGCTGAAGCGGACAATGAAGTTATGGGATAGCCTGACCACTTGTTTGATGCTGCTGAGCGCCGCGTTCGGCAGCTCGCTGCTCCGGAGCCGGCAGCAGAGAGGGCGCGCCGGGGAGAGTCCTCTGGAGCGCCCGCCGCTCCAGGTGCGCCTCGCCGCGTCCTCCTCCTCCGACGCGCAGGGCTGGGAAGAGGCGCTGCTTGGAGGAGAATGTACGAGCTTGTGGTTTGTATGGAGTGTCTTCATGGCCAGAAACCAGAACGCATCACTTTTGTTTTTATTTATCTCTTGGAAGATAATTTGCTCGCAATGCAGCAGAAAGAGTTAAAGTTAAAATGATTTGTAAAATTCATAGCAAAATAACAAAAAGTTGTTCAATTGAATATAATTTTGGGGTGAATGATCAGGTTACTGAAAGCTTCAGTTCTAAGTTACGTTTTTCCACATTCTAGCTTTCCCAGAGTTTAACACATCAACTTTCAGCAATCACAATAGTGGAAGGCTATAGGTTTAGCTCCTATAGTTATGTCTTGCTAATCCAAACATGCATTATTAAGTTTTTTTCTGAAAATTATTAAGGAACTAAAAAAGAAACCTGCATTTGCCCCTTTATCGACCCACACTAAAATCCAATAGGGTCTGTCCTGGCCCAAGGCCTTTCCTCCCACCCAGTTGCATGCGGATAAGCAAACCAAGCAACAAACACACACGTCAAAACGTAACAGAAAGGATGAAGAAATTCAACCAATCGTCAAGTGCAAAAGAGAAACCACAATTTGGTGTAAAATCAAATAAATAAATGTGTGTTTCCTGCCAATCCACTCAGTGATTTAGGATCTCATCACGGTAGTTAATTTATCTTTAATCAAACCAGTTTTCGCCAAACATACGACTGTCATGTGCTTAAATAAGGATGGGATCCATTTGTACCTTGGGGGGAATAATTCTAGTTCATGGAACCTCCATAGAAACAAAACAATGTGTAGTATTTCTGCTTTTTTTGTGTGACAGGTCTGAGTCAGCGCTCCATCTGTGCAATAGCAACTGTAATGTGTTCAAGTGAAACAATATGTGCTGTCTGTGAGCCGTCCTTTGTCAAAGCGCCATTTCTCTTAATACTCTTCAGACGCCACGGAGGACTTGCCCTCTTCTGAGCTGGAAGACCTGGTGGACTTCATCAAAGTGACCGTCAGTAGAATGCAGCGGTCCTCCTCGTCCGCAGTGTCCACATCTACCTCCTCCTCTGTATCCAAAGAGAACTTGAGCAGAGGGACTCGACAAAGAAGGCAACGGAGGAAGCAGGTGATCCAGCGGCAGGGAGGAAAAGGAGGCGCGAGATGGGGGAGGACAGGGAGGAAGGTTCAGGAACGAGGAGGTGGTCGGCGAGGACAAGGGTGTGCGCTCAAACAGATCCACCTCAATGTGTCAGACCTGGGTCTGGGCTACCGCTCCAGTGAGGAAATGCTATTCAAGTACTGCTCTGGACCCTGCAGGAAGTCCGAGACCAATTACGACAAAATCCTTTACAACCTCGCTCACAGCAGGAGGCTTTCTCCCAAAGACCGGCCGGCTCAGGCTTGCTGTCGGCCAATAGCGTTCGACGATGACCTCTCCTTTCTTGACAACAGCCTCGTCTACCACACCGTGCGGAGGCACTCTGCCAGGAAATGTGCTTGTGTGTAGGGAGTGTGCGCTGCTTTGCAGGCGTTGCTCTCATCTTGCATTCCACTTGGAAGTATGATGCTGAGACTTTGTGTCCTGATTTTTCTCTGTGTGAGGTCGTCGTGTGTGGTTGTGTTGAGTCCATCAGTAAATATCAGAGGTGCTCAACCGCAAATATCATCCCAGCACTCCTAAAATAATGCTAATAATCATTATTGTTATTATTATATATTGTACTTTCATCACTCCCCTTAAAGAAACAAGATATTTCAGACACAGTGTCATTCATTTTATTTATTTGCACTCCCTTTCAGCTCGTGGTGAGTCTGCTGCATTTATCTGTCCTTTACGTCCATGGAGGGGGTTTAGGTTTAGTTCTCCATGTGAAGCAGAGAAAATGAGATCCGGGTCAAAACAGTGTTCTGAGTCACAGCAGCTTGTGAGACGTGCCGTTACTTTTTATTCTGATTTGTTCCTTTTATGACACTGCTTAAATTTTAATGCATCCCACTGACCTACAGAGGAATGTGTTTTCCATACGTGGATATATGATTCATCTCTCTCTCAAATTATTCATTTAGAATAATTTGGAAAAACTGCTTTCTTACCTCTCATTTTGTTAGAATGTTTTTTTATGGGGGGGTGAGAAGAAGAGATGCCAGGAGAGAGTCGGAATAGAACGGTTGAGCGAGAGGAAGAATGAGATCTGAGAGAGAGAGAGAGAGAGAGACTGCATAGTTATACTGCTGCTCGTCAGACGCCCTTTGGTCCATAAATCACGCTGCCATACTAATGTTGCGTCTCCCTGACTTCCTCTCACATTAATTTACACACATACTCTTTTCTTACCGGGTACTATTTAAATGTCAGTGCAAAGAGGAACAGAGGGGGTTGAAATAAAGCCAAAGGACAGGAAAGAATAGGAACCCCCCCCCCAGCAGTCCCTGGAGCAGCAGACTGTATAACATGTCTCATGAAAAAGTTTATACATATGTGAAATGTATTTATGAAGTCTTGAATTTATTAACTTATTAATATTTATTTGTTTTTATTCAAAGGGATGAATGTTATTTATTATTCTAATGTCATATCTAAGTGTGTCAAAGGTTTAAAGAAGCCTGTGAACTAAACGCAGTTAAAACATGACAAAGTACTCTTGTACGCAACGTCGTTTTTTAGACTTCCAAAAATGTGCATCTCATTATCTGTATGGTCATGTGAATGTGTGTATTGCCCAGTAATGTGGGGAGGAGGGAGGGGGGGGGGGGGGGGGGGGTACTCCACGGATACTTTAAAGAAATTGTTCCTTTGTGTCCTTAGGCTTCCTGTTGTGTCATTGGTGTTTCTCAACAAAACACTTTGAAAACAAAAGGGTTCAGTGCATTTTCATCCTCATAAAGACATTTACAAAGTTCTACATCTTTTACACCCCTTCCTCTCCAATTTGTAGTCTTTTATTCTACCTTTATTTTTACCATACCACACTTACTGGTGTGTGTCTGCGTGTCAATGTAAACACAAAGAATGCACTCTGTGTCTGTGTTCAAACACTCCACAGGACACCTTTTTTCAGTATCTGAAGATTTGTATTGGTTTAAAAAGTGATGCCGTTGTTTCCTCTTCTTTTGTTAATCATGTGAGAAAACATTTTATTCTCATTATAAAAATAAAAAGTTTACCTCTGCATAAAAACATAACTACAGCTCTGTTTTTATATGGCAATCACTTTTAAGTTGTCTCATTTAATTGCTAATAAATGCATTATAAACACGTATTCTGTGTTTAAATATAGCAAACGCTGTGCACTTATTATACAGTGTTAAACTGGTGAAAAGCTGACCCATGAAACTGAATATTAACATAACTTATTCCATTTCTGTCTGTTTTTGTGTACAAAAGCGAACAGAACAGTAACACAATTGTGCATTTGGGGATAGGATTCTGCATTGAGTCCTTTGTAATAGAGTGCAGGAAAGGATGAAGAGTATCTGATGTTCTCCAACAACAAGGGGATGCATCAATCATAAAGATAATTTAGTATCTATGACCTTACGTTATAAGTGTCTCTAGTAAAGCAAGAGGAGGAAGCTGAGCTTTGCAGCAAGGGCTGGAGGATGAGCTGAACGAAAGGCAACAAGAATAGAGTTAAATCCAAGCACACATTTAAATATCCTTTGGAACAGAGGAGGATGATAAGAGTGAGAAAATCTGATCAAAGGCCCCAACAAAGGAACAGCAGTCAGAATAAAACATGGGTCTTGCTGTGTGTGGTTGATACTTGATACATTCACTTTTCTTTTTGCTTGCATTTCACACGCCTCCCGCTGCCTGGCTCCAGGGCTGTGAGTCACAGCAACCTGCTTTAACAGCTACAGGCCAAATCTGCACGGTCCAGATTTCCCTTATGTGTGTCCTGCAATGCACCATCTTCACCTATCTTCTTCTCCTTTCGGCTTGTCCCCCGTCAGGGGTCGCCACAGCAAATCGACCATCCAGTCGATCGCATGCTTAATTCTGGCAACGTTTTACACCGGATGCCATTCCTGCCGCAACCCTTTGCATTTATCCGGGCTTGGGAGCCGCCATCTCCACGTATGGCACTTTGATTCTCTGGGACAGTTTGCCACCAGAGATGATGATCAAAATGTATTTAATGGGATATATATATTGTATAAAACAAATAGGACATTAAAAAGAGTTGTTTTTTTGGTCATTATATCCATAAACTATACATTGAGTAGCGAGGAGTCAATGCTTTCCACATTACATCAGTTTTGTCTACGCAACATTTTAGTTTCTGAATGGCAGATGATGTCCCAGAGAATTTTAAATTATTTCACCCCCCCAGTGTAACTTGTCCAAACAGAAGCTGCAATCTAATGGACACTACTGTAGATATAATAGACAACAAGCACATTGGCTTCTCTAAGATGGAAACCATTAGGTCCAGCTGGCAGTCAGAGGACGGTGACATTAGTCAGATGAGTCTTCTGCTCTTTTGTTCCTGGTGTGAGAAGAGCTTGTAATGAAGGATCATGTTCCACTGGAGTGTAACACAACACAAGTGTCACAGGTTAAGGGGGTGGTCTTCCAAACAGATGCTAACTACTGGCAGACACACACGCTGACACGTTGATGGCATATGGAGAGTTTGTTCACCTCCGGTGCAAAAGAAAGATTCATGCATGAATCTTAATGCAAAGTAACTGAATAGAATCTCATGACTGGGTCTTGAAAAATTAAGATGATGGAAGATTTATGTTGCTGTTTATTACATTAAAGGCTTATCTGGATATGTTCAACGAGGATCGAGCAGCTGACCACTCAAGGGTATGTTTGTAGTACAACAGTCATTTAGAGCAAAGAGGGTGCATGAAGTTCTTTTCGCCCCTGATTTCAAAAGCCATTTGATGACGCTGTTGTTAATGGTCGACCTCTCTGGCTTTCAGGATCGCAGCCAACTTCCCTTCCCATCTCAGCCTCAGCGTTCTGCATTTGAAGACGTTCCTCTGGTATCTTAGACCCTCACCATTAAATTCTAATCAGAGAGCAGCTTGTTTACAAGAGGAGGCAATTTGTGGCCAGTCTTTGTGATAGTCATTCTGCCAGCTGGCCGGAGGAAAGATTCAAATAAGAATTGATATGTAGTCCCATTTTTATCAGACGATGTGGTCTTTGTGAGCTGCCTGTCAAAACCACAAGAGGCTCTTTGTGCCACTGCTCTGGAATCTGTTAGTATGATTCAGACTATCGCTTGTAAGGACGACCAGAAAAGGGAAAGGCAAAGGCATTGCAGAGGACAGCAGCACAGTTATCAAACTGGAATATAGTTTCATATGATCCAGAACGACACCGAAGACACTCAAGCGCAGACCTTTGCACAGATGGACTCACATCGGTGAAAGGAAGTTCACCCTACATGTAAAGCAACTTACGAGTGTAATATATATACAGCAACAAACACACTTTCCTACAAGAGTCATGGTCTTTGTTTCTGCCACGAATTTGGGATTTGACTTGACAACTTATTCCTGTTGCTCCCACAGGAGTTATAATGGTTATTACAAAATGTGCATATAGGAGACACTGTGAATGCATCCGTGTACATTCTTCTCTTCGTTTACACACATGGCTCTGCTACGCTGAGGTACAGAGTGGAACTGCTCTAATCTCCTCTATAAACACAGTGTGTGTGTGTGTGTGCGTGTGTGTGGACAAAGTGTGTGTGTCTGCCCAAGATCCCAGGAGGAAAACCAGACCACGAACTCACCATTCATTTTCCCGTCAGGGGGAAACAGCAGCGCTCCCTCCATCCCTTCCTCGCTCCTCACCAGCCTTCTACCCACTTTGTAACTTTCTCTAACATCTGTAAATATCCTCCAACCTCTCCCCAGTTCCTCTCGCGTTTTCATGTCCCTTAACTTTAACCATTAATCTCTCCAGCAGTTCATCCTGCTGAAGTTTTTGTATTCTTTAACCCGCTTGTGAATTTTAAGGACGACAAGGCTCGCTGCCTGCAGGCTGCTTGTAAATCTGTGCGTCTGATGATAAATATAATGTTTCCACAATTAAGGCTACATAATAAGACGGAACCTGATTCATAACCGTATCTCCACGTTTGTCCTCTGCTCCATTTTGTATTTATTGGACATGTTTTGTTTCCTGCTTTCAATCGTTGTCATTAATCAGCAGCTGAGTACAACTTTCATGAAAGTCCTTTTGTAGTTCTCTCTTTGCTCTTTATCTGCGTAGAAATGCAGCACTTTATAACAAATATGAACAAAACTCTGGTATCAGAGGACGTACCACATCATCCGGTATCTATAATCAACAATATATAATGCAACGGAATCACTCAGAAATGCTGACACATACTGTAAGTGCTGCTTTCTTATCATCCAACGCAAACCACATCTATGCTCTAAACTCAAGCCAAATGGAAAGTATTATCTCCATAAATCTACCGCTCATCAAGATGCTAAGATGATGCAAGAACGCTTTCTGCCTTGATGGATGCGGCCTCTTTCTCTTTGTCCTTGAAGGGGAATTCACAGCATGGATACCAAAGGACAGATTGATTTAGCAGATTTCTCACCACAATGAAACGTAAACATCTGAGCAGCGTTTCACCCAAAGCTCCATGCGATCGGTTCATATTGGAGTTTGCTACACTCGCCAGCAGCATGCAGAGGAAAGAAGCAGGGGAAGCGTGTCGTCATCCAATTGAGGCGGGTCAAAGAGAAATACACATCCAGGAAAACAATTCCATCAAATATTTAAATTATTAGCATCTAAACAGATTTGTTTGGATTTGAATTCCAAACATACCTACAAAAGTATTTGTGAGACTCTGATCCTCAACACATCTGTTTTCCCCTTGGGGTGAGTGGACCCTGAAATAGATCCCCTAAGCCTGAAAATGAGTCATAGAGCAAAGGCAGGGAGCAAACAGTTCAACCCACTGGCTCAGAGCCCCTTTATAACCCCTCTATAACCCTTCATAGTCTAGAATGACCTTCTCATGACCTCTTGTAGTACCTAATAACCCCCATCCAGGCCTGAGTGTGCATAGACAGAAATTTAAAATCTAATTCTCGCTCAGATATAACAAAAAATGAACTTGCTGTGTTTACTTGTCCTTTGATTTATGAAAGTCTGGCCATATGGTGGAACGTTCCTTGCAACATTTTGAAATGGGCACATTCTTAACACAGATCTCCCCACCAGGAAATAAAACGCTGACCTCTGCTGTGTTTCCATCGTGGTTTAACCCAGGCATGGGCAAGCTGCGGCCTGGGGGCCATATACGGCCCGTTGGGCTTTTTAATCTGGCCCGCCGAACTTGTCCAAATTATATCATTGCATTAAATCTTATTATAATAAAACCTCTTTCATTTGAACTTTTCCCTCTAATGGTACCTGTTAAAGACCAATTCCTTTCATGTAATGGCTTTTGCACACAAATACTCCATCCATCTGTTCCTGGCCCGGCCCTTCTTAAATGTTAGAACCCACTGTGGCCCGCGAGTCGAAAGGTTTGCCCACTCCTGGTTTAACCTGTGAGGAACACAGAACAGCAGCATCAGCCTGTGCAAACAACTGACCTCCACTGGATGGAAAAGCAAAATGGTAGCCTTGTCCTGTCCAAAAGTCTACAACCAGACTCTAACCATCATTAACTGAGAGAGTTAGAGAGACTTTGGTCTTTGGATTATAGAACATGTACCGTAATTGCTGAACTATTATGCGCACCTGTGAAAAAGCCGCACCCACTGAATTAAAAAAAATATATATTTTGTACTAAAATAAGCCGCACATATTCGTAAGCCGCAAGTGCATTGAGACAAATGCTATTTAACGGAACACGGCTCGTAACGATATCCGCAGCAGGTCTCCAAGGTGAACAGCCTCTGGCATGTTAGAATAAGGGAAGTCGGCAAATCAGATCCGTAACTTCGGGATAAGGATTGGCTCTAAGGGCTGGGTCGGTCGGGCTGGGGTGCGAAGCGGGGCTGGGCTCGAGCCGCGGCTGGGGGAGCAGTCGCCCCGTCGCCCTCCCCTCTCCGCCCGTCGGAGGCTGCGCGGCGCGCGCGCCCGCCTGGCGGGGTGTCCCCGTCCCCCTTGCCCCCGTGCCCCTCATCCTCCGTCCGCGGGAGCGTGGTGCGGCAGGGGTGGGGACGCCCGGGAGGTCGAGGGGGTGGGTTCCTTCCCCGCTACGCGGCGCGTCCGACGCCGCGTAGCGGATGGCGGACAGGCGGCGGGGACCGGGTACGGCGGTCCGGCGGCGGCGACTCTGGACGAGCGCCGGGCCCTTCTCGCAGATCTCCCCAGCTACGCGCAAGCGGGGCTTTCCCTCCGGGCGGGCGGGCGTTAATTTTGTAACGAAAATAAATAGTCTTTAACGAAACACGGCTCGTAAAGAAAGTGGGAAAATATACGTAAATTTGCCGCGTCGTTGCATAAACCGCAAGGTTCAAAATATTGGAAAAAAGTAGCGGCTTGTACACCGAGAATTACGGTAGACATGAAAATCCTGACTAACTAACTCGCTGTCCCAAATTCAACAATTATGATGGTCTAATATGTTCACGCCATTACAATTAAAGCCTCTTTTTTTTAAGTGGGCCTTGGCGTTTCCTTCTGACAACTGAAAGAATAATATTTTTTTAAGCTATAATTTATACTTTTATGAAATGAGCTAATCCCACAAAGGCCATCCTTTGTAAATCAAAGTAGTCTGAATCTCCATTGCATATGGACCTCAAAGTGACTGCAGGGAGGGTTACTGTGTTGTCTTCTCACTGCAGATTCTATGGATAAATATATTATGTTTAACGATGTTGCTGAATCGAATCATGACTGGGTTGAAATGAAAGACAAGAAGAACCCCCTGCTGCGTCTAATGCTTTATTCAACGAGAGGTAGCGTGATTACAGCACACAGGAGCCCGTCAACATGCAGTGGCGTCACAGAGGAAGCTGTCATCATGTCGACAAGGCACACTTTCATCACAAGGAGGAAGCACTGGACGTCAGGAGCCGAGCAAGAGCCTGTGGAAAAAGATCGTGTCGCACAAACGCTTGTGATGACAGGAGCAGACAGTGCAGCGCCGCATTCACACTGAAGAACTGCTTCTTATCCAGCTGCACTAAGGACTTATGTCGTGACACTGATGCTGTTGAGAGTGTCCTGTACCAGCTTTATAATATTCAATCTTCCTATTCACCCTCGGTGAACAACCGCATCTTCAAACTCTGCATACCAGTTGTTAATTGTGCCTTTGTGTGCTAAATTTCGACTCCCAAAATCAAGATGAACCCTGATAGCATCATCAAGGGCACTTCAAACGAGCTCCATCAGACCAGCAGCAGAGTACATGCATCTGTTTCTGCAGGCTGAGCAATGATGAGCAAGCTGATCTTCATTTGTTTGCCGTGACCCTTTCGATGAATGGATGAGCATTTGTTTTTACGGTGAAAATAGTGCAGCAGGCCCTGGAGAGGCTTTGCAGCCTCGTGCGGCCTCTGGGTGAGACGGTCCAGAAACCAGTAAGGAGCTGGAAGTGTGCAGGCGAAGATGAGACGGCTTAGTGTGCACGGTTGTTTAAAAGCTGATTTGTGGTTGAAAAAGAAGCGCACGGACACGGAAGTGTAAATGAGAACGAAGAGTCTCCTTGATGCTCCAAATTAGAAAACAGTCATCTGGCTTTTGTACAAACCTTTCACTTGTTTCCCAAAAGAAGAAGCGGGATTCCAAAAATAAAAAATACTTCACACGTGTAATATTTAAATGAACTCAGCAGAGCGGGCCAAGCAAATCAGCTCATCTTGGAACACACCCAGACTTCACAATAACTCTCATCCAACCAATCAACAAACAAATGGAAGCATCACAGAAGTTGACATAACCTGGACAGAGGTAGTAATAACATGTGAAAACCAGTTATAGCAGATTATGTAATTGTTGCAAGAGTTGACAAACCGATGGCGTTGGAAACGCGACCCAGCTGTTTGCCCAGCCAGCTGCAGGGCGCTTGCACGGTGGAGTCGTGTGACGGGTGCAAGCGTGGAGCTGATACGATCTTGACAGTGTCAACTTAAATATCTCATGTTTTTCCGATTACGCATTTGTATATTTTTGTACGCACAACTTTCTCATTTACAGAATTTCCTTCTGTCTGTGAGTAATCATCTCTGATTTCAAGTCTGTGTAGTCAACAGATGTTGCCCTTCCTCCAGCGCACAGAGCTGCACAAATGCTTTACACATTCAGAGCACCAAAGGTCTGACAGCCGCGCAATAACACACATTTCTATTTCTATAATCCTTGCATTATTGTGCGGAAGTTTAAATGTCAAATGATTAAATGTCAATTACCTCAGTGAGGATCCTCAGACCCGAATCTTATTTCGAGAGCTGCGTCATTTCTGTGCTCCAAGCAGAAGTTTATTTGTCCTCTAAATCTGGAGACAATTAGATGCTGGAAAAGAAATCAAAATGCCAGAGCTATGGTCATAACGTAGGTCTAAGGATACCGACGGTCTTTTGACAGTTAGCTGAGCGACAGAAACTAGTAGGGAACAGAGGGCAGAGCTCGCTTCCCCTCTTTATGCTCCCCTTTCTCTGTGGCCTCGTTTCCCCACATCTGTAGAACAGATTATTCTAATGGTGGATGGATGAGATTAACCCCTAATAAGACTCCGCATTAACACCTTTCGGCCTGACTGCCTGTACTATGACAGCTTGCATCCTGATAGGCTGATGCCACACAGCAGAGCAACGACGCACAACTTCTCCAGGTCACGGAGCAGGAAAGAATTCAGCCTTTGTTTTTACATCCCGTGCTTCTCCTTGGCATCCGAGTTTCCTTCTCATGTGCGTGCCGCAAGTCGGCGCCATCAAATACCCTCCTCCTTACATCTGCCTCCCTACAAGAGTCAAGCACACACACACACACACACACACACACAGACACAATCCCTGGAAGAGCACGGCTTTTGCCTTCGGCTGGGTAATACTGACTTCCTCTCTGTGTGAGGGGGAGCAGACACTGTACCAGGAATTCATGGTAAATGTTTTGAATGCAGTGATCCAAGATGAAACAGGTCGACAGAGGCTGAGGGCCACGGGCGCTACGTGAGAACAAACATGCCCAAGAAAGAACCGCACAGCACGCAAAGATGCATGGAAACAGAAGAGAGCGAAAAACAAACACGTTTTTACTCAGAAATCAATTCCTGCACAAGGAGTTACTTGCTGTCTTTTACACACACACACACACACACACACACGTAGGCCACCATGTGTATGCCTCTAGGTGTTCAAAGATACACAAATCATGACATTCAATTTCTCACACATGCGAAGAGACGCACACAAGCTGACGTCCGGAAGAACGGCTTTTATAGATGCCACCTGTCCACATCTGATCTGATAAACACGCCGAGGTCTGCCCTGTTTGGTTGAGTTAAGTCTCTGTAGCTGTTAACACATGGTACCCCCCCCCCCCCCCCCCCCACACACACACACACATCCATCACAGCATTCATTCCCTCTCTCAGGTTCACCTCATCTCTCTTAATCAAATGTGTCAAAACATTTCTCTCACGCTTTAACATTCAGACGTTCTCTTTGACTGGACTGACGCGACGTGGAGTTTTAATACCCGGCCGCTCGGCCTCAAGTCCCTACACGAGCCTTATTTGTGACGCTTTCCAACTAAAAATACCACTATTACTATATTACTAGATATCATCAGTAATATTGATGATATCTAATTAGCTGCGTTATTTTGTAATGTATTTGAGTATGGACTCACCTGAAGATTGTTTTTCTTCTTATGACAATATAAAATGTTCAGATGCTCACTTTACTATCAGTTAATAATAATAATAATAATAATGTAACAATCACATTTTTAAGATTCATTTAATAGTTGACTATTTATCCTAATGTGAAGAACTAATGTCTTGTAATCAATCACTTGAGTAATCATTAACTATTCAGTGTTGAATTTTACTGGACTGTTGTAAAAACGGCTTTAAATCTGTACATTCTTTCAAAATGGTAAATTAGAAACACACGCGTGGCCAAATAGAAAGTATCACATTCTGACCTCATTGGATGTGATGAATTAAAACAATTCAGGGCAACTCAATATCATCCCTCTAAAAAACATAAAGACCTCTTAGGTACAATTTGTGACTGTTACTCTACTTTTCTCATCGGTGCCGGCCAGATTATCCTTTAAAGCTGACCAACACGAGGGAATTGGAAAGAACATGCTTTCCTGAATTCCGGATCAACACCACTGCTGTCAAAAAAAACAAGAGCAGCCGCATCAGAAGACATCTTTATTTGAAAATGTCCAAAATATGCTCCAACTGGACGCCAAGCCTGCAGGGTCCTTTGGCAACAGGAACAATGAGCGGCAGTGAATACGACGATGAGACATTCACTTTTCTGAGTTGCTTTGGCCAAATAATTTGCAATAAATCCACTGCAGAAGTGCTGTAAACTTTCACTCTGTCATTTACCAGTGAGTCAGTTAGTTTTTACGAGTTTTGGCTGGTATGTGGAACTTAAATGTTCTGCTGTGCTTGGTAATAAATAAGATGATTGGCAAATGGAAACAAAAAACTCATTCACATATTAAAAATAACATTAAATATCAGCTGTGGATTGGATGAAATTTAGACAAACCGAGGTTCCACAGGGTTATTTTATTGATTCCATGAATTCTCTGAGTAAGAAAGATGTTTGAAAACATTCCTTACTGTTTGAATACTTTATTGATGAAACTTAATGAACAGTTAAGATTGGAAAAGAAGCCTCAGAAGAAAAATAAGCACATCAGAAACATGTTTGTCTTTCTAACAGCTAACAAACTAGCTGAACACGCTGCTGGCCGTGGAGTGTGCTGCCATCTATTGACTGAAACAACCGATGTTTAAGCTGATGCAGCGCAGCATGACCAGCGAAGGAGGACAAAGCAGCCAAAAAAATATTCATAATAATGATAACAATAAAAAGAGGAAGGGTAAGTTTGTTTTTTTAAACAATATAACAGTGTTTAACAAATTACACTTCTATTAATATTATGATCTCCTCCTGCAGATCCTTCCGCTTCCTTTACAAACTATTTGCCTTGGGCACGAAACTCTTCAACGTTTCTCTCAGCTTGGTCACAGCAGCTTGGTCCTCTTCGACAGCCTTAGAGCAGACGCGCTGAACTCTGCAGTGCAAGTCCTCCAGACACTTCTGTTGTAAGAGATTACACATTCATAGCACGGCATAAATGCTGGCACAGAGGACTAATGCAGCTACCAGACAAGGCGTACTTATAGAGTAACAAGGAACATTATGTTAAACAGTTTTGCTGTGTGCATTACCTGCACCCTACGTATTCAAGCACATTCACTTCTGATTTGAAGTATGTTCGAGACATCAATTCTGCCTTGCGTAAAGGACAGATGCAGAAATAGTTACCTCCGTCACTGACAAGTGGTCGGCCGCTGCGGTAAATACGGAGGCAAGGTTATTAGCAACGGTTCGTCTCTCTTCGTTGGTTTCCTGGAGCACCAGGTGGTACCTGAGGAAGAAAACAAGACTCATCATTCAGTTGGACAGAAACAGAGGATAAATAAATCACACAAATGAAGTGAGTATGTGAATAACTTGGGTGGAGTTGAAACGATATCGTTTGTTTAGCAGTGATTTTATAGTGGCCTCCAGCCCCAACAGGAGCTAATCCTTCCCGGTTACTGCTGATAAACACGTGATGTTACTCACTGTTGTTGTGCTGCCTTCAGTTGTTGCACAGCTTCATCGTATCCGTAATTAACCTTCTTCTCAAGGAGCTTTTGATGGTTCTCCGCTGACTTCATCTCTCCTGCCCAATCCTCTTCCTCTCGGGCCAGTTCCTACACAAACACGGGAAACTGCCATTAGCAGCATACGTGCATGGTACAACTGCGCCGCCAGCACGTGAATGGAGTGAAGCAGACTGTACCTGCATTTCACAATCTAACTGTTCGTCCAGCTTCCGAATCTGTTCTCTCAGCTGCTTCAAGTCATTGGACTTGTCCAAAATGTTAGAATTCACCTTGAAGGCAGATACAGAAACACACACAAATAAGATAAACTTTAAAGAATCCGTGAAATATGTACTTTTTATTTTATCATTGGGCTTTAGTACATAACGCTGTGTCATTGTGGGAAATGTAACAGAAAGAGGTTACCTGTTCCGAAGATTCCTCCAGAGTGAGTTTCATGTTGGCCAACCGAGTGTTCTCCTCCTCCACGTCGCTGATAAGCTTCGTCAGGAGCATCTAAAACACACAGCATAGCACACATCAAACAAGTACACACAACACAAACATCTAATGGAGAAACACCTTTGGCCTCATGCGAGTCACATGGAGCACCATAAGTACATGAGAATAGTGATTAGAAAAAACACAATCGTTACCAGGAAACAGGGTTAAATCACATGGCAAAGAGTATTTATTTTTATTTTTAATTGCACTTATGGATCACAAGGATTTCCCCTGTTGGCTCGAGTAAATATATTCTTCTTTTCTGCTGTGATTTTAAATCTGCCACCGTGGAAAAACATTGAAAATCTCCCTTCATTAGAACCATTTGTAATGAGATCCCTGCATTACCTGTATCTGCGTTTTTTGCTGAACCATGGTGCCAGATGCACAATCAAATGGCCTGATCTCAAAGTCGCGGCCGCAAGCGTTCTCTGCCGACATCGGAATCAGCTTCAGTTTACGTGCCAGCTTGTTGTACTCCGATACTTTCAGCTCTGCCTGCGATGGAGGGAAATTGTAGCGCAGGAAAGACACAAAAGAGGCAAGGACAGATTTAGAATGTATTAAATTCACGTCAGGAGTCAGTTCTCACAAAAAGCTTCAGAACTGATTCTTAATATTGCTGCTCTGACACGACGCTATACTATACACCACCTTCTCTTTCACTTTGGCCAGAGCGATCTCCTCATTCCACTTGTGCTGTTCAGCATCTTCCAGAGACTTGGTGAGACCGGAGATAGTCTGCTCGAGTTCTCTTTTCTCTCTGTTGATTCTCTCCACATCAGCTGGAGTGAACTTCTGGTTCTGCAGCTGCTGCTGGAGTTCATTTCGCTCATGTTTTAGAGCGTCCAAATGACTGGCTGCAGGACGAAGAGGGTTAGGGGAGGGTTGTTTGTTTTTCTTGCACTGAACACCAAATAATTAACAATAGGAAACTAAATAATATTTGTACCTTGCATTGTGAGTAAATAGAAAATCAGTAAACACTAGGTCACACAGGCTTCCACATGCTCCTGTGCATTCTGCCACAGAGCCAGACTAACACGGTCACAAAGAACATTACGATTCACCTGCGTTCTCAAGTTCGTTGTTTAGTTCAGAGTCTTTGTTCTCCAGGTTAGTTTTAAAGGACTCCAGGCTGCTTCGATAGTTTTGGAGTTGCTTCAGGTCCGTCTGCAGCTTCATCCTTTCCATCCTCTTTGTCATCAGGCGGTCCTGTTCAGGTAAAGGACAAAGAATCAGTATTTCTTCGGTATTTCCTTTTTTTTTTTTTACATTTCCTTGATGATATTGGAAATACAAAGGTCTTAAAACCCTGAATCAATGTATGCACATGCACACTGACCGTCTGGCTCTCCTTCTCTAGTCTCTCAAGCTGCTCGCTCAGGATTCTGTGTTTCTCCTCCATCACAGACAGCGAGGATTCGTCAACATCGTAAAACTTCTCTGCGGAAGAAAGCGCACGCGCACCTCATTGGACTTGCATAATCAATTTTTATATACGGTAAATATAAAAATCTAAACAAAAACAACAAAATTAACATTACGCTTGAATCGACATGAAAACAAAAACCCGCCACTATTTTCATACCCACGCTGTGCTTACTTAGTTTAGTGATGAAGGTGTCATCCTCATAATCATATGTGTCGCCACCTCGCATGAATTTAGAATAAGTCTCTGCCGTGTAATCCAGGAACAGCTGCGTAGAGAAGTGAACAAAATGGAGAAGATTTACAAAACAAACAATTTATATATATTAAGCGTTCAACAGGAAGAAAAAAAGAGAAGTCATGAGAATCTTGTTGTAAGCAGGAGAAGGAAAACACCTTTACGGCTTTCCAGGATGGATCATGAAGGTCTTGTGTTTGATTCTAGCAACATGTTGCACGTGGAGTATGTGACCCAGCTCTAGACATTTATCCGTGGCGTGTTTATTCTACCTTGTTGTACCCGGCACCATCCTCCATGTTGTCACCGTCTTCACAGAAGTCACTGAACAGGAGCTCCTGCTTACTCAAACTCCACTTGATCTGCTCCACAGAGTACACACAACACAGGATTCACATCATTTAAACACACCAACAGTAACCGCCCCACCCCCCAAGTTTTGCTTCCTTCTCACCTTAACATTATCAATTAACCACACGAGAGCCCCGAGTGCCTGAGGCCAGGTATGGGGAGCTCCAACTGAATACATCGAACACTTGGAGAGAACAAATGGGTACCTTAAAGTAGAAAAAGACAGAAACAATCATTCTTGTGTCTCAACATCTAACAAATGATACAATATTTACATCTTGTGCGATGTTTTTGTAGGTTCTCAGGTTTAGGTAAATCACAAAAAGCAAAAACCAAGAATCAACAGGACTTGTTTAAGTTTGGTTGAAGATGTTTCACTGCTGATCCAAGAGGCTTCTTCAATTCTAATTGACAGCTAGCGAGCCAAGATACTTATACTCCTGTTGGAGGAGGGAAAACCTGTTTTCTGCACTAACATGAGTATAAGGGTCTTTAATTCGATTTCATTGTGTGTGTCTGCAGATGATTAATAAAGTATTTCATTTAATTATACTTTTTTGTGCATTTTCTGTTCATTTTATGCACTGAAACAATCTTAAAAAAGTTTTGTGTTTTTATCCACTATAAATGACAACAACAGACTAAATACTAACAAGCTAGACGTTCACCTCAGTGCTTTTAAGATAGCTGGAACCTCTTCCTCAACTTTCGAGTTAGGCATTTCAAAGCTTGGGTCGAGCTGACGGTAGATGAACTCAAACATCTTCACAAACTCCTTGGTCGAGGGAGACTGAAGGGTCTTGGTTGACAAAGTTCCAGGGTAACCGTGCTCAGCCAGGAACTATAAATATATATGGGAAAATATCAACACCAATCAAAATGTGGTTTTTTTGGTTGAGATGCAGTTGAATTCCACACTGTCAAACAGTGAAAGCAGGGTACTGTGTGTTAACTGTAGAATAGACAAGAGTGTGAAACGTAGTACCGACCGGGTACTATACTATTCATAGAATCCATCAAACAGAATCAAGAACCAATATGATGGAATCAATTAAATAAACAAGATAGCTCTGTAAAAATAAAATATAACTTTCTTTTTGGCTTCATATCAGAAAGGAGTAATGTTGATAGTCACTGAAACAGATAGGAACATAATGAGATCTTTGAATGTATACGGGATGAAATATTGTAGAAACCCCACAAAAGATGTACAAAAACATTCATTCTGCCCAGATAAAATTTAATTTCCCTCCCATACTAGAAATTTGAAGACATTTTAGACTTAAAAAGAACAAAATATAAATTTAAGTTGATTAATGAGTTTTTAAAGATCCTAGTTGCCCTGAATGTTTTCTGTACTTTACTATAATAAGTAATAAACAAAAAGGTATATACTTACATACTGTTTTCACTATGTCAATTGCTCACTAATTTTAGATACACGTTTTTGTTTTACTTCATCACACACACACACACACACACACACACACACACACACACACACAAAGGGGGTGGTGTAAGATAGTTGTTTTAATGGACTGAAAATAAAGAGTGCAGTAATGCTAGAACAAACATTTTACCCAGATATGTATTCAATGAGTGTTGAATAAGTGTTCCACCTCATGCAGCTGTCTGATGCATTGTTGCACAAAGGATTTATCATGTAGAGGTCTGGAGTCTTTGATCTTCTCCGTCCCACCAAACCCTGACATGGTGCTGTTGCGCGGCATGCTGGCTCCACTAGTACTGCAGTTAATACAGAAACATATCACAAAGGTTCTTACTTGATTGGATGTTGACGGACCTAAAAATCTAGCTCTTTTGGATTTTCTGACTAAACTTTAGAATGATCGACTCTATTCTAATATGCTCATTTCAGAATCCTGCAGTACAACAATAATTCTTTCCTTAGTTTGTGTATGCAAAACTGGAAATCGTGCAAGCAAATGTTCATTGACTTTTTGTCTATTACAGAGGAACAGTATAACTCTCTTTGAGATCATGTTAAAAGATTTACATGGAAGGTCTTGCCCCATTGTGAAACCCAATATATCGCTATTGCTTACTTTATCATTATTTAATCCTACTCCTGTTGAAATTGTGCTGAAAAAATCTGTTCCGTTTCATTTATTTGCATACTGTTCATCTACCCATCCTATGGCAGGGTGGGAATATATGTGAGGGACATTTAAATGCACGTACCGGGCACCGAAGAAGCTGGTTCTCCTTTCAGAGGTGACAGACTGTGGTTTGGGGATGCTGAGCTTCCCAAACGAAGGTTTTTTGCTGTAACAAGACGCAACTGTAAATAAACAAGTGGATGTGTTGCACTTGGTGAATAAATATTTGAAACAACTGTCACTCCTCCATTGTTGTTTGTGTCGCGTTTCGTCACCACCCAAATAATAGCATGGAAATCTCCCAAAAGTATGAACTGTGATAGAGCGCTCAGCTTAAGCATAAGAACATATATGCTTTACTGCAGCTGAAATCTGAATGTTTTAATTTAGTAAAAACAAACCTCTGGGGCGTTGTGTAGGCCGTGCTCATCCTGTTGCCCTGAACTCTCATGGGCAGCTCCGACATTCTGCTGCTTGTTGCTCGACTCAGCCTCCCCCTTAAGACAAGTTATTACGACGTTAAACAGATTATTTAACGAAGTCATTACGCCATTTCTCGCATCCTGCCAAAGTACGGCGAGCGGCATTCAAGAGTGACAGTATTGGGTAGAATTTGAATTAATATTGACTGACTGGATACTTTGTTAGCTCCCCAGCTAGCGGCGTAGCGACGCGTCACTAACCTTACAAGACAATTTCAATGCTTGAATTACTCGTTTAATTCCTAAACATAAACCCCTATATTACGACAGGTTCTATATAGGACCTTATACTATCTGAAGCTAACAATAGCTAACCGTGGCTAATGCTAACAGCTAATGTCTAGCTAATGTCTAGCTAATGTCGCTAGACGGGCGACAGCCTGTCTTTTTTCGTCTGATTCCAGAAAGCGCTACATTTGGTCCGGATTTTATATGCGGACTATTTTCAATTATAAAAACTCATTTCGGTAATTTACTAGCAAGCTTGAAACCTACCGCTCCATGTTTCCTGGGTAGAGCTAGCACACACAAAACGAATCCAACAACCGAACGAAGTTGTAAACCCCGCCAAAGAAATACAAAACGCTGGTTGGCAATTACGTCATCAAAGTACGGAGCGCCATTGGGTCCAAGATGCCTCGCTCGTCGATGACGTCACAGACAAACTATAGTACAGCATTACAGTACAGGAAAAAAATTGATAACCCTTACATTTAAAATATTTTAACATGCTTTTTAAATGCTTCAAATATATCCATCAAAGTTTTAAATTTCATTCAATAAAATAATTAATATATAATGGAAAAGACTGTAGTATTTTCTACTGCAATGTTTTTGACATCATACGACATTTGTATATATTAAACACAGCTAGTATGGAACTAACCAAGGAAAAATCCCCAAACCACAAGTATTCACTGATGGTAGGATTTCAGTATTTGGGCATGCAGCTGCTTTCTATGGATCAAATTTGTTCCATCAAAAATAACAATTGCATGACAAAATATCACAACAGATTCAAACTACGATTTTAAATCCATGCAGACCACAAACTGAAATGTTTCATGCCAACAAAAAGGTGTCCAGCATCATTCTAAAAGCACCCCCCCTCCTAGTCCTGTCTCTGCTTACCAGTATCCAGGTCCTATACTGGCCTTCACTTGTATATGGAAATATCAGATTAACACTCTGAGCAGACAAGTAACAAAGAGAAGTAGAAAATTTATTGCAGTATTTGTTCCACTGAAAGGGTATGAATCCCCTTTCCTCTTATTACTAGGGTGACCTAATACAACAAAATCTAAATTTACAAAATATCCTCCTGCAATAGGCCACATATACTGCATGCGTTGTTTGAAATAGAATAAATTATATTCAGAGGACTCTGCCATTGTACAGCATGGACAAATAAAAGTGAACAAAAATAAAAATTATTTTTTTCTTCAAATATCTAAAAGCTAAAAGGAAAAACCGTCAGGGTGCTAGTAGTATAATAAACTCGAAAAACACTTCAATAAGAACATCAAAAAGACTAATTTCCAACATTCACTTAAGGTTTTATTCTTTTTTTACAGCTTTTTTGTCTTCAGAGATATAAACATTTTAATTTTTTGTTGTGTTAAACTATGATACAGTGGGAGTAGAAATGAGCGACTAGAATCTGCTGCACAACAGCGAAGGAGCTCCCACAACAATGTTGACAAAACATTTCCCTCCAGGTCTCTTTTCTGATAGCCTTTTTAAGGGATAATTTAGGTGAATTATTCCTTGAATGCCTTCATGACTCTAACCTCTGAACTTGTACACAAATTAAGAGCAGTCCCTCTAATATAATAAGTCATATCTTTTGTGTCTTTCAGTTTTTCAAGAATATTTTATGTAAAAGTATGTAGTGTCAAATATTCTTGCTCTCTTGTGTTTTCTTACAAAAATGAGGAAAAAGAGGAGGGTAGGAATCCAGTGAAGTTTGGCTGTGTTGTAGGTGTCAGGATGAGGAGGAGGGGGAGTCTGACAAAGTAGAAATGTAGCGGGAGGGGGGGGGGGGGACAAAAATAAATCAAAAAGAAAAGGAAAACAAAAAAAACCCCACACACAAGAGGCATTAGCTAGCCCCCCCTTCCCGAGCTGCATACAGTGAGCGTAAAGTCTGTACTAATTTGTTGCTCAGTTTGTGGTTGCTGGTCAAGGCAATCTTCTTGTGAATAATGTCTGACTCCTTAATAGTGTCCACCCAAGGCACCAGTTTGCGGCCATCTCGTTTTTTGGCCTCTGCCCAAGGCCCCGAGTAGGAGCCGGCCATCCAGTGGATGTTGTATCCGTTAGAGGTCCTCTGGACGACTCGAGCTATTTGCGGCCTGTCCTTGTATTTGGGGCAACAGAGGGCAATCACATCCATAGCATCCACTGTCTCGCTCATACGGCCGGGGTCCGAGGAGTCGCCGGCTCGCCTTGACTTTCGAGAGGACTGCACAAAAGGACAAATGAAGAAAAAGAACATTGCACTAGTTTCCTCTACATTTCTATGAACTGTGTTTTATAAAGCCCTTTACAAATGAATCTCACCCCTGGGGTCCTTTCGTCTCCATCGCTATAGTCGTCATCCGTCTCTGGTCCCGCCTGGTAGCGTGGACTGGGTCCTGACATGGGGCCAGAGCCTCCCAGTAGGGCATTTATGGCTTTGTTTCGAATGTTTGCACTGGCAGATGCTTCTCCCTCCTCATCTTCCTCGTCAGGATCAAGATGTTCCATCAGAACCTTGAACTGAGGACATGAAAAGGAAAGTTATGCACACAGAAATTAAACATCAGCCTCTCCGACCTGATGTTTAGGGAAAGTTTCAGGCAACCAAACACGGAGAGGAGCCATAAAGCTGCGTGATCAGAGCCAAGTCTCTTCTCAGATTGCAGCTTTAACAAGTTGCAAAGGAATAAATAAATACATTTATTTAATCTGGAAATGAATAATTAAAATCAACAATGTTGAAATACAAAGAGTAGAGGAGCATAAAAATAAAATAAAACTTTGTTAGAAACAACACAATAAGAAATTAAGAGACACTGAACAGCAATTCACTATTGTTTGGTCGGATAATGACATTTATAGTTGTAATTTATATGATAATATGAATAAAACCGACGATGACACAGCCTCCTTACTTACATCAAGATACTGTCTGACTACACGCCTCTTGACGTCATGTGTCAGAGTGGCGTGAGCCATGTTGTTGAAGATGAAGTCGATGGTTTGTCGCGGGTGAAAGAGAACAGTGTTTTTTCTGTTCACTGCCTTATCGTACACCTTCGCTGACTCTGTTGGAGAATACTTCTGAATTTTACTGTTGGAAAACAAAAAATGTTTTTGAGATTCGGACGTCACGGAAACTCAAACACAAAGGTGTTTATATTCATATTCATTCAGACATAAAGGTTGTGTAGGGAAAAAAAAGATTATACCTGTCAGAGAATCCATATTGGTTCTTAAGATGCTGTTTGAGCACCAGAAGCAACAGGATACCCTGAACAGCACTTGCAAAGTCCAAAAGACCTGTTGGATTATCTGGGAGGAGTCTCATTACTTTCTCTGCATCATCGAGATTCAAATCGTCCAGATCAGACTCTGACTCGGAGCTGTTTGCAACAGGTTTTCTAGCCTTCTTGGGTTGCCGTACCACATCTTCATCATCACTGTGGCCATTGCCTTCCTCGTCACTCCTGGAAGAATCACAGTTCATCTTTTCTTCCTCATCCTCTGACATGTGTTTCCACACCCTCTCTTTACGCCGTGGCTCCTTGAGCAGAAGCTGGATATGAGAAAATGACAAGAAAAATCACAACAATCCATGTCAATGCATTTTCATGTCCAAGAGGTTTTTGTGGTCTGGGTGTGCATTTCACAATTTTCTTTGTAGTTCAAGGAAAATACATATATAGGAAATTTACAGTCATATTTACACAAAAGCTACAGGAAACTGTTATCATACCTCTTTAAAGGTTTGCAATAAGTTGCTGCCAGAAACAGACAAGGTGATGTCTATGTGGTGCATTATGAAGAGCGGCTCCTCTTGGCACTGATAAGGGAAACAGGCGAGGTTGTCTGCTAAAAACAGCAGCATGTTTACATCAGTCTTCTGCAGAAGCAAAGACAGAAAAAGGAAGAATATCACATTGCAGTCTTTGCTCATTACAATTTTAACTACGGTAGTCATGTTTGAAAATTTAAAGCTCTCATTTAACTTCCAAGAGTAAAGTAAGGGGGATCCTGATATACCGTAAAAATCAGTGGTTTTTGTTTGTATGCCACAAAGTCATAACAGACTATTTATTATACTTAATTCCAAGACATACTGGAACAAGCACAAACCAGACGTTAACTTGGCATTCAGTTAATAACAAAGTTCCACCTTTACACTGAACTATGGAGAATAGCGTGCATTTACTCACAGAACTGTCATCAAAGAGGTTCAGCAGGGAGATGAGGAAGGCCCTCCGGTGCTGTCGGTTTCCCCGGATCATCGTGAAGAGGTGGGAGCAGAGCGCAGAGTGGGTCTCATCATGTCTGAAACCTCTTACGATGGTTTTACGAGACATATCAATGGCCTGCTGCAAATTGTACGACATTTTCATCCCAGCAACTGCCTTCATCTGTTTGAAAAATAAAACATTTGTACATATATACTGTCTATATAAATAAAATAAAAAATAACATGTCACACAACTGCTAAGACAGCTGCTGCTGCTGAAATCTGCCAGGTGAATCAGAAGGTGAAGAAGTTTGAATTTCTTCTTCAGGTAGCGATGAACTAACTTTTATCCTCAAGTGACAAAGCAACCAATAATTTTCACACTTGGTGAGCGTGCACATCGACTCACGTGGATGAATCCTGTGTACTTCTTGTCAATCTCCACCAGCTGCTGGTCAGCTTTGTTCCTCATGCTCGGCTCTGGGTCCGTCCCCATTGCAATGAGGTAGGGCACGCACTGCACAGACGGAGCAAAGAGGATATTAGGTTCGTTTGCTCGTGTCTATAAGTTTGTTTACGAAAAAATTACTTGGAATAAATGTGGTTAAACAACATGTCCTTTTAGGACCTGTCCTGAGGTGCAACACAATTTCAGAAAGACAATCAGTGTTTATGTGCAATGAGGAATAAAAACAAAACAAAATGTGATAAAATCATATTGATATATTCATAGATCTATGACTCCAATTCTAAAGCAAAGGGCTATTTCTTAAAAGGAGATTTACAGTATACCAGTTACTGGTATCGGGATTCCCATCTTACCTGTACAGGATGAATGAGCCCCTGGTTGAGTGTGAGCGCTATGACGTTGAGAGCAAAGTGCCGTACGCTGGACTGCGTGTGAAAAAAGGCCTCCAGCACTTGTTTTAGATACAGCTGCATAATGGAGCTGCTCATCCCTGAAGAGATGTCTCCCATTTCCTTCAGATCCTCCTGCTTCGATAGTTTCTTCCCTGAAGGGGGGCAAAATGTGACGTTGTATTTATCCATTCTATTACTGCCGCTCAGTATTGTCGAAAGTGCCACCCGATATAACGCAAGGGTCTTGAACTAATGAAGCAACAAAAGGCTGTATTTACACTCTCTGTCCGCTTCCTGCATCCGAGTGTCCTCCTCCTGAAGGTAGGTCTGGAGATTTTTGAGGATCTGGATTTTGAGGTTGATGGAGGAGGTGCTGTCAGCTAGAATGCCATTGTACAAGGACTTCACCTCTGGCACAAACATCTGGCTGGGATGCATGATGACAAGGAAGCCTGAAAAACAGACAGTAAGACTTGTAAGACTTGTAAGACAATGGGTCGCCCCCCCCCTCAAAAATTACATCTGTAGACCAGCTTCTCTGGGCTTACAGATGTCACTGATCCCTGAGTCAGCAAGAACATACCCATGCTGTCCATTTTTCAAAAGTAGCTAACGTTTTGCACAAACTAAACATGTGTGACCTTTATATTTTTCATTTTTAAATTGTGTTCTTGCCTAAGCCAATGATGGCTTTGGTCTTGACTTCCTCGTCCTCATGTTTGGTGAAATACAGCAGCAGCTCGAGAACTTTTTCCTTGATGACAACCTGTACACAACATACAGACACATTATTGTGAAACAGTGGCCATTCAATAATTTGATCGACTTTGGCTTCACATCCACACTTTAATCCAGTTTGGGGTTTTATTTTTTGATAGGGACAAGAAAGCACAAGCAAAATGATACAGAAACTAACACGGCTAGTTGCAGTTTGCTTTAATGTAAAATATTATCAAACATCAGCTACAATCATACCTTGTTGGTTCCCTTGAACTCCTCCAGATCAAAGTCAAAATGTCGGGCCAGAGCACCCACAGTGAAGAGCGATCGCAGCAGGAAAGGCTTGTTTGCTACCAACGTTGTGCTGTTGGGATCCTCTTGATGCTGAAGCTTCAGCTTGTTAAGTGCACCTAAAACATACATATATATATTAAAGACCATCATTATCAAGATGTTCAACTATTCCCATGTTTTTTTAACAGCATTGCCAGTTGCTAAACATGTTGCTAAATGTACATCTTACTATAGAATCTGTTGAAGCAGGCCCAGACAAACTTGTAGTTGTGTGTGACTTTGTTGACAACAGCGCCAAGACAGCTCACACAATGCTGGACCACCTAGAGATAGGAAGAAAGACCCGTCATTACTTTACATTCCACAAAGCAAACCTTGTTCCACAGTGGTGCACTATGACTTAAGTTTCTAAAAAGCTACTGCCATGTTACCGTCATGCCATGTTTGATAATGAGCTTCATGAGGTCTTCTTCCATGGTGGCAAGGAAAGTTTCACTTGGGTGCTCCATCAGAGGTACAACAAGCTCCAAGATCTTTGCCACATTACAGATGACCATGAAGTCATTGGCAGTCTGCGGAGAAAGCCATATGACAATAATTACTGAGGAGGCGTTTTCTAGATCAGCTACCGGAAATAACCAGATAGACAGCCCTTAAATTCACCAATCAGACAAATAATGTTGCCTTCGGTTTTCATCGCTTAAACTGATTTACAGGTGATGAATTCTTGCGCTCGATTCTGCAAGATGCTGTATGGGACTCGGTGGATTCAGTAAACACGACTTACGTTACACTTTGTAGTCAGGTAGGGTTGCATGGTCATGGCATGTTTGACCATGAGCTGAGCCCTGATCTTGCTGAACAAGTATAAGGTGGTAATACAAGCCACTAGCCGTGTTGAATTTACACCCTTGTTCTCTGCAGAGTCAAGAGAACATATCATTTTAAGCACTCAGCACTATTGTTTTCATGAACAATTACATAAGTATTACCATGCATACTGATATTAAACTAAATCTATAGAAGTTGTTGTGAAGTGATGAGCCTACATACCTGCCAGGGATTCCTCATACTTAAGGATGTGCTCAACCAGATTGTCAACCAGCTGAACACAGGCCTTTTTGGCTGGCTTATAGGAGGCATCTTCTTCAGACTTCAGAAGCTTGAGTGAGTGATATTAATTTTAAAAATAATGTTCAACTGCAAGTAATGGTTCAACCAAACAAATCACACACAGGCACAAACCCCCCCCAAGTGCTTACATTCTGAAGAAGCTGCTCAAACCAGTCATAGCCTGTGTCTCGACATGCTGAAACCTGAGAATGAAATCAGATAAATGGTTAGAGATATATAAAAATGATGCAGGTTAAGGGTTGATGAGAGACTTTTATTTGACGGGAATGTCAGTCTTACCACATCAGTGATGTTGAGGATCTTTCTGGTCATGGTTTCTTTGTCATGGGCTGGGGTTGGTGTAAACCACAACTTCTGGAATGTCTCATTCACCAATTTCTATAAAGAACAAAAGTTCATGGCTCATTAGATTTGAGCTATTCACCGCAAATCTTTACATTAAATGATGACTATGCTGCAACTGAGATACATGTCTTTTTAAAAAAATAAAAATAAACAGTAACAATACTTGTTAAAATAGCAAGAGTGCACAAATAGTTGTGGTTGCTCTCAAAATATTAAAATGTGCAATGAAAAACAGTGCAGGAGTTGATCCATACCTTGATACCTTCCTCGTCATTAACTCGGCGGATCATTCTCACACACATCTCGGTAATCTTACTGAAGGTCGGCTGCTCCAGACAGATGTCTCTAAGAATCTTGATGACCCGTTTTCTTACGCTGATACCAGTGTCCTGTATATTAAAACCAGTTCAATTCATAAAGGTGTTACAAGCTTCACAAAAAACACGTCCACATGAGGTGCAGTAGCATTATTCTGCCAATAGGTGGCAGTACGAGACCATAATGAAGAGTGAACTTCTCATGACCCCCCGACAAAGTATTTCCATGACAACGCAGCAACAATTTCAAAGTGTCTCCTCTCAGATGTTGAGTGCCAAGACCAAATGCCTAGCTTGTGTATTGGACAATAGTTAATATTACTACTGCCATCAGACTGATCAGAGTTCATCTAGACTGATTGATACCATTTTGGTGACTCGTTAAATTATTTTATGTAAACGCAAACCTAAAGATGGCAACAACTTCAAGCAATACTTCACCAAAATTCCTGCAGTGACTTTCCATGCCAGCTCAGTGACAATAATAAGAAGCATTCCTTAAAAGAGAAAAGGCCCTGCCTAACTGCTGAACAGTTAGCCACCGCGATGCCATTTCCTCATTTGGAATCAGATGCATTGTAAACCAGAAAACGACAATCAGAGATTGCAGACCCTCGCCTCCAATAGACTATTGGATCTTGTGAGACAGTAAACAGGGCTTCCGGATCAGAGGGGCCAAACCTGCTCTAGCTTGCTGCTCCGGAACGTACTACAAGACTCCTTCTGGACTCTATTTCCCATCATGCCATTCGTGTCCCTCCCTCTTAAAGTGGCAGTTTACAGCAGAGGCACGATTCCAGATGTAAAAATAATTCTAGAATCTGGATCCAGATCCGGATCAACGCCATTCTCGGGGAGGACCAAGCCACGGACTTAACCTTGCTTTTGTAAAAATTTCAAGTCGATTGGGTTCCTAGTTTTTGCGTTATGCGCTCGGACAGACAAACATACAAACATACAAACGCACCCAATTGCAATACCCTCGCCTCCCCTTCGGCGAGGGTAATAAACCTTCACACAGCAAAGACGTGAACTGTGGGATACATTACAAAACAAGCACTACATATACAAATATCTACCCTCCAGTCAAACCTGGTCCAACAGCCAAATCTCTGCTGGTGCAGACTTCCTTTTCACAGTTCCATTTTACTACCAAGTAACAAATGCATTAGTATTTCTGTACAATGACGACATTTTAATGAAACCGAATGCTTCAGTCCACATGATGGGTATAGAATGACGCACTCTTGGTAACAGATTCTTATAAAATGTTCAGGTATCGGTGCTTTTAAAATAATGCCCAGTCCTAAGAATCAATAGCACGATATTTTTCCGGGGTGGCACGGTGGCAGAGTGGTTAGCACTGTCACCTCGCAGCAAGAAGGTAGCGGGTTCGAATCCTATCTGTGCAGAGTTTGTACATTCTCCGGGTTCATCCCACCTCCAAGAACATGCAAGGTATGTCTATTGCCCCAAATTGTCCGTAGTGTGAGTTAATAGTCGTCTGTCTCCTCTGGCCCACAGCAAGCTGGGAAAGGCTCCAGCAACTCCCGCGACATACGGATTATGATACCTCAACACGAGTATGATGGGGAACGTACCAGTATCCTCTCTATGAGCATGTCATAGTACTGTTCAGTAAGTTGAGGTCTGCTGAGGACAAATCTGCCCAGAAGCTCCACAGCCGCCTCTCTCACACTTGTTGAGTTGTCCATCAGACGTCCATGGACCCCTCGCTGCATGTCGGACTGCAGTAAGCGACACAGCGTGAGCATGTACGCGGGAAGAACTTCAGAATATATGAAATGAATGTTTCACACATGACAAGCAACCTTTGGAAGCAAAGGTCTCAACATACCCTTGCCAGTATGCTCGGGTCCACGGCCACAACCTCAGACAAGCATTTCATGGCTTTTGTCCTCACAGCGATGGCACTTTCACCCAGGACTCGCAAGATCTAGTGTGTGCGTGTGTGTGTGTGTGGGGGGGGGGGGGGGGGGGGGGGATACAGACCAGCTGATCAGAAAACTGCTCTTTTTTTAAACAAACCGACAAACCAGCTATTACTAGCCGTGTTACAACCTGAGAACAATCAATCGATTATTTTGTGTACCTGTTGTGACTAAAGCAAAGGCATATATGGAAATAAATATTTCAATCTCACCTGTGTTAAATAAATATCAAAACTCTGAGCGAACGGCCTCATGGAGGCCAAATAACGCACAATTAAACAGGAGTCGTCGTAGTCCACGGTGTCGGAGTTCATTCTGGAAAGGAGGGCAAAGAGAAAGAAGTTATTCCACCAGCGTTACTGGCTTTGACAACCGAGAAGACTGACGGGACAATACAATCACGAAAGGTAGGAACGATCACATTTATGTTCTGCCAGAACAGACACTTACTTCAGTGTGGCAAAATGAGCTGGTGTGGTCCAGATGATGTTGCGCAGGAACTTCTTTCTCTTCTCAGCCCGCTGCATAATTTCACCAGTGGTCTCCATCTCCTTGGCATGTTGAGGTCCATCTGATGAGTCATCATCTTTCTGATTCTGGTTCCGCATCGACTTCTCAGCCTCTGTGGTGGCGTCACGAAACCACTGGGCTATATAGAATTTTCTGGCAAACTAAAGGACAAGGAATTATCAGTCTCAGTATTAGCTCTGTCTGATTCACAGGCTACAATTATACATTTATATAAAGAAATCAATTAAAAAGCATTTCACAAACACACAGAAAATCATCCTCAAAGTAAGTATTGGTGTCTGTGCCTTTAATGAAGCCGTTTAATTCTAAAGAATATGCTAGTAGATGCCGAGATGTCGACAGCATAAACTTAAGGTTAATTATTTGATTTGTTTGATTACTGTGTTGATATGAAAGTTGCATGTATATGTGGTTTAACAGCAAAATGAAAGTACCGGTAATAAACCTCAACGCGTGTTGAATATAAACCCACCGCCAATGATGCATCCGTATCAGTATTCCCATCCAAGTAGTCCAGTAGAGCCTTCTGCAACTGCTGGGTCTCATCACTTCCTGGAGACTAAATAATCAGAGTGAAAGTTCAGAAATGCGCAGCTTACAAAAATCCACATTGACCAATAAGCACAGGACGCAAATCAAGAAAATACAAGGCACAATGTAAAACACAGATTTCTTTGTTATTATTTTTTTACTTTGTTTTATTTATCCTTGTCATTATAAACTGTGATGTAAGGGATGGTGCAGCCAGTAAACCTGCAGGTATTGTTCTACCTCTTGTAGGATACGATCAATTGATCTCTGGTCCATTTTGCTGGTAACGGCATCTTTCCTCAGACGGGCAGCCACCGTGCCAAGGTAGTCGAGAGATGCTACTCTCAGGGCCATCTCCGTCTGCTTATTGCTGAACTGGTGTACCTGATGGGAATAAAAGAAAGAACGTGAGAACAGATTTCAACAACAAATGTTCCTACACGTCATTCTTGCACTTCACTCAAAACCACAATTCACTCCTGTGAGAAAAGAATTCCAGCCCAAAAAACTGCAATGCTTAAAATGCAAAGCATACCTACAATCAGAGGATATATTCCCCAGTTAATGAGCAACGAATTCTTACGTCCATGAGTGAGTGTTCAATGTGTTCCCATCTGCCGAACAATGGCTGTCCCCCGCTATTCATAGAAGCACTTAACCAAAAATAGTTCCAAGGGAGGCCACTGTCGTACTAACCAGCAGTCTACCGAGCAGACTGAGCAGCAGCTCTGCAGCAGGCCACTCTGGTTTGTTTACTGTCGACAGCAGGTCCTGGACAAAGTTCTCAAACAACGGGCGGTAATCTTCTTCTCCCTGCTTACTGCCACACCTGAGAAATGGGGGAAACAAAAAGGCAGGTGGGGAAGAAAAGTGTAAAACCGGGATGAAGGGGAAGAATGACAAAAAAATAATGGATGGGAAAGGCCTAATAATTCGGTTAAAGCTATCTGACAACTTTTACAGCCTCGGAATAACGTTTTACCCTAAAATATATGTATCGTATGCTAACCCTAAACATTTTTAAAGGTAGTATAAAACAGATTGATACGCACTTTTTAAGGAAGACAGAGAGGAAGTTTTGTGCTGTTCTCATTGCTGTCTCATAGGAATTGGTTATCAATACATCTTGATCCACCTAAGAAAGAAGCAAAAAGGATACTTGAGCAAAGTCTAAACCAGTTTGAATTAATTGCAATTGTGCTTGTGCGGCGGTTTGACGCGTTCGCTTCCACTCCAACCTTGTCGCAATCATCAAAAGTGTCTTTGTCATTGGGAAGATGCACAACACACTGGATCAGCTGCAGCACCAGAGCGGTCACCATCTGGATGTACATCGGCTCTCCGTCCTCGTCTGAGCTGTTCAATCTAAGGACAGGGGAGACGACCAAATACTGTGAAGGGTATTATCCAGGAGAGTAAAGGACTTCATCAATTACAGAAATCATTTCTGAACTCATTATGCCATTTTGCTCTGCTGACAGGTGAAACAATAATTAAATCAAGTGAAACAAATTTCCGTACCTGAAATTCCTGAGGGAGCGTTTGCTGGTTGGCAGTCTGGCCAAAGACGTAAAGATCTCTTCCAAGATCAGCTGCCGATGCTTTTCATAACGCGAGAACACCTGAAGACCAGAATAAAAAAATTAACAGGTGGCATTTAACTTTAAAAAAAACTACCAAGTACTACAACACATCAAATGAAAGGAGAAAGCGTACCGCTGTGACTAGTTTAATAGCACACAACTGCAGCTCGCTGACATTCTCCACGAAGAATGGGGTGATTCCCATAGAGGAAACCTGGAGGGGGGGGAATTGTAAAATACATTAATCATCCTCTAGCTTGCCATCAAAATGTCTGCTTGATACACAGATTTTGGGATTTACCTGGAGGATGGTGGTGTCTGTAAGTAGTTGGATCTCAAGGAGCTCAGCAATGTTGCTGACAATGTCACACACTTTGTTGTATAACATGACGATCACACGCTGCTTGTGTGTGGAGCATTTTGCACGCTTGGCCCTGGAACTCAAGAGGCCACCTGGATGCAGAAAAAGCAAGAATGTTAAGTCCTTTTTGAGATGAACCATGGTTTTTACACACAAAGTTCGTTTTCGTATCAGTTCATGATTTTTTTTTCTTGAATAAAATCATGACCCTGTAATTTCGAACAGCAGGACTTGGCATTCAACAGATTTGTTCATGTCTCAGACATAGACCAAATCTCATTAAGTTCCACCAAGTTTGCAACAGTGAGTCGGGATCAAATAGGGACTCTTTATCCTCACCGCCATGTGGGTCCACCCTATAGACCGGGTCGTACTGTGGATACAGTGTGTTCTGAAGATGGAACTTGGTGTATTGCAACACGCGCTCAATGACGTCTTCCATATAAACAGCCTTCGGCATGTGCATTGAGGTCATGATATTTAGAGCCGTCAGGCAAGCATCTGCTGACTTTGTGACTCTTTCCATTATCAAGTCCCTCCAGAGTTTCTCTTCATCTTCAGCATCGTGCTCCTTAAGAACAGAGAGGAAAATAATTCAAATACCAACAAACCACCATCTGGAGGCAGACGTTTGGCCTCCATTACAGCAAACACATTATCTTATCAGCTACTTATCTATCAACAGTGCTCACATTTCTGCAATACTGAAAACTATCACGTTTGTTGAAACCATACACAAAGCATGTTCAGCACAGAAAGAGGAGGGACTGGAGCTCACATGGTTCATCAGGGTGGAGAGCTTGGCCCCGTCCTGGATATTCTTTTCCAGTATGTTCAGCAGTTTCACCAGCTTGTCTGACGGGATCTGGCGGCAACAGACGCCGTTATTTAGGCATTTAATAAGAAGCAACATCATGTATTCATGAATGCAACTGAAGCATTTCTATAAATATATTCAGTGGTACCCTGCTGGAGATGCCCATAGCCTTGATCTTGGCGGACTCGCTGGCCAGTTCATTCAACTGGTGTTTACCAAGCAGCAATTCCTGAGGTATCTCGTCATCATCTGCTGTTGGTAAAAGAAAGGCAGTGAAGCTAATCACATATAAACAGAGAGAGGGAGATGGATTTGGTTCAGAGGAAAGCCAGTCAAACATTTACCCATGGTCGTGAAATCTACATCCTCAAGGTGCTCCAGGATGTTGTCGATGCTCGTCAAGAACCTCTTGAAGGTGGAAGAGTCCATTAGCTCTTCCTGGGTCAGCTTTGGTTCATATGCTTTTCGCTTCTTCTGCTTTTCCTTCATCTTCATTTTTCTGGCAACTGAAGAACAGAGATTTCCTCTTTACTATTACATTATCTCAGTTTTATAGGTTTCCATTCTACATAAACCTGGCATAAGCAACATATGTATTTCTGTCGCGTCTATATCATGTGATTGATTTTTTTTTTTTCTGTATAAAGACATAAAACTATTAAGCTTTCACCATGAATGGTCTATGAAGATGCATATATTTCACACATTTTAGAAGAAAGAAAAACTTATTTTTAAATGCTGTGGGATATCGAGAGCAGACCTTCACTAATACTGGGTGGCGGTGAATCATCCTCGGAGGAGTCTCGGTAGCGGCTTCCTGAGCCTCGCCGGCTGTCCCGTTGACCGCTTTTCCGATGCTCCCCTGAGGCACGCCGCTCCCTGTCTTCATGGTCCCAGGCCCTGTCTCTGTCTCGACGTTGCCGCTTTCTTGCAGCTGTAGAAATTGAAGAAAGCAATTAGGCCCAAACTTCTTAAAACAATAAGAATCACAATACTAATAACATTTTACAAGAGTAAGCTGCCACCAAATACGCAATTACAGGTAGGCGTCAACTTAAAACCTACTCGTGACTGTTTGGCCGCACTCGTCTTTGACTGTTTACGACATACCAGAAAGCGAGCGAGCGAATCGAGCGTGCGTCAGTTTCTGCGGTCTCACCCACGATGTCTACCAAGAGGAAATTGTCTCTTTCTACTTCAATATTTTCCGTATCATGTCGCAGCATAAAACAAAGAAGGGAAGGTTTCTCAGAACTGAAGAAGCCTCTTGGATGAAAGGTGAAATGTCTTCAATCAAACTTGAAGAAGTCCAGTTTATTCGACTTTTTTTGCTCTTCATGATTGTGTAAAGATGTGCAAAGAGAAGAGATGAGAACGCAATCATTTGACTTACACTCTCCATTTGGATCGAAGTCGTCATCCGAGCTGACCTCTGCATATTTGGGCTTTTCATTCACAGTGCTTCGTTTCCTCTTATTCATCTTTACTCTTTCACAGAGGGGCATGGTTGACTCAATCTCTGCCAGTAGCTCTGGGGGCAGCTCCTTCAGAACCGATGGGTCCATTCCACCTGAGAATTTCACAAAAACATCTTAAAGTCATCAGACAAAAGTAATTCATGAAATAAATAGGAAACAAAATGTTGTCTAGTTAGGTGTTTGCACTGACAACATCCAGTGCTTCTTACTTTTGCCAGACTTTCCTGAAGACATCTTGCTCCTTCCAGACTTGCTGTGACGGATGATCCTCTGGATCTGGTCAACGGAGAGCTTCTTCACAAGCACTACGGGCTTCGGTCTCTTCTCAAAGTCCTGCACCAAGCCCAGCCTTTCCAGTTTTACCTTGGGCTGGCCCCACAACTGACTTTCAGTTGACCCGCCGCCATCCTTATCACGTTTGATCTGGGGGTGGCCAACAAATCAGGAAACATTAAGAAAATGCACTCGTGGGAATTTGGGTTTTCTGACAGAAATACATGGACTTTGTTTACAGAAAGGAAAAATCAGGAAAGTAATAGAATGTGAAAAAAATGCATCAAATTGATATGGGTTTAGTGATTCTAATGTTAGTATTCAATGTTCTAAGAAATACTTAAAGGAATACTCCAAGTTTTTTTTCCAAATCGGTTCAAAATGGTCAATTAAAGGTGATGCCACCGTTCTGCTAAAAAAAAACAAAAAACAGTGGCTAAATGTAAACGCCCCAGTTACGAGGCTTGACACACCGCAGATAGAAACTCTCATTCACTTGTAAATTGTGTCGCTCTCTGTCCTTCTACAATTAAGTTAGGAGCATTATCTGAGGTAGGTGTCTCCTAAATTGTGCCTGGTAGTCTGGAAGCTCACTCGACAATGCTGCAGGCTTGTTCTGCCGAAGGGGCTAAAGGTTAGACCCGAGTAAGGTATTACATATCCTACCATATTTTATTTTTTTTACATTACGCAAATAACATTTCTCAGAGCGTGACTCATTTCAACTCATTCTAACAAATGCATTGACATTAGTGGCTGCAACACAATGCATCATGTCACAGTGTCCTCACATCATGCCTGACAGGCACACACGGGTCGATCAAAACTTGATTATCTAAATACTGCACTGACAACTGATATAAGACAGGTTGCAACAAAGGAAAGTGTTGCACTCTACAGCAAATGAGCTTTTTTGACTTTGTGCCTCATGATAAGTACTTTTCAGTCACAATTGCAAGACATGCCACATCTGAGAAAAAACAGTGGAGCATTTCTTTAAGGCATTTGCTTTTGATGAGACACAGGGCTAAAACTATTTCACCCCTTCAACAGATGGTTGGGTATGTGTTAATGTGTTCCATGAATATTAACACAAATTCTAGGTGAAAAAATAAGAGAAAAAAAAATGTACGTATGGAAAAACAAAAATGAGAGCAAGAATAAGCAACGGTGTGATTTGATTTTGAGAGATTGCAGGCAGTGAAATCTGAATGATTGTTAGGTGGGTGGATATTTGGTTTGGGTCAACCCAGATCACCTTAGGGATCTGGAAGTTCTTCAGTGCGCCACTATGGCCTCCTAGGAGATGAGCAGGGAAAGAATCAGGAAGTTTTGCCCCAGAAGCAGATGAGGCCGATTTGGAACCATCTTGTCTATTGCCGCTTCGACCAGGCTCTACAGCGGAAGAAGCTCGATAGCCGGACCGATCTCTGTCACTTCGGCAGCGGGAGTCGGGGGAACGTCGGTCTCGACCACCAGTCTCACTCCGGTGCCTCCTATCTCTGTCAGATTCTCTGTCCCTGTCTCGCCCGTGCTCTGCTCGGTTTGTTGACTTTGGCGCGTCTCCCCGTCTCTCCGAGGACTTCTCATCATGTCGGTGCTTCGATGACTCCCGAACATCTCTCCTGCCGTCGTGTTTATCGACCCTGTTCTTGATCACTTCTGGTCGACCATCTGGTTTCAACCGTAAAGCCGTGTCAGAACCTTCCACTGCAGCCGGCCCGCTGGCTGGTTCTTCAGGCCAGCGTTGGGCCTCAAGGGCTGGAATAGGGGCAGCCAGACAAGGGTCGAGCTGGCCGTCAGCTCGGCCTGCCTGCTGTAGTTCGATGCTCACCATGAGAGGAGGGCGGCTGGCACCGTTACCAGCTGCAGTGGCCTCTTGTGGGGTTAGTTTGCCAGCATTGCCCCCTCCTGTTGATCCACTGCCTGGGGCACCTGTGGGGCCACCTGGACCCCCTGCACCCGGCTCCAGAGGAAAAGAATCCTGTTTTCTCTTCTTGAGAGGCTTGTCTGTAGAGGGAAAGGTGCAACGATAAATTAATATAAATATAAAGAAATGGGAATCCACAAGTTTGAAAAGCCTACACACCCTTGTCTTGCACCTCCTTTGAGCACTTCTCATTAGCTGCTTCTCGCTCTATCCTTTCAATTTCAGCAAGGGCATCGAGCTCTGCCTCATCGTAAGGGGAACTGGGAGGCTGGAGACCACTGACCACACCGACTTGCTGGGAGATTTGCTGCTGCTGTCGGGCTCCAAGGTTTTGCTGGAGGACAGGAACCTGCTGAAAGCCTAGTTCTGTCTCCATATTGTCAGAGTTCTGGTCCATGCCTTGCGCATCACCTGTAATAAGAACAAAAAGCAAATTTCCAAAGGTCTGGTGTTCAGTAGTCCAACGAATATGACTCAAACATGACCTTTATACAGCACGACTTTTTAACCGAGTGAATTAGACTACTTTTGAAACTGAGGGGGGAAATAATCAAGTTAAAACATAGCGATTTAACTGGTTACCTGGTGTATCAGACTCATTTGACTTGACCCTCGACAGCTTGAGGGTGAGTTTTGTAGAGTCCTTGTTTGGAGAGCTTACAATATCGTACATATCTTTCTCCTCCTTCACCACAGGGGCCTTTTTTCTTTGCTGGAGCTGCTGCTTCTGGTCGAGTCCTCCTTCCCTTGATGATGGTGGATAGAGAGGCGGTGACTGCAGAATCAGCAGGGGTCGTGAACCGGCTGTGAGGAAGCAACACCAAATAGACGTTATCCTTCAGAGACATGTACAGAGAAACGGTAAAAAAAAATTAAATGAAATGCACACACTGCTTTGTCGACGAAAGGGATTTATCGCTAATACTGTTCCATGTGACATAAGAGGAAAGTATCGCCATTAAGACTACGTGACCTCAAATTATTCTGGCTCTATGAAATACAAATGATGTGAAGAGCATCAACAATTAGTGCATTCAACATCATGGATAATTGTTTGCCTACATTTACTTGTCAGTTATTACAGCTAATGAAGTATTTTTCTTACATTTGGGTGTTCCTTCACTCCCTGCTGGGGAGCAGCCAGACTGCGGAGACCTCAGCGGGAAAGAAGGGTTCCTCATGGTGGAGTCACCCTCCTGAACAACAAACGCACAACAGATGTAAAAAAATAACAACAAAAAGAAAATTGGCTGCAAAAATGAATGAATAGATAAAACAACAAGCACTAGTTACTCTGCAATGCAGCTAATGGGGAGACCTATTCTGACCAATTTAGCAATAGTTTAATTCATTTAATTAACCACTTATACCGAGCTCTGCAGCCGAGCCCGCTTACTATGCACACAGTTCAGCATGGCTTGCCTTCACCATGCATCCTCCCTCAAGGAGGAAAAAGAAGCTGCATTTCACTACAACCACAATGTTTATTCATGAAATTATTATATGGCGATACTAAGTTAAAACAAACAAATTAAACCAGTTACAATCATGTTATTAAATCAAATCAGAATTTAAAAAGACAAATATTACACAAAAGATTAGATTTATAATCCCTGTGTCTGGATGATTCTAACTATTCTGCCAACTCAAACAGATTGCAAAAAAAAAAAAATGCACCAATATTATGTTTTAAACTGGTTGTTGAGTCTATTCCAGAACACACTTTCAAATCCTGACAGGAAAAAAAAACCATTTGAAAATAATATTATTGATCACAGAGACTTTGGTGTTTATTGACAAATGTTTGCTTTATATGGGTGGTAAGTTTGCACCTTCATGTTTCATACTCAGTTGTACCTCAGTGCTCAGCCGGTGTACAATGTTCAGGTAGTCCTCAGTGCCGTGTCTGTCTGAGTGGTGGTTAGCAGCGTTGGCCATCGGCCCCGATACTTTACCCTCATGGATATTTCGTATGCCACCAGGTACCATTGGACTGGTCACAGAGACTGTTAGACAAACACATTAAAGAGGTACAATACTAATTATAACATATAAAAAAATTAAACTCTCAAAATGGACAAGTTTCTATAATTTGCAGATAAAATGTAATAATGGATCTTCTCCCAGGAAAGCAACAGAGTTGCCATGAAACCTGGCATATACAGTCGCCTAATCACTACAGCTTTGCCAACATACACAGAGATATATTTTAGCTGTCAACTACCACCTTATTTGAAACCAACATCATAGATGTCCCTGCTGGCAATGAGATGACCGCTAGCTGGAGCATCAATGGCATCGGTGAACCAGTTGATGGGGGCAAACCTGATCGTGTAAGTGTCGGAAAAAAACAAAAAACAAAGAATGTGTGATCAGGAAAAGACACACGGTTTATAAAAATATGTGGGTGAAAAGTCTGTTTCTTAAAAAGGTAATGCTTTCAACGCGTGCGCCCATCTTTTCAAACGTGATCTCTCAGTGGAGAGATGACATTCATGAATTTAGTCCGTAATAAATATGTGAAAATTCACATGATTAACTAAAATTATTGTTAAAACGATTGAATTGTGGGAATTAAATTTTCACTGAAATTACAAACAAAATGTAATTTTAGTGTTCAAACTGGGACCGTTTAAATTTATAAACATTGACAATCCCAAACATACAAATATGAATGTCACAAACAAGTCATAGCTGCAAAATAGTTTTATCATGGCTGCATTTTGGATATTATTTATGGTAACCGTTCTATTAATTCTTCTGGGTTTCTGTAAATCCGTCTCCAGATCCAGATCAACCACCTCTCACAAAATAAATTGCAAAAGGAATTTAAACAGTCCCCCATCACATCAAACCCCCCAAAAAACCTAAATTGTAGCGTAGCATATTAGTGAATAGTAGCGACTAACACAACACGTGTAGCTAGTACATTGAGGTATTTCTAAAGGAGAGACTTTTAACTCCTACTTCCACTCAAAATGTGTTTTCACAATGCCACCCGCATGAAGTGTGCGTTCAACAAAACCTCTGAATCCTTTGTTTTCATTTGATAGGAATATCCTTATAAAATATAATAGCAGTGTATTGTAATTTTTAACAAGATGTTTATCACACTATGAAAATATAATGCTCTTACAACCCTAATATTCACAATTAATGTGATGCTGTAAAACTTAAGGCTTCCCTTTTCAACCAATGGACAGCTGGAAACAATTCAACACGCAGATCCATCCTGACACAAAACCTGACTACAAAGGAGGATTTGGGGATACATGTACAGGTTTTACGCAGCCTTGGAGTAAAACACAGAAAGCTTGATACTTTTTAAGTACTGGAATGAGATGACTGACATGTATGAGAACCTCTGAAATCTACAGCTCATTTATTTCAGCCGCAAACACACAAACAACAGTGGGCAGATCCATATGTCAGGGAAGACCTCCGTTACCTACACACGAACCTGCAGAACACACACGTACACACACTCACCTTGTTGAATCTGTTGATGTTGGTTATAACTGGGTGGTTGTTGGTGGGGATAGGGCTGTATGTAACCAGGGGCAGGGCTCTGCGGAGTGTAGGGGCTGGGTACCGGGCTGTTCTGCTGGCCCATATAACGACTACTGGAGCCAGTCTGGGGTGACACAAACCGACTGAACAGAGTTGGGGGAAGAACAGAGAGAACATAAGTGAGCAAACACAGGGATGGAAATTACATCATTGACTGAATGAAATGCAAAAATGACAATGTATTGTGTGAGCCAGAATCAAAATACAGCAAATAACGACCCTAAAGAAATACTTCAGTAAAATACAAAAGGTGTTCAAGTAGTAGAGCTGCATAAGAACACCAAACAAAGGTTGAGATGATAAAGAGACCTAAATTCTGTTACTAGATTATTTCCCCCACAGCTCAGCACAGAAGGCGCATGCTGATTGCTTCTCAGCGTACTGTTTCGAGCACCAGAAGGAGGCCCCAGAGATCCTGATCACCCATGACATGGAGATGTTCCTTAGTGCTCTGGTGCAAATCCGCTACGATTTGCCACCCGGCTCACCTTGGTGGATTTGGAGAAATTGCGGCTGGCTGGAAGTTCGCCGACTGGGAAGGGCTATGCATGGAATTTTGGGTGATCTTGTACGGTGGTACCATTGGCTGTTGCATTACATCTGTACAGACATAAATGACAGTAAATTAAATAAAGATCATCTGGATTATTATCTGCCTTCATGCCATGATGTGCAAAAGGAAAGCATCTCCATACTTTTCTCCCTGAAAATGCCGGGGTTCCTGGCCAGCATGGTCTGCAGCAGCACCGGCGCATCACCCTCTGGCTCATCGCTGCCCAGGTTGTCCTTAAGCTCTCTAAAGACACAGTTAGGAGATCGATCACGTCGTAAAATCGTGAAAGCAAATCAAAACCGAAGCACAGATAGGAGTACTAAATAGAAACACACAAGACATAATCACGTTTGAAATCCAAACATGCATTCAATAATGGTTTGATTGCAGGTGTTTAGTAAATATAGATAAGACTAATTACAATTCTCAAACAGAGCCTGTTTCTCTGTTATGGATGTAGTACCAAGATTTTTCAGTGAGACATATTTTCACTAATATACTCACATGTGCTCTGTGGACACCTGGTTGAGGCCATGGGCTAGCTGGGAGGCCAGATTCTCATCCCGACAGCCCAGAAGGCAGGTAACTTCCTCTGCGATCCTCCCATTGTATAAGAGGCTCTTAGTGGTCGTGGCCGGAAGAGGGGAAGGGAGGGGCAGCTGGTTCAACACTAATAAGAGAAACACAAAAAAATAAAATAATAATAATAAGGCAGAGGTGGAGAGGTAAGAAGATGAGAAAGACAAAGGATGAGACAAAAAAGATAGACAACAAAAGTGAAACAGAACAAATCTGTATTTCACTCACAGTCTGTGAGGCTAGCGATCCCAGCGAGAGTGGTAATGGGAACATGAGGCATATCCCCATTCATGCTGAAGGTGAGGGTCGGGGAGTGTGTTGATACACAGGTAGATCAGGGGTCGGTGGACGACACCCGTCCTCACATCTCCTGACACCTAGAGAAGATGAAGGGGTTTTCAGGGAGACAGAAACATGATGCAAGTGGAACAGTAACGAGTATTACAAAACAGATGTGAGTAAAAAGCACGGAGTAAACTTTAAATAATCAATGACAGTTTAGCATTTGCTGTGTAAATGCCTGCATCGATATGCATTGCTGATTGAAAATGGTGCCTGCTGGGTTATCTGTGATCTATAAATAAACATTTCTTAAAAAATATTGTCACACAAAATTTACTCCAATGTTTTAGGAAGAATCTCACCCTTTTCTCTCTTACAGATCAAGTTTTATTTATTTATATATATACATAGCTACCAAAACGTCACACACAAAAAACATTTTAACAACTATCACAGCCAAAAGGAAGTCATTTTTGCTATCAGTTAAAATAATCTCTAACTTCAGAGTGGGCATTATCTCTTTTTACTCAAATGAACTACACTTAAAATACTTAAAAGTGGAGGGAGGAGTAGTCAGTCAGAGGATTTCCTGAATATCAAATATAATATACCTGTGGAAGCAAGGAATCTCTGCATGGTATAATAATACTCAAGCAGTATCAGGTGATAAATGATAGATCGAGATGAATGACAATCTATCCCCACATGCAGGCTCTCTGGTAGCACTGAATTTATCTTAATTTATCTTGTGTGACCTTGGCTTCTAAAGCAAGACTGCACAGTATGTGAAGAAAAAGGACAAATATAAATGTCGTTTCTAAATTCTTATTCTTCCTCTTTCGGCTTGTACCGTCATGGGTCGCCACAGCAAATCAAACTTCTAGTCGATTGCATGCTTAATTCTGGCAACATTTTACACTGGTTGCCATTCCTGCAGCAACCGCCTGCGGCAGGAAAATCCACTTTATTTTATAAATAAAGCTGCTACAGAGAGCTGAACAAAGGCCAATTTGTGGCGCTCTTATCATAATTACTCTAAAACTTTAGGAATGTTTAGATTTTAATTAGATCTAAAATCAGAGCATTTACATGCACTAGCTTCCATTCAATAAACATTTAAATATTCTCAGTTGCCTCAATTTTGAGTGGACAGGCAAAATATTACTGATACAAGACATAGAAATAACACGACAATTATTAATAAAAGTACCTTCTTGATGAAGTCTGCGCAGTCTCGGGTGGACTCACTGACATTTCAGATAAAAACTCCTACGCCTTATATCTGCTGAAAGACAACATGGCTCTTCATCACTTTCACATATAATAGCATTTTATTTATTTGAGACAATGACAAGAGCTGTGCCTAAAAACAACAACAACAAACAACAGCCAAATAGAGCATCTAAGCCAACTGTCGTATGCATGTCAGATTAACAATGGCCTCGTCATGCAATAAAATCTTCACACCTACAATGCAACAGCATGCTGAATTGCTGACCTTAACTCAAAACATTTTTTTTTGACAACTTCAAAGAAAGTTTATACGTTTAGCAACTTCCTGTATACCGATACAATGAATATAATGCAACCAATACAAGACCAAGATTTAGGTCAAATAGATAATCCGCGTGCAACAGATCCTGCACGTCAGAACTGCTAGTAAAGACCAATAGAAAGATACTGCAAACACTACATTAGCTAACCATATCGCTAGCATGCTTCGTCTTATGTGCTCTTCCTCAGTATGCAGGGGCTTGGCTGACAGCTGTGAGACTGACAAGCAGGACGCAGCACAAAGGAACAGATGCACTGTGGTGGTGGTGGCAGTGGGGGGGGGGGGGGGGGGGGGCTGCATCCTCCAGCAGCCAACAACCACCGTACGCTTTCTGCAAACCAGCTGACTATAACAAATAAAATAAAAACTATCAAAAAGTAAATAGGAAAAAAAATGCTGACACTTCGATGGTATCCAAACCGGCAAACACTGAAAATAATGTAACTATATGCTGTACGAAGCAACGCAGCTAACACTCAGTCAGCCGTCAGTCATCACATTTCAAAACAGAAACATGAAGTAGACCATGCCGAAAGCTCCAGCACCCTAAGAAACACAGCGCTTTGAGTGAAAACACAACACAGAGCTAACCTGTCAATTACCAAAGGTAATGCTGCATTTAGCATCGATTTTACTGTTTATCTCGCTTAGCTGAATTGCAGCCCGCTGCTTGTGTACAAAACCACCAACATTAATTATTAGACTGCCAAGAAGTTGACTGCCTACATAATTCAAGCTAACAAATAAACTAATGTTCTCGTTCGAGATCATGGCTATGATTGCAAGCACAATTTTCTCAGCAGTCACTTCCAATAATAGTCGTGTTTAACAGCTAGCTAGTTATGCTAAGTAGCTGTATGTTGTTGGTTAGCTTCAAACGCTGCTACTCGTTAAAATAAAAGGGAAGGAAATTCAAATTATGCGGGGAAGCGCTAATCGGGGTTAAATATCGTTATTAAAAGTCCCCTGCGCTCGACGAAAAAGAAACGACCTAGTACGAGTGGATGTAAAATAAATGGTACAGACGCTAATTCCGTGGCGACGGCCCAATCCCCGGGCTCGACAAATGACATCCAGTTGAGGCCGTGCGCCTGAGTGGAGCAAAAACACACCTAGCTAGCTTTGCTGGCTAGTTCGCTAGCTTCCATTGCTTCCCGGTCAACGATTAACGACGCCGTAGGTGGTCTTGCAGCTAACTATTTATAAATGGCATTGTTAATGATAACAATTTAAAAGTTTTAGTTCAAAAAGACAGACAAGTGCATACATTTACCTTCGGATGTTGCGTTCAAAGGGAGGGGAATGTTGTAGCTTGGTTTGTGTCCGCGTCCGTATCTCTAGCTCCCCCTTTCTTCTCTCGCGCAGCTCCTCCAGAAGGAACTCGATTGGCTTGCCAGCTAGCTGGTGAGCTAGCTTGCTAGCTATCAACAATAATCCGGGTCGGACCGATTCGTTCTTCTTCCGTCACTCAAGGGTGAATGTTTCAGCGTACATTCATAGGGAAACATTCGTTCTTCGGTGTTTCAGTCGGTCTGCACCGACGTAAACAATGAGTGCAGTCAATTTCGACAGCAAACGAGAAATATGACGATTGTTGCGATCATCAAGAGGTTCTCCTCTCGTAGAACAAAATGCCGACCGGAAGTTCTGCCGTCTGACTGACCAAAGATCTCAGGAGTGACTCCCTCCATCGGCGCCAAACAAAATGCCAGGCAACATTTCGCGTTTGAGTCGCTAGAGGGCGCTAAAAGACTGTTATCCGGTCGTCTACTAACTAAACTGTAGGAGCGCAGACAATTTTCTGTCATTCGAGGTAAATAACCAAATAAATACATTATGGGTTTTTTTTCGCTCATTTGCAAACACTGTTTTTGTAAAGATTTTCTTACAATCCAGTGTTTGGCATACTAAAATTGACAATTAAATAGAATACAATAAATTACAAATCCATTTGAACCAAAATGCAATTGAATACAGTCCAATGACATGTTTATTGATCACAGTGATAAAGCTGTCCCACTGTGCTGCTGTTGCTGTTTTGCACTATTTGCTGGATTCTCAGTCTCATTCTCTCTGTGTATATATATTGTTGTTTTAGGAGAGATTCTTTTTTTTTTTTTTTTGCTTTATGTCCTTATGTGTGCCTTAAGCCATGGGCCTTCACACGAATTTTGTTCTGTTAGCTAGTTAGCATAATGACAATAAAAACTCTTGAATCTTGAATGAAGATGCTGAGGTTCTCCTTGGGAGTGACCAGGCTGGGTAGGAATAGAAATGAGACCATAAGAGGGACAGTGAATGTTAGACATTTTGGAGATAAGGTCAGAGAGGCCAGACTTTGATGGTTTGGACATGTCCAGAGGAGAGACAGGGACTACATCGGTAGAAGGATGCTGAGGATGGAACTGCCAGGGAACAGGGCTAGAGGACGACCCAGGAGACGATACATGGACGTAGTGAGGGAGGACATGAGAGTGGCTGGTGTTGGGGAGGACGATGCAAAGGACAGGGTGAAGTGGAGATCGTTGATTTGCTGTGGCGACCTCATGGTGTATGAATCGTCATACACAAAATATGAATAATGAAAGTAGTGTGTTTGGCAATAATTTGCCAAATTTATTTATTTTTCTATCCTAGAGGCTTATAGTTTAACATTTACAAATTTCATTTCTTTCATTTTTTTATTAAAAAAAACATGCAAGATAAAGGTACAACTATTATTCCATGAGAGAGAGAGAGGGAGAAGACACACACATTAGAGATTCCAGCAAAAAGAATAATCTGACTTCTTAGTGTCAAAAATAAAATCATTATAAACATAAGGTCTGTTAAATCATCCAGTTCTGTGTTTTTAGAGTGAACAAGGGGGATTGTTAGTTTGGCGATTAGTACATTACATTCTCAAAATTATTCTATCCAAAACCAACTTCTCTGTAAATGTCACATTATTTCTAAATTCTGAATTACCTCAAATGCAAAACAAATACAACTTAAAGCTGGCTAAAATAAAGGACCAGGAATTAAGTGAAATCAATGAATTACAACATAAATCCATCCAAAAAAATTAAATGTAAGGTTTTAAATCAAAATAATTCTGAACTATTAGCCGACATAGATACAAATGTGACTGAGATGACATCTACAATTTAAACCTAAAAATTCATATCGACTTATTTTTCAACCAAATATACTGTATATTTTACTTCTAAGCCTGTGTAATGCTTTCATTTACAATCATTCCTGGTGAAATGCTGCAGTATATACATTCATAAACAGCTTTAAAGCTGCAGAGGTTAAACATGACAGTGTCATTTGGGTTATTCACTGTTTTATCATGATTTTTGTTTGATGGCTGGAGCATGGTCAAAGTGCTCTGGCATTGATTATATAACAATAGCAAATTCCAGTTTAGACAGAAACGTAGATGACATAAATCATTCATTCCCTTAAATCTGTTCACCAAAACATTTAAAATAAAGCCCTTCATTACTGTACAGTTTGCAAATAGGAAGTCAGCTTACAAAAACAAAGATGATCTGGTCATTAAGTGTTTGTGCATCATATCCTATGTTATATGTTTCAAGTATAAAAATAAAATAAAAACAACTAAGCCAACTTTAGAGCCAGAAAAAAACCTTATCGAAAGAATAGCCCGAAATTTGCCGTGTCGTTTATACTCGCAGCAACACTGCCCTCTAATGGAAAAGATAAGTCATCACAGTTCTGACTGACATGGCATAGTAGCCGTATGAGGCTATGGAGCATGACATTAGGTGGAAGCTACCTTTAGGAACCAACAACCAACAAAACATTAGAAACACAATGGAACATTGACTATTTCCTGCAGTCAGTGTGTCAGGAGAGCCTGCATCTCTCACCACACTTAGAGGAGCTCATCTTGGCTGAAACATTTTCTAGCTGTAAGTCATTTAAATTTGAACCCTCAAATCTTTGGAGAGGAAGTCTTCCAAATTAAGAATAACCCAGTTCAGATACAGTTCTCTGCAGTGCAATGGTTTTCCTCAAACTTATTGCTATTGCCTTTCAAACTTCGCAAAACCTTCGCGTCTACATTTTGGTGTCCCCGTCAGGAGGCTTCTGGTTCTCATAATCATTCTCCTGGGAGACGGCCTGGTATGGCTTCTTGTCTGTAACCTCCACCACAGTAGTGCCGACATCTGAGTCCTTTTTCTGTAGCTCATGTTGAGACAGGTGTTCGACGATACCTGCTCCAATGGAGTCTCCAAGGACATTGGTGACAGTGCGCAATCGGTCCCTGAGGAGACACAGAATGGGTGAGGACAGAAAGTAGGCGATGGCAAGAGAAGACAAGACGAAATGAGAAAAAGGAGGAAATACACGCAAACTACACAGCAGAAGGCTAAGCAAAGGAAGAAAACAGTGAAAGTACCGAAAGAGAAAGATCCCAGAACAAAACAATAAAAACCAACAAAATAGAAATAAAACAATTCAATGAATAAAGTCAAAACAAGTAGCCAAACAACATGAAATAATAAACAATTCCATTTAAGACATTGCTGAGTAAATCCATGGAGCATCTGTAAACTTGAGTACATAAAAACAACATTAGAAAATTGAAGGCATTGTTTAGGCACTGCAAATGGTGTCCAAAGCATGTGAAGCACTGCTTGTGGATTAAAGGAAGGAAGGAGGACATTGCACAGGGATCGGCTTTAAATGAAAACCAGATGACTGAGAGACACGGAATGTGCAGGAAGTCCATCCGGAAGCATCCCGTTACAGTGCATTAGCTGGAAATTGATTTAATTCCTCTTGAATCCCTTCTTTCCTTCAAAAGAAACTTGCTCCTGTTTATTTATTTTTTTACTATTATTAATTTTCAGACTTTATGAATAGCTTTCTAAGATACCAAAACTCACAGAAACCAATCAACTGCAACGATGAGTGAGACGTCGTCAGTGGGTAGTCCTACAGATGTCAGCACGATGATCATGGTGACGAGTCCGGCTTGAGGGATCCCTGCTGCGCCGATGCTAGCTGCCGTGGCTGTGATACTGAAGGGAAGACGAAGAACACGAATGGTGGGTTTAACTTATTAAAGGCGTCAAGATGAGCTGCTTTGTTCATGAGTACTTCTTGCCGTTATGACAGACAAATGTAAAGGAAATATTGAGGTTCACAACTGATTTGACTCTCAGAAAAGTTCATGGATAATGATTGAAAGAAGTTCATTTCACTTTAAATTTAACAGCAAAAAAAAAAGACATTACTGAATGATTGTCACTGAAAATGTTTAAAAAATCAAACGTTATTATTCAGGTGCACAGTATTATGGCATGCCGTTCAGGAACTTATTATATATATATATCAAAAGTGCTGGAATATATGGACCGAACTATGAAAAGTCTGAGAATATGGACCGAAGTCTGAGAATATGGACCGAAGTCTGAGAATATGGACCGAAGTCTGAGAATATGGACCGAAGTCTGGAATATATATATGAAAAGTCTGAGAATATGGACCGAACTCTGGAATATATATTTTGATATATATATATATTCGGATATTTTCATATATATATTCAGACATTTTCATATATATATTCAGACATTTTCATATATATATTCTGACTTTTTCATATATATATTCAGACATTTTCATATATATATTCAGACATTTTCATATATATATTCAGACTTTTTTCGGTGCACGGGAATATATATATGAAAATGTCTGAATATATATATGAAAATGTCTGAATATATATATGAAAAAGTCAGAATATATATATGAAAATGTCTGAATATATATATGAAAATGTCTGAATATATATATGAAAATATATATTCCAGAGTTCGGTCCATATTCTCAGACTTCGGTCCATATTCTCAGACTTCGGTCCATATTCTCAGACTTCGGTCCATATTCTCAGACTTCGGTCCATATTCTCAGACTTTTCATATATATATTCCAGAGTTCGGTCCATATTCTCAGACTTTTCATAGTTCGGTCCATATATTCCAGCACTTTTGATATATATATATAATAAGTTCCTGAACGGCATGCCATACAGTATATACATCCTATATATATATCCTTTACCTGATGGTGACAATTTGCCCAAAGTTGAGTTCATAATTGTTGACCTGGGCGATAAAAATGGCCGCCAAGGCTTCATACAGAGCTGTCCCATCCATGTTTATGGTGGCGCCAACAGGGAGAACGAAACGGGTCACGCGTTTGTCCACCTTGTTGTTTTCCTCCAAGCATTTAAAAGTAATAGGCAACGTGGCAGAGCTAACAGAGGGACAGGGAGGATGACAAGAACAAGAGAGAAAGGAACACTATGAAACAGAAAAGCTATAATCTCCTGTGAATGACCATTACCCTGAACCGTCCTATCAGTCTGTATCAATCACATACCTGGAGGATGTCCCCAGGGCGGTGATAAGTGCTTGCAACAGTCCAGCAATGAAAACAAAGGGGTTCTTTCTGGTGACGATGAAGTACAGCATTGGCAAAACAACAATAGCATGGACCAGCAAGCCTAGAGTGACTGTCACGGTGTACATTCCCAGCTGGCTGCCCATGGTCGAAATATCATCCATCTCCACGATCTTTCCAGCACACAGGAAGAGGATACCGATCGGGGCATACCTGAGGATCAATGAATGCCAAAATGAATGAACTCCATCCATCCGCCATCCATCAACGCATCCTCCTGCTACTTACCACATGATTATGGCAACCAGCCTCATAATGGCTTCGTTGAGACAGTCAAAGAAGTCCTTGAGTGCTCGTCCCTGCTCCCTCATGCTGCCGATGATCAAACCAAAGCAGATGGCAAACACCACTAAGCCCAGCGCATTGAGTCCATTCACCGACCCCGGCACTGAAATCATTTCCTCCTGGCTGATCTCATGGCTCTCATTGGCTGCAAATATTGTTTCGTTCACTGTCACATGAGTCACTTTCTTGATGTAGTGTGTCTTGTACTGAAGTTTAATTGGGGGTAAAAAAAAAAAAAGATGGTAAATTAAATAGTGATTGAAGACAGGGGCAATAACATGATATAGATAATTACTTTAAGAAAAACATGTAATTTTGTATTTCACTGGAGAATCTTGCATATATTTTGCCGGTTGTATTATAAGCAAGATCTAAATGTGTACATTTCAATTCTTAAAATAAAATAACCATCAAATGAGCACAGGGCTATTCAGAATTCAGTTATCTCTTTGTGTTGTAAAGCTTTACCACCTGCTGCCCACAATGTCACAATTTCAAAATCAGTACCGCTGGCTTTCTAAAACTCATTGGACCATGAAAGCGGTACGAGGAACTCGGTTTTTAAGTTTAAAGGATAATCTTGAACAAGATTTAGATTTAACTGCTGATAGTTTGATATTTCTGTCAGCATTTAAGTCCATATGTATGTTAAAGTATTGAGAGGGGGAAAAAGGCATGTATTAACTGTGCACTCAGGTCCAGATGAGATGTGGTGAGAGAAGTAAGCGGTAAAACACGATGTAACAGGAGGTCATAGGAAAAGGGAGAATAGTGCGAGTTACCTGCTTGGTGCAAGCTTCCACAAGATTCGGAGGAAACATGTTCCTGGAAAATAATGAAATATGTGTTTTTGTCATGAAATTATCCTAAATTATAGATGCTCATTCCAAAAGAACAGAAAAAAATCCTCCCTAAAAAAACTCAATCTGACAGTATTTAAAGGGGCAGTAAATTATAAGTTATTATTTATATTTGCTATTTAATTTTAAAGTGTTTTTGGTGATTTGTTGCGGTTTAATGTTTGTGTGGGTACCTAATGAGGTCCAGGAAGGCGTCAGCGGGGCTGACCTGCTCTACTTTCTGCACCTTGGTGAACTCATCCTTCGATCCTTTTCCAGGGTGAATAATGAGCACCATGATGATGCCAATGATTACAGCAATGATGGTGGTGACTGTGTAGTAGGCCACTGCCCTCATACCCATTTTCCCAGAAGCTCTGCTGTCCAGGGAGGCTATACCTGAAGAGAATATACGTCAAGTACATGAATGTATATTTGCATTACACATCTTATTTGTTATTAGTATTTATTCCCCAGGATCTGCACTCTTGTCCATGCTGCGAGGCTGCATTGTTTTTAATGTTGATGGAGTTGCAAATAGTTCCTGTAGAGGGAGCAGCAGTGCTACAGACAGCCACTCGGATCTGAGTATTTGAGTACTAATGCATTTATTCTTCGTAAAACAGCCAATATTTAATGTGTTCTCTAATTACAAGCAAAACAAGTTTTTGAAAATCAGTTATTTAATATATATATATATATTCTGCAACATCAAAAAAGAAAACTTTTATATTTCTGATATGGTCAAATAATCTAAAGTTTATTTATTTACTTCTGCTTTACTGGTCACAGGAGTTGCTGGAGCCAATCCCAGCTTGCTATGGGCGAGAGGCAAAGACAGGACAACCATTCACGGAGGTTTTTGAAGGTGGGAGGAAACCGGAGAAAACCCAGCCGGTGAGAACATACAAACTCCGCACAGTTAGGATCCGAACCCAGTACCTTCTTGCTGCGAGGCGACAGCGCTAACCACTCCGCCATCTATTAGAGGAAATGTGTTGGGCTGGGGAAATGCACCATAGTGATAGTAGACAGTCATCTCGCTTACCTGCCCAAGTATCTCTGACCAGAATATGTCAAAATGTTTTGCATATGTAGAAATGTATCACTGCTGCTTGTCCTGGTAAAGAATTACAGGAAACGTGTTATGGTGCTTTTGAAAACTGAAATGTAGAGTTATTTTGTAGGCCTAGTGTTGTGCCCAATAATGATTACAGCTTTGAACACTGATAAACAACTGCTTGAGTTTGGCTTCGAAACTCAAAGCCAAACTGTCCTCCACAGTTTAAAGCAGTCGTGCTGCCTTCAAAGGCACGGCAGCGGTGTACTTCCAAGTGGCATTACACACACTGCGTACACCAATGTGTGTGTGTCTTTACGTGTAGGAGCACTAACCCTGCTTCTGCCTTTTCTATTCCTCTTGTCTCAACACACCCAGGCTTTTATTTGATTCTTTTGATCCTCATCCTCCCCTCCTCACCCTTATTCTCATGTGGCAAATTCTCCCCCTCCCTCTACCAGCCCTCCATCACCGCTTCTTGTTTCAGGGTGCCCCTAATACTGCACCTCCACCCCTCCTTTCCTTCCCTTAATCTTTTTCTTGCAGGCTGATCTTATTGCAGCAATCCTCTTTCACTGTTGGTCTCGACATTCTCCGATTGTCCTCCTATTCCTTTTTTTTTTGACGGTCCTGGGAAAACGTGTTGACTTAGGCAGCCCTACATGCACACAATTATCCCCAACCTGTTGTCTAGGCAACAACAGACTCCGCCTCACCAATTCCATCCTTTCAAAAGAATGAAAGAACCAAGATTGAAGGAGAGCAAGGAGAATGGCTTTCTTTCTTGGATAGGGAATGTTTATCAAACACAAAAGTTGGCCTTCTCTCGGGAGAGAAATGGGCGTTGAAGTGCAAGACATGTCAACGCTACAGGTCTGCCCCGGGGCAATTAATGTCCACTGATGTGAAGGAAAGTTTGACTCCCCAGTCCTAGAAACCATTGAGGACTTGATTCAGAAATGCTCTCCACACGTCATTCTGAAAGGATTTTACAGATTAAAAGGATACAGGATTTTTCATTAAAAATACCCCCCACTGACTCCAACTAACCCTTAACTTCCTATGATGGTGCTGCATCAACCGTCCACAACCTCAAACATGACTCAAGACCAGACAATTTCACAACCCATGTAAAACTGACTTTCAGTTTGTTTCGCAATTCAGAGGCAAGACCCCTCTGAGTAGGATGGCCCATTTTATGTTCATGGAAAGACATAATTCATCCTTTGGGAATGCGTCAATCAATTATAACAGATGCCCCAGTCATTGCAATGAAGAGCACAGTGGGGTGTGACTCCAAGCCCAGGGTTAATAAGGCGTAAACATGAGTGGAGTGGAGACGGTAGTGCCAGAAAGAGCAAGAGAGGGCCTCTGTTACTCGATGTGGACAACTTGGAGCCAACTGTGAACGCGACATAACATGGTAAGAGGTTGGAAACACCGACCCCCTGCTTCGTAACCATGCCCTCTTACTATTACAGTTACGCGTCATGTAACCTTAGCTGTGTTAGCAAAAATAAATGTTAAAAAATGTACCTGAATCTGCGAAGGTGGTCAGATTGCAGTCTGATCCCTGCAGTCAGGTATTGCAATTTCAAACCACACCTGTAGCAAATGTATTTTTAAAATCTTTCCTGGTCAAAATTCCAGTAATTCACATATTCATTCATTTCCTTCCGGTTTTCCGCTTTGCGGGTCACGATTCACCTAAACTGCATGTTGGGCGGGGGGGGGGGGGAATGGAGAACCCAGAGAAATCCGACACAAACACTGCAAGAACATAAAAACTCTGCGCAGATAGGATTCGAACCTGCTACCTTCTTGTTGTGTGGTGAGAGGAGAGTGCTAAAAATGTAATCATGCCAACAGAAAAACGAATACCAGCAAGAAAATAACCTTAGTTACGTAATAACGACAGAAAATAGTTTGTATAAAGATGGGAAAACAAATAGTTGTGGCTTATTTCTGTAATAATAATAATTAGAACCGTTTATAACTTTTAATTTTAATTTTTGTTGCAATTTTGTTATTCCCTGTTGCAGCACAAAGCAGGTTATTATCAGACAATGGGTCTCGTCTCTGTCATCTCTTCTGCCACAGCCTGGCGTCCTGCCTATCCAATCATGGAGTTCTCAGCACGACCCGCCTATCAGCGTTCCATGAACGTCTCAGTGAGTGAATGACTCGCAGGTCAGGAAAAAATATCCCATTAGTAAATACTAAACTCACCAATTACCCGAGTAGAAATAAACGTTAAAAAACAAAAAAACTGAGCAACATAGGTTTGTGTGTCTTTTCCGAAATAGGCCGAAAGTCAAAGAAATGATCAACTAATTTACTCTCACATTTATAAAGCACTGCACAGTTTGTCCTGTTTTGTTCAAGTTGCAAAAAAAAAAAACAACTGTGGTGCCTAAAGTTTGTTACAACACAAGCCAAACATGTGACTGTCTCGCCTATGAGGTCACTCTAAAAAAAACTGACCGAGAGAAAACCAACAAATGGCATCAGCTGAACAAACAGATAGTTTACTCTTCCACCCAGCAAGAGGTGAATGGAGAAAAAATAAAATAAATAATAACTCACAGCCCTCAAGAGAGAAAGAACATGCTACCTTTAAGTCCCTCATGCCTTTCTGAATAACGGTACTTAAGTATTAGAGGGACGAACAGGAGGAGGCGTGTGGGTCCACAGCACAAATATGAACGCAGCTGTGAAACTGTGATGAGCACTCATGCAGACATGTTGCATATGTGCAGGTATAGAAAATGATAGTTAAAAGACAAATAAAAATAGGAGAATGAGTAAAGTATGTGACTAAATTGTCTGGTATAAATTTAGAAAAAAAAAATTGTGGGTACATCGCCTCTTTCCCAAGGTCAGTTGGGATCAACCCAGAACCCACCCCTGGACCCGATGCAGGATAAGTAGTACAGAAAAGCAAATGTTAAAAAAAATACATTCCCTCAGATCCATATGGACAAAAAATATGCTTGTCAGTGACTGAAAAGAAAAGACGTTGCAAAACATGAAGAAAATACTGTATAAAAGAATGGAAAAAGTAAGAGGTGAGGTGGCAAATGGCGTGAAGGAAAGTCATTTGCAGCCATTCGGTGTCCTGATGGTCCCAGAAACGTGTTCAAACCTGTGATGACACTGGAGATCAGAAGGGGCATCACGAGCATCTGAAGCATTCTCATCAGCAGCTCTCCGGGGAAAGAGAAGAACTTTATATTTCGGTCAGACATCTTATAAGGCCGCAGGGCAAAACCCAGGAAAATTCCTGCAGCCATGACACAGGAAGGAAGAAGACGTCAGAACAATGTTAGAGTATTTGGATGAGATTGTCGGGCCATGTCCAAAAACGTGGATATTTTTCTACGGTTTGGCCGATCATCCACGCGAAAACGCAGATTTCTGTCACTAAAAACGATGTTTTTTGAAAACTCCGGCCAAAGTGAAGATTTTGTTTTGTGACGCGTCTGCGTGTGGACGCCGGTCAACGGAGTTTTACGTTTTGAAACGTCTTTTACTGGCCAGCAGTAAAAAGAACTCTTTATTGACTTCTAACGGACAAGAAGAGGTGGAAGTGATAACGTCACTCCGCGTCAAAAACTGCTGAGTGATGTATCGAGTTCAGAAACATTCAGAAACAGCATGGATGCCTTCAAAACGTTTTGACTTTACCTGTTGACTTTACTTGTTGATTTTACTTGTTGACTTTACATTCTAAAACTACGTTTAGGAGCAATTCTGCCTCTCCTTGTCGGTTCACGCAAACGAGCCTGGCGCCATGTTTCATGTTTTGCGAACCGGACGGACGAGCGACGGAGCATTCTGATTGGATAGGATTTGGCGAACTACGCCGCCGATTGGTTCGGCATGTTTAAGTAATGTTTTTAACAACGCGCTTACGTGTGGATGGAGTTTTATTAGAAAAGATATTAAGTAAAAAATAAATAAATGTCTATTTGCTCATTGTTTAACAGAAGTAGGAAAGGAGCGCTTTCTACTTGCAGCAGCAACAGAGTTCTAACTGGCTCCTGCTGTACTTGTTTTTTCCTCGAATACACGCGCATTTGTCTTATTTTTTTCTGACACCAGTTCAATCTATTCTGTCAACAAGATGATTTCCCCTGCAACACTATCAGTCCACAGGAGGTTGCCCCCCCCACACCCTGAGGCGGCCCCAAAAGTAACAATCAGTTCAAGGCATTTGGTGTCATTTGCTCGGCTCCGACAGAAAGATTCAACGCTTAATAGCAATAAGCCAAGGGTCAGACAGCGAACAGTCCGCTAAGTTCATCTGTGTGCAGTGTGTGGATTATTACCCACGCAGTGTCTTTAAAGTATGAAAGAAAGTTCGTCGACATACCTATAATGACAGCAGCAACAGTAAAGATCACAAAGGCATTTCTCATGAAGAATCTTTTCACGTCATCCTTCGAGATGTTCTGAACCCTCTTCTTGGCCTGCAGTGATCGGGACTGGAGCCTGGCTCTGATCTGGCTGATGCCTCTCTGGGTTCTCGGAGGGTTCTCCCCATTTCGCTGAGCCATTTTCGATAACTTCCGATCTGTTGTAAATGTAAACCGGTTCTTTGTTCAGCAAGCTAACAAGGGTTTATAACAAAATACATATGCCAGATGTAAAGTGGATTAAATAATAATCTTATTGTAATGTCCGTGACACTCATATACACACACATATACATATACATCTATATGTATGTGTGTTGCATGGACTTGCCAAAAACACATAAGAAAAGCAAATGGTCGGAAACATGAACTCATGTTGCAGCTCAGATGGAAGGCCCCCAGACTTCCTCTGACCCTCCTAACCATAACACACGTGTACAGTTTGAGACGCATGGTCACACACACACACACACGCATACGCACACACAGTAAAAGTCTGATTTAAAAACAAAGCAAAAAAAGAGTTGTTTCTGTACCTTTTAGTTTTGACCAATAACCTCCTTTGGAGTAATGTTTCAGTTTTTTTGGGGGGGGAAACTTCTTGCTCCGCGGTCGATCTATGAGAGAGGAATAGAGGAGCTCTTTGGCTGTGAGAGGAGCCGATAAATGAAGAGAGAGGGGAAAGAAGTGAGGGGAGGAGGAAGGAAAGGAGGGTGCAGTGGTATGAATGAGGGGAATAAGCGGGCCAATGAGAGAATGGGGGCGGTGCCATAGAGGGAGAACAACTGGCGTTTGTCAGCCACACTGAGAGTGCGTTTAGGGATGTGGAGCAGGAACTAAAAAAGTGAAGCCATTTAGAGAGGGGTGGTGCTTCTCAGACAGAGGGCAGCTTGAGGAATAATGACATCTGCAAACAGGAGAGAAAAGGGAAAGAAGCTTCTTGTTTCCTTCATTACCTGCTGCCCTTCATTCAAGTTGGCTTTTCACGCGTGATAAGTTCAGCACGGTTTGAGAATCATGCGGCTCGAGATAAGGAGAAGTTGTCCGTCACTCAGAAGATATGGAAGTAGATCTGCTGTTGTCTGATATATTTGTGTATGGTGGTAGCTCTCCAGCAGACAAACTCATCAAGTTGATCTCAGTTCATCCATTTGGCTGCCCTCAGCACATTAGACATTTATAAGAAATAAAGCCAAAAGGCCATCGTTCTTTAGCAAAAACTTCTTTGGTGAAACAAACATTGTGAGGTAATATTTACCCAGTGCCAGTGGGGCAACTGGTGCTCGACCTTTGGCCTTGAAGAGAAACAATGTAAATAGTCTTGGAGGTTTTTATTGACCAGATGTCATAACATCTACCTAAGAAACACAGTAGCTAGAAACTACCATAGCGGAGGTTGGAGTTTAATCTGGAAATAAAGAATCAGGAATTCAGAAGTTGCCACGTGTGTGTGTGTGTGTGTGCACGTGTAAAAAGTTCAGGGGAGTATAAGACAGAGGCAAGTGCTGATGGTTCTCTGACTGACTCATACCATGGGAATCCATGTTTGGCAGAGATGCATTCTATTTCCACTATCAGTCCCCCCCCCACCTTTGTATAATTATATAACTTCTAACTCATAGTCTGTGTAGGTTCTAAATCATCCAGGTCCAGGCAAATCACGAAAAGGAAAAATTAGTCGGAAGGCACCTATAAAATGTTTTATAATTCCTACATCGTTCAACTGATTTGGATGCAAATACCCTTAAATTAAAGGTCAAAGTCTGCACTTCAAGCACAACTTCATTGTTTTATTTCAAGTCCATTGCGGTGTTTCAGAGAGCTGGAATGCTGAAAATTGTGTCAATGTCCAAATATTTATGGACCAGTGACTATTTATAATTTTATATGATCATCATTGTGGATTGTTTACATGGACCCATCGTAGGGTGTAAATTCAATTCAACCAAACTTGGAAAAAGTTCAGTATCTATAATATATATATATATGGCCCTGTAGCATACAGAGCGGGGATAGGGTGAGGGTGCCGCCATGGTTAGCATGGCCAGAGCAGTCGAGAGGGGTCGGTGCCTTGCTCAATGGAAACTCGGAAGAAGAACTGATAAAGCCTCTTGGATGAGAAGTGAAACATCTTAAACGAAACTTGAAAAATCCAGTTGATTCTTTGTTTTTGATCTTCCCGATTGTAATTTGTATGTTTCTGCCATTTTCCTGATAATAATAACACTCCACTGTTTATTTACGCCCAGCAGCTGCATGAGAATGAGAATAAAGAAGTGTCCACTCAGACATGTGATACATTTTTCCTGTTACCAAGAATTTTCTATATCCAGATTATTTCTTAATTTTCTGAAATGTGAAAATTCACGATACAGCTTTTTTCAACATAGTGGAACTAGGTCACATTTATTCTGGATGATGAATCATGATACAAATTGTATTTATTTACTAATTGACATATGGCATATTTCATGAAGGACTTTTAGCCAATAAAACGGTGTTAATTTTGTGAGCGCAGATTATTTTCACTTCATTTAGTTCCATAAATCAAGTTCACCATAGTTTAACCCTGCTTTTGTCCGTGGGCCAGAAATGATCCACGAACATGTTTAAGATAAAATTATCGTTTTTCCACCTTCATATTTGATTAATTTATTTTTTCTTGTCACTGCAGGAAAAGTAAACATCGCATGATTCATATTTCCATGAGAACTCAACATTCAACCTCTTTGTCACAGTAGTAAAACAAATATCACCCTGCAGACAACTAATATGAAGGAACTTCATAAATATGGAGGACAACTGGATTGACCGGAGCCTCCACGGTGCTGCGAATGTTAACAGGTGTTCACAGGCCGAGGCTGCACCTAATCTCTGGAATGAAGAGGCTGTAGGGAAGGTTTTCCATGCCACTAAACCACCAAAAGTCTTATAGCATCTGCTATACCCCTTCAACCCTGGATCTGAAGCAATGGAGGATTAGAAACTTTTATATTTGTATATTAATATTTGCACAACTTTACACATCTGAAGCAATAGTTAAAACATAACATAACCTGCCTTTATAAACATATAGCTCATCTGGAAAGCTTTAAATCAGCAGCAACAATTAGTCACTGCAGTGACCCACATGGCCTCCATCACACAGCTAACCCAACAACTAACTAGAAAGACAATCAGAGATGTCAGACCCTCGCCTCCAATAGACTATTCGATCTTGTGAGACAGTAAACAGGGCTTCCAGATCAGAGGAGCCAAACCTGCTCTAGCTTGCTGCTCCGGAACGTACTACAAGACTCCTTCCTTCTTCTCCTTCTTTACAGCACAGGCACAATTCCAGATGTAAAAATAATTCTAGAATCTGTATCCAGATCTGGATTGACGCCAGATCTGGATACGCGTTGTCGTCAATTCCACCTTTTAGAAATTTCTGACCGAGCCACGGACAGAACCTTGCTTGTGTAAAAATTTCAAGTCGATTGGGTTACTAGTTTTTGAGTTATGCGCGCGGACAGACAAACAAGCAAACAAACAGACAAACAAACCCAATTGCAATACCATCGCCTCCCCTTCGGCGAGGGTAAAAATAGATGAGTAAAAAGTGACAGTAACAGAGTGGCAGTCAAAGACAGACAGGTGGCAGTGGGAGGAGCAGACATCTGAGGCCAGGTGGAAACAATCAAGCAATCAATCACAGTGAAGGGAAAATCGAGAGGGAAGCATAAATTACACGAACGCAGGAAGAGGAAAGCTCAAGATGTCACCCCAGGACTCGACTGCAAAATACAACAAACAAAATCAAACTTTTTTTAAACAATATTATAGTCAGTGCAATATTCTGCAAATCTACAGGTTTCCATTCCCTGAATGCTTCTTTTTTTTTTACAGTAACATCATAGATAATGTTTTTTATTTATTTATTATTATTATGTTTCTCAGGTTTTACTCACACTCACCTCTTTTATTCCTTGCACAATAATCTGTGCGTTCAGAAGACCACAGTGCCTGCAATTCTTCTGTCAGTCTAGTCTCAGTTCTATCGAATAGATTACTGGAGGAATGTGGAACAAAATGGGTTACTGGTTTTTTTCCAATCCATCATTGAACATAGGAGTCGTATGACTTTAATGGTGTCGCTTGATCTTCTTCAAGATATGTAAAAGGAAGGTTTTGTTTGTTGGAAAGTTTAGTGTGTTGTCATTCCCCATAAAATGACATCAATATTTGGAGAGAATTGTTTCAATAGTGCTTATTTTTCCAAGAAACTGTAGAAAAAGAGGTAATTTCCTGTTTTTCCAGATTTTGGATTTGTATAGTTTGTTTTCATCAACATATTCATCTTTTATACACATGTGAGATACACACAGGCCATAATTTGAGTCTCAGTGTAACTGGGTTTGTGTATGTTTAGCTGGCTGAGGCTGCTTTACCAGGCCAGTCGTTTCAGATGGGAGTGGTCCACTCCCAGAAGAGTGTATCCAGGACAGGTATCTTATAACCTGTCCTGCAGTCTACAGTGGCCCCCTGGGGAGACACAGAACTGGGGCCACATTGTCTACCAGTGTCATTGTGCGCAAGGGTTTCCCATGGATCAAATGTTCCAGATTTCAAACCCAGGGGTCTCAGCACACTCGTAACTATTGTTCAATGAGCACGATGGGAGACGAGGCTATTCACTCATTGTTTTACATTTATTTGAATAGGACCACACTGGATGTAGCACACTGGCTCATCATCTGGATATTAAGAATGGGGCCACTGATGGAGGCCGTGGCCTCCGTTTGTCCCTCTTTCTGTCTCCTAGTCTGCAGGTCCTGCTGTTCATGGTGCTGCAGAACCTGGACCTGTCGCCGTCAACGCTGATGTCCCTATCAATAGCATTAATAGTTTTATATAGCACCTCTTTAGTCAGCATCTTGTTCTGCAGCCTAGATGTTGCATTATGTTTTTGTATCCTGTTTTATTTTGAGCATATCTTGAATCTTGAATATTCAAGATATGCTCAAAATATACTCAGTTGATGGAGGGTGATGACTGCTTTGCTATCTGGAGGTTTTGTTTTGTCGCCATTGAGTTCAACTCTTTCGTATTGGCATTGAAGATTAAATAGCACAAGTGTTTGGCACAAAACTGAACGTCCCAAATAATCATAGGCCTGTGCACCAAGGGGATTGACCAGAAACCTGTTTTTGTTTGTACGCGTGTGATATTTCCAAGATTAAAATATGACACCCATCTTTAGTATAATGAACAACCGGCCCAAAGTTTGCTCAGAGGACAATGTGAGGATATTACTCACCTTATGACAGAGCATTTTCAGTCTCGGAGGTCTGAACTCTCCTTGGGACAAGTAGTAGAGTGTTTCACTATTTGTTTAATTATATTATTGCTTTAATAATTCAACTATTCAACTTCATGAGCTCCTATTAAGAATCTATAATCAGAAAAGGAACCCAATCCACCGACCCGGATGGTTGTGGTGGTGATGACAGGGATAAGCCTCAGATGCAGTCACAGCCAATCCGTGACCTGCAACAACAGGTCCTCAGCAAAATAGAATACAGGTGTGAGCATAGTGACAATGCAAACAGATAAATAATGACCCTCACAGTTTCCTTTCAAATGCATGCTGTGTTTCAGAATGCATGAAAAGGGCACCTGCTTCAGTACAGTGGGTGTGACCCCACAGAGAGAACATAGCTCAACACAGAACTGTTGGAGAGTACTTACCTGACTAATATACAGTCTATACTAAATGTGGGACCAATTCTCATTCAAGTGTGTTTAACAGTAGGAATACCGAGGATGCAACAAGGCAGGGGGGGGTCTGTTATACAGCTCATTACACTAATCCCAGAGAGCAGAAGATAAGGTGAGGATGTAGGCTGACAGATGGCCTCATTAAGAACCTGTTGATGCTCCCAGGTTTTATCTGCAGTGTGGTCTGTTAGGATCACCACGGAAAGCAAGTGACAGCAAATCAGAGAGGTCTAATGTGACGGAAATCGACCAAGATGCTGGGAACTTATAAGCAACCTACTTTGTAATTATGAAGACTGTGAAGATTTTTTATTATTATTTTTTATCTGTGTGAGCTATGAGCGGATTTATAAATCAGATGGATCTAATGGACAATCTTCTGGAGGACTGGACAGAATCGTTGGACATATTTGGTCCATTTTGGATGGATCTAAGTATTTCAAGAGCAGTTGACAGCTGGTCTGTTTGTTTGTGGCTTGTAGAAGAGCTCTTTCTGGATCTATTGAGTCAGGTGGACTTCCTACTGGAACACCAAGCTGTATGCTTCAGTGTGCTGGGCCCTACGTATGCTGATGACCCATATCTGTGGGTCTTTCTCAAGAACTGAAAAGGATTAAAGTGTATTTTTGTGTTATTTTGTGTCATTCTGTGTTTAAACAATGTTAGACAATGAGGTGAATTCAGAGGTCTCTGTTATTATCATGCATTTTACCATTAACAGTCGTTTTTAAAAAAAATGCAATTTGCAAAACTATTACAAAAATGGGCCTGTCTTTTGCTTTAATATGTATTTGTAGTTTTAAATGTATTTTGTTTTCTCCAGTCAGGTTATTTTTGGACTACTACTACTGGACTCTGGGTTCTCTGCAAAATCCGTCGTCAATGAACTGAAACATGTTTATCGGGACGGAACGACACCAGTGCCTAAGTTATTGTTTTTAGTCTGGACTGCATTACCCATAACCTCTTGCTGCGCGAAAGGTTACGCACTATGCCTGCGCTCCACGTCAAAGGAACGCAATGTGACAGCAACGCAAGCAGGTCACGCTGAGGGTCTCCTTGTTGCTGTTATCGGGGTCTGCGTGGGGTCTGCGTGGGGGCTGCGTGGGGGCTGCGTGGGGGCTGCGTGGGGGCTGCGTGGGGTCTGCGTGGGGGCTGCGTGGGGGCTGCGTGGGGGGGGGGTCTGCGTGGGGGCTGCGTGGGGGCTGCGTGGGGGCTGCGTGGGGGCTGCGTGGGGGCTGCGTGGGGTCACGCTGTTTGTTGCTCTGGAGCCTGCCCGAACCGACGAGTTGGACCATCTGTCAGACACAAAAACGGTATTCGGGTTTGCGTCCCTTGTTTCACAGTGAAATATTGCGATTTATCGGGAGTAAAGGAATTTCAACAACTCGAAGTAGAAAGTCTTTAATACTTGTCCGAGTTGTTTCAGCTTTGTCAAAGTTTAAATTTTCTGTTGTTCCGTAATTTGATTCATGTTTGTTGAATTAACTCCCTTTTCCTCCATATTTGGCCACACCGTAAACGCACCACTGTGTTCATTGCGATAGTTAACGATGCCGCGTGAAAACATAAAAGATGCGTTTTGTTTCCTATTCAGATAAGCTGATAGAATTCCCAGCTGAACTAAGAGGCGTTTTCAACACGTCAAACAAACAAATAGTAAACAGTGTGTCTACCGGGAGCATTAATTACAGCAGTAATCCTCCTCCTCATGGACTGGTTCAACCAGGACAGCATCATTTGTGCCCCCCCCCCCCCCCCCCCCCCCCCCCCCGAGGGCACAGGTGACCTATTGCTTGGCTATACCTGTCTGACAGCCTATACCAACTCCACGATGTGGATGGCATAGAGTTCTTGTTGCCCGGAGGCATTGTGTATTTACAGATGTCATTAAATGTAAACAATAATAATGAATTTTATAGGGGTGTGTTAGTTTAACATGGGGATGATTCTTTGAATTTATTAAGATAAAGACTGCAAGTATTCCTCCAAACATCATGTTTTCAGATAAAGAATCAGAAGTTTTATTGCCAAGTACATCTAACATTAATTTGACATGGTATTCTGGCATAAAAGTCATCGATCTAAGCATGGATATAAAATCTAATCAAAAGTGGATATATATTCAGTATACAGAACAATTTTATGCAAACAGTTATTTAAAAATAATGTGCTGTTGTATGAGACTGTGCAAAGACTCGCGTCAAAATAGGTCTGTATTATGTGCATTGTAGGACCCTCCCTACAATCAGCCAGACAGCCACTTTCAAAATGGAGGAAAGGTTTTCTTAAAATGTGGCTTGTGCCTTTTTAAATCCATTGAGAGTGTTTATCTTTTGTGCCTCCTCCAGTCCAGCATCATGACGTCTTGCCATCTGCCTCTCCATTAATCACTATGAGCGCTGCCGCGCTGGCTGCCGTGGTCGTGGCTGTTTTCTTCTTGGCCTTCTACTTGCTGTGGCGCTACGGAGATTTGCACCAGCAGCAGCGGATGGTCCTGCTGGGAACGCTGCTGTCCTGGTACCTCTGCTTCCTCATTGTCTTCATCCTGCCACTTGATGTCAGCACGGTATGAGGCTCAAGAACAGGATCGGCTGGATATGTCTCTGTATCTGAATGTGCATGAGCAGCGTTCTTTTTTAAAATTAACTTGGTTTCGCTTTGATTATAAACTTTTTTTAATTTTTTTAATTTTAGACTATCTACAAGCAGTGTGTTCATGACAGTGCAAACCCCCCTACTCCAGGGAATCAAGCCAGAGACAATCGGGCAGATGACACCCTCTCTGTTTATCCAACCATCAGGTCAATAAAACTTTCTTTCATTTATTGACACGCAGACGCCAGTTTGTTCGTGTCAAAGCAATATGTTCCCTTTGGTAGTGCTCCAAGGCCACCCAGCATGATGCACAATATATCTTCTCAAAAATATCCTGGGCAGTACAGTGTGCTGTGTACCATATATTGGTGTATTTGTACTGTATACTCAAACGATGTGCGTTCTTATAGAATACCAAAGGCTTGCAAGGAACCATGGAGTTATATCCCAGATGGCATTCTACCAGTTTTCTGGAGAGTTGTGTACTGGACTTCTCAGTTTCTTACCTGGTAAGATCCAACCACACACGCACACACGCACACACGCACGCACACACACACACAGCCATGCCATGCCATGCCATTGGCCACTTGCTTTACTAATCATGTTTCCTCGTTGGTGTGCACAGGCTGCTGTTACCTTTCATGCAGTCTTATGCTAAGTCAGGAGCTTTCTCCAGAGTCGGAAAGATTAAAACCGCTCTCATTGAAAATGCTCTTTATTATGGCACCTACCTCTTTGTCTTCATCGCTCTCCTCATCTATGTGGTGGCTCACCTGCAGTGGAAATTCACTTGGTGAGTCAACTCAATTCAGAAAGATTTAGATGATTAAAGGGCCTAAATACTGCTAAATTGATAAGAATTGATAAGATTTGCTGACTGATGTTGCATTTCTGGTTTGTCTGTCTTTGTGAACCTTATGCAGGACAGAGCTCCAGACTATTGGAATTACAGCCGCTAACACCTGGGGCCTCTTTCTTCTGGTGCTGTTGCTAGGCTACGGCCTGGTAGAAATCCCACGTTTTTATTGGCGCTCATCTTCTCATGATTACCTGCTGGCCAAGAGCTACTTCAAGGTTGCAAAGATGTCTGCTGAAAAGGTGGCAGTCAAGGAGGACCTAGCAAATGTTATGGAGGTGGGAGTTATGAACCGTTGACCTTTTAAGTTGTCAACCTTTGTGTTACTTTGTGTAAAAGTGTAACTGACACAAGGCAGACCACACCCCCCCCCCCCCCATTAATCTTTTTCTCTTTAAGGCATGCTCAATAATGTTTTCCTTTCGTTGTCTAATTCGGTGTAGATTGAATTATCATAAGGAATGACCCTGGAAGCCCCTTGTTGACCATATAGAACACACAGACGTAGTTTATGTAAAAATAAAGACAATATTTCCAATTGTCAGGACGTGCAAAGTGTCCACAGGTCCGTTGGAGACAACTTCTCTCTGAGGAAGTGCATGGACACCATTTTGACAAAGGTGAGAGGAACATTTTGAGCTAATTCAAAAGTACTCAGTTTGAACCTCTGTTTATATTTGAGCGCTATTTATTTTCAGTGTCCAACCGAGTACAGAGAAGCGATGGGGACTAATGCGGAAGGATCTGGTGGTGAAAACGGTGTCCTTCCCACTGAGAGAGGCCTGGCAAATCTTCATAAAAAAGTAATTATTAATTTTGACATTTTAGTAGGATTGTAAAGGAACACTTGCCACCATGTAATCTACAAATGCGTGTGTGCTTCAGGTCATCTCGGCAGGTCAGAGACGTGGCCAGACACGGGTTCAATGGTCCATTTTGGTCGACGAGGCCTTTCGTCTAGAAGACGTAGCTAAAAGCCAGAGCAGCTCTGTGCGTCTCGTCATCCGCAGCTTCCCCTCAGCAAAGCCCCATGGCTGGTTCCGTGGGTTAATTTACACTCCTACCGTGGGTGAGTTCTCTCAGAACCACAGCCTCACATTTACAGGGGGGGGTGGGGGTGGAGGGGGGTGGAAGTGCATTTACCAAGCTATTTCACTTGAGTGCAGAATTATGGAGCATTTGATTGGGGATTTCCATTGAGACGTAATTTATTCCTCTACATTTTACAGAGTTGCTTCCAATTTTCCTGGAATTTCTGTCTTTTATTTAATTCCACTCATTCTTGCTAGTCAACTTCTGATGAGTATGAGTGACAATATAGTTTGCTATGTAAAGGCTGTTGGCATGCTCCAGTAGAAGGGTACATTCTAGTCTGTTGGTTTTCTATTAAGAAAGAAGAAAATGCATCTTATGCCGCTCATTTTGTCAGACGATAAGGGTCTCTGTGTAAATGGCTTAATGTGCCCCTAATTTGCGATTAGTGGGAAACATAGTTTAACTTAAAAAAAACTCTTTGGGGTACACACTAAACTTTGGAATTGCAAAGAGTGTGTAGTTCTCTGTATCAAAATTGAAAATATACCGTAGTCCATAACTGTCAGAGAAGTGACGTATTGATCATAATCTTATGTTTTCGCTAGTTATGAATCGGCAGCATGTACCGGTATACTTTAAGGTCTTGTGTGTGTGTGTGTGTGTCTCAGAGTGGTACTGGGAGTGTGTGTTCAGGCAGGCTTTCTACAGGCTGTTGGCGGCCCTCCTGTGTCTCCTCTCAGCAGCTGTGGTCTGGTCCGAGTGCACCTTCTTCAGCACCAAACCCATCCTTTCGCTCTTCGCTATATTTGTTGACACGGCTGAAAAACAACACGACTACGTTTACATCGAGGTTCTCACACATCCGATGCGGCCCGTGGAAACGCTCCCCATTGAAGCTTCATGCGATTCCTCCTCTTTCTGCTCTCTCGCCAACAGATGGTGTGCTTCGTCAGCATCCTCTTCGTGTGCGTCTGCGTCTACTCCACGGTGTTCAAGATTCGCATTTTCAACTATTATTACCTGGTACCGCATCACCAGACGGATTCTTACAGCCTGCTTTTCAGTGGAATGTATGTTTTTAATGAAGGAGACTGAATTTCTCTTTGCATGAATGGAGGGTTTTGCAGCTCTGCTATAGAATCGGACGCACTTTGAGCCAGTTTAGCCAGGTTTTCTCGCATTTCTCACGTTGTTCCATCTCTTTGCGTTTTCTTCTCAGGTTGTTTTGTCGTCTCACTCCTCCTCTGTGCCTCAACTTTCTGGGCCTAATTCACTTGGACTCCACAATCTCACACCAGGACAGAATACAGACGTCCTACACCTCCGTGGGTCCCATTCAAATATGCACATTATTACTTTACAGACGGGCATTATGAGATTATCACAGCTGAGACAATAGGAAAATCTGTGAAATGACTTGCATGTCCAAACTAAACCCGGTGTCCCACTTTCTCTCCCTCTGTCAGATCATGGGTTCTATGAGTGTGCTGTCTTTTATATCCGATGGTTTCTACATCTATTATCCCATGCTGGTGTTGTTGCTGTGCTTTTCTACATTTTTCAGGTAAGATAATAACCAAGAAAAACTCGTTTATTTATTCATTTTATCCAGCTTTTTAATGAATTACAGCCAAACTGTTTGACAAAGTGATAAAAAAAATTTTTTATTTATTTTTCGACAAGAAACAAACACAATTTTAACAAACAACACTAAGCACACACATGCAACACAAAAATCTAGACGATTAAACATAACGTATTTCATATAAATACATGCACATACATTATCATTCTATTCTGTTTTTCAGGTTTTCATCATTTTATTGTTCTCTTTTTGTTACCTATTCTATTGTGTGTGTGTGTGCGCGTGTCTTTGTTGAAGCCTGGGCTCTCGCTGTTTGAACCTCCTTGGATTCCATCAGTTCACCATTAACAATAATATGACCACTGATCTTGTGGATGAAGGCAGGGAACTTGTCAGAAGAGGTAGTTTCTCCACCTCTTCAGTTTGCATTCCGTTCTCTCAGCAACTTTTGTATGAAAATGATTCACATCATTGCAGATTTAATTGCTTATTTCTTCCTCTCTTGTCTTGATAACCTTTATTGATATTTGTTAAATAAACTAGGTTCCATTACTGGCATAGTTTTTCATACACCACAGTGCAAATTCCTTTGCTTTATATCTGAAAGTAGAAATGAAAAAAATTATGTTTGTTTGTTTTTTGCAGAAAGAAGAAAGAGACAAAAAGCTGAGAATGGAGAAAATCGAAAATGGGTTGGGATGTTTTATCAAATCATCCATCAATCTCTTATATTTATCTAAGAATCCTAAAAAAATCATCTGTGCAGAACTGGTTTGTGTGAAATACGTATGTTGAGGTACTTTGATGCATTTCTTTTGTTTTCTGTCTCAGGCATTTCGGGAGCGGTATGGAGTTCAGGGCGCTAATGAATGGCCCAGAGCTGGTTACACTGAGTTACAGGGTGGCAAGAGCAGCCCCACTGAGCAGACAAAGAGGAGTGGTAAAAAATCCCCAAACTTCACCTTTTGTTCTGAAACTGCAAAGAATTTGCGTGACAAAGAGGGCGTAGATGGATGTCTTGAATTTTAGTTCATTTGATGAGCATTTTTCTGAGTGATAAGAGGTTTGCTCTTAGATTTCTGCATAAACTAAACATCTGCCGCTCATGCACAGCACATGTATAGTGTTCATTTGGGTCAGGGTTTATTGGCTGTCTCAGCCACCTGATTCCAAAGAAACAATATTTTTGAGTCCAGCGTTATCGGGAAGAGCTGCTTGATTTTGCATTACCGGTATATGTGATGTATATTTCTCTCTGTCTTTCTCAGCTTTCCCATTCCCTAGAAGGGACGGGGAGTTGGAGGAAAGTAACTTGCTCCAAGACGATTCAAGTGATGATAATTCACCTAACAGAAGGTAATTTTCTGTCAAATTAATTGAATTAAAAAAAAACTGAGAACCATCTTATCTCAAACATGTTTCCTTCATAATTTTCTCTCTCTCTCTGTGATACTGTAGATCTAAGGGAGGACAGTACCAGTCTCTGTCAGGCATTTTTGAAGATGTTTAGTTCAGGGAACACATTGAGGAAAAGCAAACCTCTGTACATCCTGGAAAGGATTCAAATGCCTATCTTCTTGAGGGAAACATACTTTTGTAAAAAGGAAACAGAAACTCTCAGGGTAAGGTTTTCATGCTGTATCAACTGATTATTTTTTCCTCACCAATAGCTTAATTGTGAAGGGATGCTATTTGTCTAAAACTTTAAACTGTGTACTGCCAGAAATGTATCCATCGAGAATGTATTATTGATATTACTCTGTTCAGTCATCATGTTTCATCATCAAAGGACTGTGGATAATCTCTCATGATACATTTCATACTGTCTGGACATTTTGCTATTGTGGTTGGTATTCTTTTAACTTAATAATAATTTAATAAACAGATCACCTTGTCTGGAAAAAAATATTTAATGTGTCAAAGGGGATGATTAGGATGGTGGAACTTATTTAGCTGAATCTCCCCTTCAGACTCAGAACGCAGGGTCTGGAGGCAATATTTATTTGTTTGTAATGACTCGACCTTTATTTATACCGTAGTGTAATGTACATAGTATTTTCTGTGAGGGTGTGTTTTATAATTGTGTAACTCACAATGATGCTTTAAACATTTATCACTTTCACCGTTTTGTATAATCTTCAATTGATTATGAATTACACTCAAAGGGTTAAAATATGCACTATGGCGTTGTTTGCTTCCAGACTTGTTTGGACAATTTGTGTCATGATGAAAACAATTTATATATTATAATATTTTTCCTTTATTAATATTAATTATCTTAATCACTAATTTGTTTGGGTGCCAGCGGTCTTGTATTATTTTGATACGGCAGCGATTCCTGGGTCGAACCTGCTTCTGGGGTTCAGCAGGTGATGCCGATTCTGCGTCTTTACATGGGATCGACAAGGGAGCGGGCGTTCTCATCTTCTGGCTGCATTACGCTGACATAAACACACGGACATATTGTCCGTGATGTGCCATTTTTACAGATATAATTTGCTCCCCAGTCTGAATGCCTTTCTGGGAGTACGGGCTCGCTAGTCTGACAATAATTTTGTATTAGTACTTTCTCGAATACTTATTTAGTCAGACTCAAGACTATACTTACATAAATGGTGGTCATTTATGTGGCCAAACCTCTTGCATTGAGAATGATCACAAAGTCTGCCTAACGTATGTGTGTGCAACAGAATGTTAAACAGGTTTTCTTAAATTAACCCCCAAAAATGTGTGTTGTATTGTTACATCCCAAATGTGAAGCCTTACAGTTGAACAACACGCAACTTTTCTCTTGATTTCTAATGACATTAAAAAATCTAATAACTTGTTACTTGTTTTTCTTTGTGTCCATGAATGCTGTTTTGGGCTGTGTAATAGCTGGAGTTGTTTCTCTTAGGCCTGTTATCCCAGGGATAGGACACTTGTGGACCCGGGGTCTCCATGACCTCTTATGCTACCGTCCTGCCCTGGTGATGACTGTTTTATCCATTCTTTAAGAAAAAAAGAGTCTGTATTTCAGTTTGTGTTTGTTTACGATCTGGTGCTGTACAGCGGTCATGAAATATTAATATGGCGACTCCTCCCTACTGTCTCCTTGCATCATGCTGTATAATAATGCGTATGATATAGAATATTACAAACAACACCAAGTTAAAAGTTAACGAAAATTAAGATGTTACTCAATCTCGCATTTTATTTTATTTATACCTGTGCTGCCTTTACGGGCAATCGGAAACTATAGATTCTCTGGACCATATTTTTGATAGGTCAAACAACCAAGTGTGATGTGTTATAAATCGATATGGACTGAAATAAGAGTATTCGTTTATATTTGGAAAACAAACACGTAGATTTCTCAACAAATATGTGTTATATGTGTTCGAGTTATTTCACATTTGGAATTATTGGACGCTGTAAATATTTCCTGCAGCAAGTAGAGGCAGCACCGACCGTCCGCCTCTCTCCACGTACGGCTGTGCCGGTAATGCGCTATTAGTTACCGACTACCGAGGAATCACGGCGACACCGAGTCACGGAGCCCCACCGTGTTCCGTGGGTCGAACATTTATCCCCCTGCTTTGTGACTCTCGGGTAAGTTGGTGCTATCGCTAGTATCGATAGCTAGTTAGCCTGCGGTTAGCTTGCGTCAGAGTGACTGGTTGGTCTCGCGTTCACGCGATAAATCACGTTTAGTTCATTATCATATTTAGGATGGCATTTGTTTTGTTATATTTGTACAAGACGCGCACAATGTTATCAGATAACGTGAGCGACAGGGGTAATCTGTCGGAAGACTTCCAGCCAAAGCTCCACCTGGCCCGATGACATGATTAGCATTTCGGGTTATCTGTTTAGTGGTGCCCTTGGGGGGGCTGTGGGGTGGCGGTTCCCTGGAGAGAACCTGCTTCTCTTAGGGGTGCGCTGCGCAGCTTGGTAAGCAGACCCCGACATTTGCTCATTTAAGCGCAATTCTTTGTCATTAGCAGCCGAGGGCGACTCCCCGTCGGCTGGAGAGTCACTGCTAACAACATTAGCTTTAGCGTCTCTGTTTATTTGTCTGCACGAAGAATCTCAGCGGAATGTCCGCAGTGTGGATCGCCACGTTATGATCCTGGGGGGGCTTTATGGGGAACCACCTTCATGCTGCTGAGTAAATATCAAATATCGGTGTGCATAAGCAGTCTGCAACATTTTCTGTGCATCTTTCCTCAGACATTTTCTGTTCTACATTTGGCTTGAGATTGGTCTTCCATCGGTGCAAACAAGAGTTTAAGTAGAACATGTAAATGGGAGGCTCATAAAGTAGAATGAATTGAAAGTTTGCTGCCGGGGTCACTTTGTTTACAGCCATGGGCGGGCTGGGGAACGGGCGACGTGGAGGGAGGTCACCCCCTCTGATGATAGGAGCTCTGATTGCCTGCATTCTACTTCTGGGCTTCAACTATTGGGTGTCCAGTTCCCGCAACCTGGAGCTACAGGTAGGCGCATGAAGCGTGTGTGGATTTGTGTTTTCTGTGATGCTCTTACTGTAGCCAATGCAAGTGTCACTGTTCCCAAAGAAAGGCTGCTTTGTATTCTGCAAACACAATTCTGCAATGACAGTTCTTATCTTATTTAATTTTTCCAGGATTCACTTTATTCAACATTTCAGTGGGTTTTGGTTTACGTCCAGGACCTTGCTTTTTTTTTGCGTTGCAGTACAGGAATACATCATCCTCATTATACGTGGGGGTAAATGTCATTGACCTAAAACTAAGTCACCTGAATTAATCTTGACCCTCTCTGTGATTGTGTTTTAGACTAAGCTCTACGAGTTGGAAGGCCAGGTGCGACGGGGGGCAGCAGAGCGAGGAGTAGCAGAGATAAAGAAGAATGAGTTCCAGGAGGAGATCCAGAGACAGAAACTGCAGATGACCCGTTTGGAGAGTCTGTACAAGAGACAGCTAGATGGAGCCCAGAACCTCTGTAGCCAAGAGAAGGTGAACACCAACATCTAATGCTAAATAAGCTTCGGGGGTACCGAGTCCTATTGGTGCAGTGTGAAAGCGCCCTAATGAAACTAGAGCCAGAAAGGCTTTTGGGGGCAGATACATTTGTATTATTTTTTACTTCCTCACTGGTTTACGTTTGGCTTTATGAAAAACTGACTGTGAACATCGAGCGTTGCTTTGTTTGCGCTTCTAGGGAACAATGCAGAAGAACGTTTCATCCAGTTCCAAAACCATAGAGGAACTCAAAGGTAACTAACCACAATATGTTAAGATCTTTTTTTTTTTTTAAGTACAGTACATTGTGTTCAGACAAATTTGTACAGAAAATAATATTTCATTCATTATGTGGCTCTTCATATTCACTGTAGGTCAGCTAAATCAGTTAAACGATGACGTGGGGAGGCTTCAGAAGGAGCTGCAAGGTTGCCAAGGCAACATCAAAACCCTTAATGACAAACTCACTTTTGACATGTAAGAAAAAGAGAGGAGTATGCTCCAAATACACATAGTGTACATGAGCTGCCGCTGCTCAAGTCCAGCAAACGTGTGTGTGTGTGTGTGTGTGTGTGTGTCTGTGTAGGACCCATTGTAACTCCCAGGTCCTGACCCAGAAGAAGTTGTGTGATGAGCGAGTAGCTGCTGCTAAATTGGAAGCTCAGAAGAACGCTGAGAAGCCGGAGGCCTCCTCGCATGTAAGAAGGCTTTCCAGTGTGACAGAGGGCAGAGGGTTAATAAAACCCGATCTTATATTGAACAGTATTGGCTTTATGAAGAGAGATCTTTTCATTGGTACTCTTTTTTTTCATCCTTGGTACATACCTTTACATTTATTCAGAGTACAGCAGTACTCTTGAGGATAGTGGTGTTTCAACCTTTCTTCCTTACGCCCGCAGTTTCATTTCCTTTTCTTGTAGTCTGTCTGCATGCAAGTGCAGAAACGGAACTGACGTTGCAACTGCTGACGTAGAAAAACCATAAACAGACTACCTGCATTCATTGCCCACCCAGCTGTTTTTCAGATGACGTATAAAGTAATGCAGTTTTCTCCTCGTTAGGAAAATACTATAGAAGGAGCAATAAAAGAGGGTGAGAATGTCGGGACTGTGACTAGCGCCGTTAAGACGTCGACTGATGTCATTCTCACACCAGGCCTCTCTCAGCCTGAAGAGGAGGGACAACCTGAACTACTGACCAATGACATTACTGTGGAAAAAGGTAAAAAGACGGATTATGGGCTTAATATACAAAAACACCCAAAGGCCCATAATATTTATGAATATACTTGTGTATTCATGTCTGTACATGTCATTATGTGCACAAATGATAACTTTTGTCCTCCCTCCCATTGCTGTGTGTTTTCTTTGGGGGGGGTTCTATTTCTCAGGTCCCAATGCCCCTGTGGACCTGCCTCCGGTGAAGAAACCTTCTAAAAAGGAACCCCCCCCTGTTACCTCTGTTGTTGCTCTCAAGCAGGATATTTTGCAACTGTCAGAGGACGCTGTTGCCAAAAAGGAGGGTGAGGCAGATGTCAGTAAACGTTTGGAGAATAATTTGACTGAGGATGAAGGGATGGAACTGATGGATACTCATGAAGAGGGCGCCCAGATGGAAGGTAAAGAATTGACATTTTTGTGCCGCATTTGTACTCAATTCAAGACATGAGTACTTATCGTGTCACAGCTGCTTTTCTACTTTTCCTTCCTGTGCATCAAAGAAGCAAAAACTGCAACGGGACAATTAATATGACATGGTGCAACAACTAGTATAAGGGAATAGAGTGGCACAGTAGAACAAAAGAACTCTAGGACTGTTTCATCTTCATCAGTGAGGCATGCAAAGCTTAAAAATATTCTACCACCACGTCCCCCTGACGTCCAACAAACACACTGAAACACAAACACAGTCATCTGCGTTGATTGGGAAAAAAATAAATAAAAAATGATTGGGGCAGCATATCAAGATGATTTGTTTATTCTCACTGAAGAGATTGTGACCCCCCCCCCCCCTCGGTCTCCGGAATTAGATCCTGCAGTCGACGGTATGCTGACTGGCCAGGCAAAGGCCGATGAACATCAGAAACTTCAGGAGCCAGATGAATATGAGGGAGATGAGCGAGTAGTAGGAGGAGGAGATCTAGTGAAACAAGAGCAGAAGAAACAGCCTGAAAATACAGGTATGTACCTGTATAGCTCAAAGCTGGACATGTGTGTGTGTGTGTGTGTGTGTGTGTGTGTATTGGGAGAAACCTTGGGCGACGGAGTACATTTTTAATCTCCACTTTTGAGTTCATTAAAATAGAGTTGACCATTTCATGGCCAGAGATAATGTTTGAATGAGGGATAGTTGTTCATCAAAGCACTGTGCTAAAACGTGATTGCCGTGTCTTTCGCGTGAACAACCAACCGCATTTATGTTTCCTGATAGATTTGGAACAAGAGCTGGCCAACTACAACGGCGACGACGAGAATGAAGGCGAGTTTGAAGCTGACAAACAAGCTGAGCTTGCTGAAATCTAAGGTACACGGTGAACACGACGCGCTCCTCATTCCCATTTATTTGCTTTCTTGCTACGCCTCTTGTTAATTTTCTACAACTCTTACGACCTGTGTCATTTAAAAAAAGACAAGGTGATAATATCATCACTCTACAACTGCCTGTAAGACAACGTATCGGGACTCACTTACACATGCACACAGTGGGGGAAGCGTCAGAGGAAAGCTGAGCATGGAAGCAGTTAGACATTGTCTGTTTGTAGCTCTTTACCTTTTCAATTAGCTGTAATATAGGCCAGCAACGATCATTTGATAGAAAATATAAACACAAAATTGCCTGTTCTTAGCAGATTGTTGAATTTGTCTTGCAGGACTGGAATTGGAAAATGCCACTTTCACTGTCGCCTCGGAAGCAAGGCCTGCCGTGCACGCCTGCACGTCGGGTCAATGCAGCCCACCCAAAAGTGTTAATACAAAACCAGAAGGTTCAATAAGGTCGACCAGTTCATTTATTAAGCTTTTCTGAGTTCAAGATATTTACAAGTTCCCATCCAGTACACAATGTTCTGAAGCGAACACGAGAAAAATGACTGAAAAATGCAATTATCTGGGAAGTGTGTGCTGTAATGTAATTCACTATGCCCCCCCCCCCCCCGCGAGGTGCTTTCAGGGTCATGCCTGCACTCGCGTTCATTATTAGTGTTTGATTTAGTAATTTCAAATCACCCACCCTCTCTGCTTTTCAATGTACCATGAAATCAGTTTTTATGATGTAATAATTAGGTGTCCTATTATGTTCGCTGTGTAATGACTTTAATTTGAAGGCAGTAACAAGTGGTGATAATGGCCAGAACCCTATTCGGTTATGGGCTGTGAAATATGACCGAGGCAGGAGTCATCCATCAGAGGCCTCTGCAGCGCAGCACATTAAGCTGCTGCCGTCTCGTCTAAACATTTGTCGTGAACTCGTGACTGTGCAAAGCTTTCCACAAAGTAAATGCGAAGAGATTCTAGTGTCGTCCAGATTTATGTTTGGTCCTGTGCCATTTTAATGTGAAACCCATTCAATTGAAGTGAATGAAAATAAAAGAAAGAGAGCTTATTTTGAGTCTCATGGAGATGGAGATGGAATAATAATTTAAATTATCTTAATGTGCATGCAGTCAAATTTATCCTGTGGATTGTATACTTTTTAATTTTAAACACGTGAAACGATACAGCTAGACATTATTGATGTGGGATTAGTATATGAAAAAAACTAACTATAAGAAGGGAATATTTGCAGATCAACAGTCTTTTTTTTTTTCTTTTTTTTTAAAGAATGTCTTGGTCATTTTTTTGTCCTAGATTTTTGAGGTCGGTTGCTCAAGCTGCTGTAAGAATATGAAGGACGTGTCTTTGAAGAAGGAGCGGCGTGTTTGACTTCAGGGCACCTCAAAACCAACAGATGTGAACTATTCTGTAGCTGTGCTAAAATGTAGTTCAGTTTAAAGCTGTGCTAACATGTAGTTCCGTTTAAAGCTGTGCTAACATGTAGTTCCGTTTAAAGCTGTGTGAAAGTGGAAATTGTGGAGGTTAGCATAAACAAAAAATATTTCTTTCCTAATTTTTTTTTTATGGTGATTTTGATTAAAAACCGACAGTAACTCTATTTTTTGTTTGTATTTTTTACATTTGATCATTGAATGATTGTCTATTTATTTGATCTCAAACATCTTCAGCCCTTTTGTCTTAAGATGAGGCTGAAGATAATTTTCTGAATTTGACTGACTCCAGGTCTTTTGTGTTCCTTAAGTCTCCACTTAAGGTGTAAAAGTTAAAAGTCCACTTAAGGAACACAAAAGACCTGGATTTTGTGTTTAAAAAAAAAAAAGGTTGAGCCAGAGTTCAAAACTTGGTTTGGAAGATGCATTTACAGAACAGACCATGTGAAGCATTGTTCATGTTCTGTGGGCTCTAAAGGTCCCATTGATGTAATTATATACATACTGTTATTATCATAGTTTTAAAAAAGTCATGCTTTTTTGATTTTGTAAGATGTTTTGATCAACATGTTAAGTGCAAAAATCCTTTTTTTTTTTTCCTTTTGAGATTTCAAAATTTAAATGTATTTTATCTAAGTAGCGACAATTTTACAATTTTTTATTTTATATCCTGCATATGATTTAATGTTTTTCATGGATTAGGAATGCTGATTTCAGATTAATTGTTTATCGGGTAGGGGAAATATTCTTGAGATTCTAAATAATTTTATTTAATAATTTAATTGTCAAAGTTGCTGTAACTGTTTTTGTTAACTTTACACCACAAAGCTTGTCAGCCTATTGTAAAGTCACTTTTTTTTTTTGAAGGTTCGATAATTATGGATAAATATTAATGAATGTTTTCTTGGTGATGTCATGTTTGTATTTTATTCTGAACTGCTGATCGTGGACTTTATTGATCATAGATAAATAAATAAAATACTTTTTATTACCACTGATGTCATGATTTCATCTTGAATTTACTCTTTAACCAGCATTGTTTAATGGTATATCCCTCCAAATAAATATGAGCACAATAAATGGGAAATGAAATCTAATGGTTGACATAAAACCATCCAAGAGCAAACATTTAGTTTTTAATTGCAAACCATTAGTACAGATGATTATTGTCTCCTGTTAAAATGATGGCGTTATAGCTTTGATGTTCCTGTGACGAGTCTCTTCTGGAGCTGCACCAGTTTGGATTCCCATCCTGTTCTACACCTCTGTGCCAAATGCTCCCTCGGCCCATTGTGCATTGCAACCTTTTCTTTTTCTGTGAGCTGTTATTCCCGACTCTTCCACAACCACCTGTTTCTGCTGCTTTCCAGTCACCACTATATTCGACTGGTTAGCTAGCAGCTACATGGTAAGGAATTTTTGTTTTCCTCCTGTAAAACCATTTATTCCATTCATAAGACACGACCTTACAGAGGTTATTTGTCTATTGTGATTTGAATGCGAAATATCCGTCTAGTTTTACTGCTTTCACATTCCGGTAGTACTCAAAGGACAAAGCGTACTGCCTTTTTGTAAATGCGATAGAATCAGAATGCCATTTACTTTTGATAACGTACTAACCTGTCTGTTGTAATTTAACTCCTATCCGTATCTAGAAGATAATTTATAGATTTTGGAGTATCCTGAACCTATTGTCTAAAAACTTGAAATTCCTTTCCATCAAACAATTAAATAACAGCATACCCCCAATCAAAACAGGCTTTATTGTATTCTTGAGATGTGCAACTAGCTTCTCAGACCGCTGGTGTTGGTTTCAGGAAGCAGTTCAGACGGGTCGCTGGCATGGAAAGTCTCTGTGCTGTGCCGCTGCTTGCCAAGAGTCAAGTTAAAATGCATCTCTGAACAGGTGGTGCAAAGTATGACGAAGCCCGATAGCCTTTTCATTCACTCAACAACATGAACACATGCGAAGGTTTCTTAGGTGTGAATGACGTACACCAGTATCCTGAAGACTGTTCTGCAGGCAACTCATCAAATCTTGCATTGGCCCGTTGATTGCAGAATGCAGATGGGATAGCGTCACTCCTTTGGAGCCAGCTGTGCGCTTCCTGATGTGGTTTCTGGTGTCGCATCTCTCAGTCAGGTGAAAGGAACGTTTTTGCACAACTTTACAGCTGGGTGTGTCACACATATTGTTCAGGCGTGGACTGGATCGGGCCGCTGTCCCCCCTGTTCAGATGACGGTCGTCTTTATGGCTGATGGTCTTCCCGATGAAGCTAACAAACACTTGCAGAGCAGACTCAGATAATCTTGACCACAGGAAAGTATTTGTGTGCTGAGAAGTCGAATTCCGGAAGGACCTGGGGATGCAGAGATCAAATATTTTACTCCAGTGAAGTTTTAGAAATATGGAGGCTGCTTAAAAAGATAAATGAACCAACTTTTAGTTAGGCCGATCCCAAAAAGTGTCAACCAAACACCGCTGCATACACACGACCCACTTTTAATGCTTCACCTCAGGATTTTAATTGTTTCCTTTAATACTGCAGTTTAACACAACTTGTCTGCATTCAGAGAACCAAAGAGCAACGCAGGGAACGCACATATGGTTTTACCTTGGTCTCCTTCTTGTGCCCTCCAGCCAAGAGCTTCATGACTACAATGTTGGGCTTGGCCACCTTCAGGATACGGTTCACCTGTTGCCAAACAATAACTGGTTATGGATTATGGAAAAGACTACACAGTACAAAACGAACCATTTAATTTGCAATCAAACAACAGACAAAAACAACCACTGGTTTGACATGGTAATATTTCCTGACCTCAGGGTCTGGGCTAGGTACATTTTCTAGGATAAGCTTGGCTTGCTGGAAGTGTTTGCTGGCAGCCATATAAAGGTCAGCAGAGCCCGGTGGAGGATTGTACTTCTTCAGGTCAGACATCTCCTATGGGGAGTAGGAAAACTGTCGTGTTCACAATGAAAAGGTAAACCGTGGCGGGGGAATACGATGAGGACGGACACGATGTGAGCCCGTTGAGGTACCTTAAACTGGATGTAGTGCACAGGTGGAGGCGTGACCACACTGTTGAATGGAGCGAAGCGATGCTCGTAGCGAACCTGCTCACTATCCAACTCGAACTGGGGCTTACGCACCTTCCCGTCCATGTCCAAAGCGACCATTGTCTGAGGATAGAAACGGAGAGAGGGCACTACTATAGTGTGTGTGTGTGTGTGTGTGTGTGTGTGTGTGTGTGCAATAGTAGACGAGAGGAGCTAAATATTCATTTAGCTGCCCTGTCCTACCTTGTACATCCCAGCACACATGTTCTGGTATGCTTGACTCATGGTCGTCTCCTTGCTAAGGGGCCGCGCTGGAGAGGAAATCAAGCATGAAATAAAACATCTATCAAAGGTTACACACCTGCATTTTCAAGGTCAGTGAGAATCAGACCTCAGCCAGACCTACCTTTTTTCTTCTTCTTAGTCTTTTTGCTGCTGCGCCCTTTTAGCTGCTCCTCCAGAATCCGTTCTTCTGTCATCTGAGAGGAGTCGGCCCGGCTCAGAGTGGACATCAGCCATGCGTACAGGAACTCTGACAGGTACCTACAGTCGAAAAAAACAAACATTCATTCGCAGATGAAACAGAGTGAATTGCGTGTGCTATAAACTTGTTGCCGCCAGCTTCAAGCTGAGCTGAAGTGTCCTCTCACCAGTAAATGTAGTAGTACTCATGCATGCTGTACAGCTCCAGTTCAAATCCACTCAGCAGGTACTGGATCATGATCCTCAGGTTGTGGTAGAGGATCCATGTGCCGAGGCAGGCCAGATGCTGCCGTTGAGGCTCAAGCTTCATTAGCAAACCGTGCAGAGCTGCATCCACCTTCTCTGCCTGCAGAACGGAAAAGGGCTTCGTTCATCAGGGAAGTCGTGCAGCACAAACAGGAGAATCTGCAGAGGACGCTCGGGCGCACCTCGTCCTGCAGCGTGGCAAACTCTTCAAGAATGTGACCCAGTTTGTCTCTTTGTCGAGCTCGGTTGTGTCCGTGGATCTGGATCAGACTGCAGAATGGCTGTGGGGGGAACGCACGCATAAACACGCATCACCAGCTACCCACGTTTCAGGCTTACAGTTAAGTGAGAAGAAAACAACATAGCACACGCTTTCATCCCATAACAGGAGAAGTTAAAATCCACATTATGGTTCCATCTCAATGGACACCAGCTCCAAACTACGTCTTCTGAGGCCGCCTCATTACATTGTAGATTTATGCTATATCTGAAAGAGCAAATACAAATTTAAAGCATGCAAAAATATTTTTTTCGTTTCTTAACCAGTTAAGTAGTCAATTGAGAATTAATTCTCTTTTTCAATAACGACCTGAACTTAAGTTGCACGTTTTTGGTGGTGGGAGGAAGCTGGAGAACCCGGAGAGAACCCACGCAGACACGGGGAGAACATGCAAACTCCTCACAGAAAAGCCACCAGTTGGATTTGAACCGGCAACCTTCTTGCTGTGAGGCGACGGTGCTAACCACTGTGCTGCCAAATGTGTCAGAACTACAGTCAGGGAGGTAGAGCGAAGTCGAGAGGCACTGTAACATACCCGAGAGCAGTGCGTTACGAACGAGTCAATGTAGTCCTTGGCCTGATGGTTATTGAACAGACAACACCTGGACAGACAGGCAGACGCACAATGAAAAAGAATGCCTTCCATCAAATGAAATGTCCCATTTATTATTCATGTAGAGGGTTTAATCAATAAACCAATGACAAACCTACTTGTAGGAGAGGACAGGTGGGCTCACAAAGTATCTGAGAGCATCTTTAATCATGTCCTGCATCAGGTGGGTCCCAAACACTTTCTTATTATCGATCAGGAATGTTGTCTTCATAAAAAAAAAACAACAACAACACTGTTTTGTTCTTATTTACTGAATTTTTGCAAGTGTTACATTTTTAAAAGGTAGAATTACCTGTAACATGTATATAAATGTATTTAAATGGAATGTTTTTGGAATCATTAGGGGAAAAAAGCAGCGACTACCAGTAATCAGCAAGGAAGCAACAGTCATTAACCCACCTGAAGAAGAGATCTAGAGAGCACACAGGGAGACTGCTCACTGAACTCACAGAAGAAGTCCTGGTGGAACCACAAACACAAGATTCACGCGCCTTCATCACTAACGGTGCCACAGACATGAAGAAATAAATAATAACAATGACATATTGAACAGTATTGTTCAGAATATGAAGGGAACTGTGCGGTTACCAGTATTCCATGCAGGTTGGTGGTGTTGATCACGTCACAGACGGTCTTGATGCGTTCTATGAGCTTGCCAAAATAAGCCACCATGTCTTCCCTCTTAATGATCTTGGCATAGCGAGGAAACGTAGGTGGCAGCAGTCTTTGGTTCACCAGGGGCTCGAAGCCCATCATGATGGGGTGGTCTGCAACATGAGCAGGAGAAACCTTTATAACCGGGTGGGCTTTGGAACATATCAGTAATTATCCAGAAAAGCTTCTGGAAGATGTTGTTGTTCGTCGTCAAACCTGTACGAATGGAAAACAAGAATGCGTATTATGTCGACGTGATCTCTGTGCTACCTCCTTTAGTGGTATCGTTCTGCGATCGGATGCCGTACTCAATACTGGAATGAATGGCTGATAAGAGATCCGCCGCCTGTGCCACGAGCTTTTGGGCCTCCCCCACTGAGCTGGTCTGTAGAAAAGATGGAACATGCAGCGAAACAAAGAAGGAAAAGATTTAACAGACAAACGGCTGTCACTGCACTTTATACTACAATGCAGTACTCTCAATTGCTTGGTATAGGAATACTTTATACTAACTTGGACATTGTCTGACAGTGTTTATATGTAAGTTACCTCTTTCTTGGTAAAGGTGATCAATGCAGTCAGAAGAAGGCGTGTGAACTTGATTCTATTGAAGAGTGCCAAACACTGCTGGTGCTAGAAAAGAACACGCTCACATGTACATGAAATACAATTACAATTGTACTCGTACATTTGACTACGACACAAGAAAATACAAAAGGATGATTTTATGGACTTCTGTTTTTTTTAGGTTTGACCACCAAGACAAAGTTTCTTCTGAGACTGACATTTTCATTATATAATGAGCTAAAATCCATTTTAGGCTTGGTATGTTTCACTATTATTATTACTGTCATGAAAAAGCTGAACATCCCAGAATAGAATCTCAGAAGGTCATATGATTCCCATGGGTTGCTATAGATAGATGGGAAAACACATTAGAACATTCTAATGCCGTCCCAAAATAAGATGTTTAGAGAGAAAACCTCACATGCTGAGAACAGCCAAGCAGACGTACCTCCAGCTCAACGTCTGGGTTCCGCTGCTCGCCCTGTCGACTGCGAGTGCTCTGAGGCAGAAGGAGAAGAAGCGGGGTAATAGTCCGTGTTCATAGCAACCGTGTTTCTACGATGTTTCAAAGACTGGGGCATAAACAAGCAAATATAAATATACCTTCACTTTCCTCTGCAACTCATCTTCCACATCTTTCAGCATGCCTGAAGCAATGAACAAATGACCAAAATGACTTCAGCTGTCTTTGCACCTTTCAGATTAAACCAAGAGTATTAATATGCAATGTCTTCAGTAGGCCACATAAACATCACGTTCTAGACATAATGAACGATTACAATGCAATACTTGTACCTGTCACTCGAAGGTCTGTGACATTACTGGCCATTTTAAAGCCATAGGTCATGGCCTGGAAATCCTCCTACAGACAAATATGAGGTAGGTCATCATTAAGAGATGTAATATGACGCTTACATGGCCAATTTCAATCTTTAAAAATAAATATTTTCAGCAGGCTGAGGAGAATCATATCATCTTAAATGTTAATGTGTTATCCAGTACAAGTTTTAGTTTCCCCTCTCCAGGTTTGAAACAGTGCAGTATATCATGAAACAAACGCACCACGCTCCAACAGACAGAATGTGGAAAGCTTACCTCTTCAAATACGGCAGCCTTGTTGACTTTCTCTCGGGCAATGTCACACACTTTCAGAATGCCCAGGGTAAAGGCTTTGAGGGCCGGCTCCTCAATCAGGTCAGGGTTGTGAACGTACAGGCAGGTGAAGACAGTTTGTGCCAGGGAGTGGCCCTCTAGCCATGTGATCTAGGGACACACACAAACACGCACACATTACTGGATTTACTGCAGACATGCTGCTCTGACATAGAAGCATCTCTGTTATTATTGTGACCTCTGCCATGGAGGTTCTGTTTTTGATGGCGTTTGTCTGTTTGTTCATTAAAAGGGATCTTGAGGCAGAAAAAAAAAATGTGTAAGCCTGAACCAACGTCTACGGATTTAATATTTCCTGAAAACGTAAGTGTCATTCAGGTAAATGTAAACCTTTAAAATCACAATATCCAGAGACAGGATGCCGTTTATTGGACAGTGAAACTCACCAAACAGCAGAAACATGTGTCTATGATCCCGATGAGTTCAGGAAGACTAAGATCTTTCACCTTAATGACACCTTCCTACAACAAACACAAGAAAGTCATGCAAATCATACAGAACAAGGTAGAATTTTAAATATCGGTATTTATTTATAGTAAAACTTCAACCACACGAAGCAATCAGTGGTATAAATTTAAAGAAATAAAGACAACTATTTAGACAGAGGAAAGAGGCACCGTACCTCAATGGCTTGTTCAAAGTTGAGCACTTTCCTGTTGACTTGGTTTCCAATCATTCCCGCATCCATTTTAGGATCCATCATCTCTATGGCTGACATTGCTTCAAAAAGCCCAAACCTGCCACAGCAGCAGAAGGTTTTGTGTCATTTTTTTGGGTCCATTTTAAAAAGGTGCTTGAACTTGGTTGACTGATAACAAGATACCAAGATGCAGATATCAGTATTAACATTGAACATGTTAATGCCAAACAATTTCAAAGACTGTTGAAATCTGTGATCGTCAGTTTGTGTCAGCAGCAGCTGAAATACAAAACAACACAACAATGCCAAACTATTGGGACGCCCCTCTTTATCCACACATTCGGGTGTTTATGCAGACTTCCATGCTTTACTAAAATTCCAAACATTTAAAAACGAATGGGCAATTCTGAAGCATGGCTACGACATAGAATAGTAATTAGTAATAATAAGTCACTTCATGGAATTTCTATACGTACTGTTATCAACTCCATATTAATGTTCGTGACTGTAGAATGGAATGTAGGTGAAAGGGCAAAGAATCCCAATATTCCTGTCCACAAAGTGTATGTTTAATGTAACGTGAGCACACAGGCACACAGGCCATATTTAAGTGTGAGTTTGCAAAAGCTTTTCGTCCTACTCACAGTTTGTCGTGAAGCAACTCTCCAAGGTTCAAATCTGCATGAATATAGGATGAGGAAGTGGAAAAGAAGACCATGTCAGTCCATTTGATCACGGCTCACATGTGACCCACAGACACACTCGCCGCTACCTTTGCATGCACTTTTGAAATCATGTGTAACGTCAACCCAGTTGCCGTAGTTCTTCATCTTTTCAGGGATACCCAGGCCCCAGCCTGCATCATCATCTTCAACCGCTGACTTCATCACCATAGCGAAGGCTAAAGAGAAACAAATAAAACCAAAGGCAAAGCATTCAAGCTATTACAAAGTAAAATATCAGCCAGATTTAAAAACATTAAAAGGTAAGAACTGCATTTAGTGACGTGTATTCTATAACATACCGACAGCAGTTATACCTGATCATATACAGGCAAAGTAATAAAATGACATTATAAGCAAGATGGATTCATTCTCGTTGACAGAAAGAGAACCTGAGCAACAGTTAAATAAACAAATACACAAGCGTAACCCAAAACTAAATACAATAAGAGTAGTTAAGTTTAGGTCAAATACAATTCACCATTACCAACGTCGAAGCAGTAGCTCTATAATTTGCTAGCTAATGTTATGTACGGCAGCTGTTTCCTGTATACACAGCTTAAATACCACCCAATAAACAGGTTATTTTAATTCCACAAGGAAAAAAACACCAAAGTGCTGTCATAAAACCGGAACATTTCTTTCTAAATTAGCACATACCTTAGAATTTAACACTAACCATGGAGCTAATATGCGGCTTCCACCCCCAAGTATGGAAAGAGACTGGCGCATAAATTTGACGTCATGTTCCAATGTACATTTGGGAAATGTAGTCCTTTAAATTGCCTATTGCCTTTCAAAACACATATTGCTGTCATATTTGAAAGGTATTGATGATTTACTCAGTCAGAACTCGTCTTTACTCTTCTTTGGCTCATTCTAAACCAGAACTCTCTCGTCCTCTCCTGAACTGCGCCCTAAACCAGAGAATCGCGTTCTCGCTCTCTCTCGCGAGAATAACTATCGCTCGCTCTTCCATCCACTCCGCCGTCACAATATCAGGGCGGTTCTGAAATGTACGCTCATGGGCTGTTATGGCTTAAGTGGACCGTTCACACTGAATGGGATGACGGCTCCTCGGCATTCAGGTTCGTAGCCCGCCCTCGATGTTGTTGGTGTTAAACTGGCGTGTTGCTTAAGCGAACGCCTGCATTGTGTAGCTTTTATTTAGCATGATCGTTAGCATATTTCTGCGCTAGCCTGTTGTCGCGGGGCCCTTTATGCTATTGAGTGACTTGCCCAGCAGGTGCAGCGGATTCTATCCTCTAATAAAGAGAGGCGCACCTACCGTTTTACTCTAACAGCGGCATGACGACAGCGTCAGTGTCATCCAAAATACCCCAAGCCCGGAGTTGTGATAATAGCTTATCCTGGAAATGCACGTCCCTATGGGATGATGACTGTCTCCAGACCACCATCTGCACTGCCCAAGACAGCCTTCAGTACATGTCATCAGTAGCACTGCCTTGAGAGAAATGTTCCTTGCGATGTGGCCAGGGTCTCCTTTGTGCTCATACAGGTAACACCCAGAGGCAGGTTGTACCTGTCTAGTAGTAACACGGTTATAAGCAGTGTTAGTCCCTCTCACTGCAAGATTACAGGATGGATAAGTCCTCGGTCCAGTCCTCGGTTCATGGAGGCTAAGGTCGTTTTGTTTCTGAATGTTCATGCCTGGCTTTTTTTTTTTTTTTTTTGAGGTCTTATCTTCTGTCTCTTGCAGATCAAATGAAATGTTGATGTGGAAAAAATGAACAAACTCAAAATGGCCACAGAGAAAGGGTGAGTTACTTTTGCTTTTGAAGACAAATAAATATCCGTGCTTGTTATGTCAAAGCTGCATTCTCACTGAGTGCGTTCTGTCGACCTCCCTGATGCGATCCTGCTCCGGTGCTGTTCTACATTCGAACCGTCAGTGCAACAACGGCGTTTGTTCTCGTGTTGCATAATGTGTGACGGAGATGTTTGTGCAGAGTTGCAGAGGACTAGATTAATATTTTATCTGAATTTCATGGTGACTGATAATAACAGCTCTTGTCAGTTTCTATCCTTTCAGTTCAGTATTTGTTCATCTTGTAGTTGATCTGCACAAATCATTCATTTTTTATACAATATTTCTTTAGGTTTTACCACATGACAACTTTCTTATGTCAAGAAATCACATGCATCACATTCTTAATCATTCACCCATTCTACCTTTTACTCTCTCTCTCTCTCTCTCCACTTCTCTCTTTCACAGTGTGTCTATATAAGGAAATATTACAAACTCGACTGGGTACAATTCGAGTTTTGACTCTCATCCCCATGTATATCGTTGCTGAACCAACAACTGACCCTTAACCTTGTGTTTCTGCCTGAATGCCTCATTCCTACAGTTAAATGAGGGAGGGGGTCCCTGTCCCAGAAATGTGCCTCTGTATTTTTTACTTTCCTATTGCCGGTAGTTTTTATTTTTTTTGACATTGTGCTATGGTACGGAACATTCTATTTTTGTTATTCCCCTCTGGTTTTTGCTGACTGCACATTTTGATCACATTTGTGCATATAAGGGGCTGCTTTGTGTCCCCCCCCCCCCCCCCCCCCCTGACACTCACTGCTAGCGACTCACCTGTGTAGTAATCTGAGCCATTCTCCTTTTTTATCCTTGGATATAGGACTGGGAACATGTCATCTCTATAAATATTTTACAATGTGTTTAGTATTTGCCCCTGCAGAATAACTTGATTATGCCATATGTTATTCCTTCTTTATTTTTCCATCTCTCCAAATGTCTACAGGAATTAATACATAATGTGTTGTTACAATATTCTTAAATGTAGAAATGTGTGTGTTTGTGTTTGCATTTCCAGTGTTCCCAGTAATTCCAGGGTACTAATGCTCTTGAGTAAACTGGAGAGGATCAATGGCGATGTTATCCAGAAGAATGTCTCAATCACAAGACAGGTCACTGCAAAGATACTTCATCTCATACAGACGCAGGGTGAGAGCAAACACAAAGAATCCTTGAATTACACTGATAGAAATGCCCCATAAAAGAAACCTTGTTATCTCACCTCACTGTAAAATGTATGTAGTTGTTTAAAAATTGATGAAAATCTTCAGGTTATCAAGCTAAGTTGATGAGTTCATCAATAATGTGTTCAGTATTGTTGCTGTGTAAACAGAGATGTGCATCGGGAGTAAAAGTACAGGCAGGCCGTATCGCCCGATCGGCTTCTCTGATTACCGTTTTGAAAGGAAAGCATCGCTGATGATGAGAGCAGATGAAGGTATTTCTCAACAGATCGCAATGAAACACGAGCACGTCTCTGCTACCAGGGTTTGTCTCTACCGCTGAAGCGCTAGGATGAATGGAAAGCTCTCAAGCAAAGCATCACTGCTCTGTTGTTCTAGCAAGTAAAATGGATTTGTCAGATGGCCTAAATGTGGAAATATGTAGCTCTGTTTTAAGTCACTGTAAATTGAGTATAAATAGTAAATTGTACTAAATAGCACAAAAAAAATCTTGATATGCAATTTCCTATTTACGGAGAGAGAGAGCGATAGAAAGTAAAACTATTGTGGATGCTTCATACTTGTTTTTGTGATTTATTGAGCAGGGACAGCTTGTGATCACTTGAGTCAGTTTGGAATAATGAATTCTGCAGAGTTATCGCCTCGTATTTTGCGCCTGCTGGCATATTTTAAACTGGCACTAAACCTATTCCTACTAATTTTTTAACTTTGCCTTACTGGAAGGAAGGTTTCTGCGACTCCATCATGACCGAATAGAAAGTCTATTGTCTGTGACCCCATCCATCAGGATATTTCAGCTGTTCATCACCTCTTATGTTTGGCTTCAGTGTCTGTCACACCCTGCCTGCAGCAGCTCTTACCTGACATGCCATGACTATGACATTGAATAGGGGAAACTAGGGGCCTGTGACTCTGCTCACAGTAACTGTACATGCCAGGAAAGTCTTTCCTGTCTCCATGTTCAAGGTGTTAGTTTTTAGGAGTTGCTCAAAAGATACATAGAAAAATTGCAGTGATGACAGAGAGAAAGGAAAGACAGGAATTGCAAGCAGAGTAGACATAAAGTTGTATATCACTTCAAAAACAAGTGCAATCAGAGGGGCCGGGCCAGGAACAGATGGATGGAGTGTTTGTGTGAGCTAATATAAATGGCATGTAAAAGCCATTACATGAAAGGATTTGGCCTTTTCCAGGTAGCATTACAGGGGAAAAAGGTCAAATGAATGAGATTTATAATAACATTTTATTTAATGATATTATTAGGACATCATTAGTTTGCCCATGTCTGGGTAAGAGCATGGAAGTTCTCTTTGTATCACAGAGTAAGAGAAACTGGGTCTCTGTTTGGTGGTGTAGTTTCTGCTAGGGTGCAAAGGGAGGTGCTGATTTCTAGGTTTCAAAGTGTCCTGCCCTTAAGCGCAGTGTGCACATAGACACTCAGAGGATCTGCTGTTTTTGTGATGTGTTCTGTATTCATATGTTTTTTGTAACTCTATTCTAGGGCGTATGCTACAGCATAGCACTGTAGCTAGCATCTATCATTGTTGTCATTACCGTTTCATGTTGCACGACTTCACAGAGAAATATTCCTCGTCTGCGAACCCTCATTGACGATGGCAATAAACGGATTCAGATTCTGAAGTAAAACTGCACATTTCAGAGTGGCCTTATATTGCAGCCAGCCAAAGGCACAGCTGTGCAATATTGCTGCTGTCTAATCAGCATCTTGATCTGCAACACCTGCGAGGTGGGATGGATTATCTCGGCAAAGAAGTGCTCACTAACACCGATTTAAACCGATTTCAGAACAACATTTGAGAGAACATGGTCTTTTATGTATGTAGAAAATGGTTTAGATCTTTTTTGAGTTCAGCTCATGAGAAATGGGAGCAAAAATATTCGTGTGACTTTATAACTGAAATACACTTCCAGCTCTGGAGAAAATCAAGAGACAGTTGTTCTGGTTTTATTTATAGGTGTATGTTTGAGTAAAGTAATTACAGATTTTTTTTTTCTTCCAAATTACAAATAAAGAGTTAAAGAATATGGAAACTATAATAAGCTTAATTAATGTTACAAGTTGCGTTGCTCACTAAGAACTCCTCAAGCCTAGACTTGGACGAGGAAGGGAACAACTTTTGCACGTCTTGTCGGTGGGACTGTTTCTTTGAGATAATGTTCATTTGTGTAGAATCTAATATTAGCATGTTATAAAAATACCTCAAAGATTAAGATGCATGGTGATATCCAGTAGAATATTTCATAGGCCAAATAACCAAAGTTATTTTTACAGGTTCAGATATAATCCCCCGCGTCTTGTGTTTCACATTTGGCCCACACATACAGCACAACCTGCTTTACTTAGACTAACAGCTCTCTGCTTGTGTGAGGCCACTCTTGGCTGTTTCCAAACGTTCACCTTTGCATTTCTAATCATTTTTTTGATGTTGTGTGTTTCAGAAAAGAGTGGAAAAGAGGTGATGTCCAAAGGCTCCAGTGGCATGGAGGTCATCCTGGCTTCCTTGGAGGTTTGCTCACGCATGAAAACAGACGGAAATTACAGTCTTTAGATTGAAGCTTTAACTCTTAAGTTTTATACATTTGTCTTTGTTTTTACAAAATGATAAAGTGATAAAAATGTGGCTTAACCAAATACCTATCTCTGCGCTAGGCTAAGTAAACACACTGCTGATGGTTGGCTCATATCTACTTTATACATCTTAACAACATTATCCAAGTCTCACTAATAATGCTAATAATCATATTTGCATTAATAGTCACGAGTTCTTTGAAGTTAGCTCTATTTCTTCTTGACATCTTAAACTCCATAGACACTGACTATGACAGTTTGACCAGAGTGATCTCACTTTTTAACCTATTTCATGGGGAGAAATAAGAGAAGTTCCACTGCATTTGCTGTGTATGATCAGATGTGGGAAGCCTACAGCGGGCGTCACACTGGTCGCCACATTGATTTGAGAGGAAATCGCAAACTAATGCCAAACACTCTCTTTCCATTGGAGAGAGAGCATGCAATTGCACACAGCTCTGTAATTCACTTTATGTTCCTGCATATTGCTTCAGACGTGCGCTCGCTCTGTGTGTCCTCAACAGAACACGCAGGACGTCCCGACCATCCTGAACGTTCTGTACATTCTCAGCGAACTGCTGACCGCGGGTGAGAAACGTTTTCTCTTTTATTTAGGCAACACTTATGGTCCGTGCCTTGAGAACTGATAAGTTCAGTTTGTTCTAGGTCAGATTTATTTTTTCTATTGTAAAGCGATAGCTCGGAGGAACATCATCAACTTCTTCACCTTTCAGTTGATGTGAGAAGTATTCACATTTTCTAGTAGGGTAAAATTAAATCAACTATGCAGTTGAAGTAATTTGTTCATTTTGCAGTGATTTATAACCTAACAATGTAAGAAGTTCTGTGTTTTCAGCTACATATATTTACATTTCTAACATTGCTGCCCATCATATGACATCTAATACTGTGTCATTGGTTCTGTCTTAGGCAGAGGGCGCAGGGCAGGGGTATTTGTGTCTAAAGGAGGCACAGGGATATTATTCCAGATTCTCACCACAGCCAGCAAAGAGCTGGCTCCCAGTGAGGAACTGATGCTTCAGCTCCACTCTCTGCTGGCCAAGGTTGGCCCAAAAGGTCGGTCCGATGCCACAGAAAATACCACAGTTCAATGCCCATAAGGCACGTTATGCGTTGAAGCCAACATACAAACAGAATACATGAGCAAACTCTACCCCAGTGTGTCTGTTGTCTTTGGTGCCCTGCTGCATTTCGCCATCTCTTTGTTTTTCTGGTAATGTTCCTCAGTAGGCCAGTCTGAACTCTCTGGTATGTGAGATGAACCACCTGTGTGCTTGCATGCCAAAATATGTGTGTGTGTGTGTGTGTGCCATGCATTGCATTGCACTGTAGCGTCAATCAACAAATGACAAACGCCTCGTTATGCTCGTTGTTCTTTGCGTGCTCACTGACCTTTCAACGTCTGTGTGTTCAGACAGGAAGTTTGGCGTTAAGGCACGTTTGAGCGGAGCGATGAACGTCACCGTCTGCTTAATTAAACAGAACCTACAAAATTCAAAACTGCTTCTTCCCTGTCTGCAGGTCCTCAGGGTTTACTCGACCAACTGTAAGTGATTTGTAACTTTGAAATACACTTCTCAAAAATGTTACCATTTCCTGCAGGAGTACAAGCAGATCACCAGCTAAAAAAAAAAAAAAACTTACTCTGAAACACCCTGTAAATGTACCTGTACAGTTAACCATTCACCTGTTCCCTAATGTCTCCGTATTTCTGTGTCTATTTTTTTTTTCCAAGTGGTGAACTCTATTTCATTGGGCAAGAATGGAGTGGTGGAGCTGATGTTCAAGATTGTTGTGCCGTACATCAAGAAGAACTCCAGCCTGCTCAAGTAAAAACGAATGGGTCATCAAATCAAACTCGTTACATCAGCAGGCTGCATTTCTCCACTTTTCAGAACTCTTCTTTAACATCTGTGACTGACATTTGTTCAGCAGCCCATGTAATCCCATTTTCCTCATGTCTAACCAACAGGGTAGCTCTGGATGCACTTGGAGCTCTGCTCAAATCCAGTGAGTGATTTGTTTTATGGCGTTGTCCTTTCGATTCTCACATCCATCACCATTACATCTTTGGCTGCCCTTGATTCATTGTGTCCTACATTGACGCAAACGCTGAGGAAAATGATCGTTCAACACATATTTTAACTTGTTTAAACCTCAACCTTGTTTTTTTAAGGCTTTGAGCTTCTTCAAATCCATCCCATGCCTCGCTCATGAAAAGTTCAAATTACCAGAGCTTTCCCGCCTCCCTTTTCCTATTTCCTCTACAGAAACTAATGCTCGTCGTGCAGTGGACGGTGGATATGTGCCCATTGTGCTAGCTCTGTACCTGGACTGGCATCGCAATGACACTCGGCATCGCCACATGCTGATACGCAAAGGGCTGCTGGTCATCCTCAGGAACATCACCAATATCAAGCTTGGCAGGAAAGCATTCATAGAGGCTGATGGCATGAGAATCCTATACAATTCATCCAGTGTAAGCGGACACCATTACATACGCATGCAACACACACACACACACACATACACCCAGCTCTCTACTTTCTTTTTTTCTTTTCTAGGAGTGTCTCCCAGTTCGAACTCTGGATCCTCTGATCAACATCTCCAGTCTCATCATGAGGAAGTGTTTTCCCAAGAACCGACTTCCTTTGCCCACCATCAAATCGGCCTTCCACTACCAGCTGCCACATGTTCCTGTTGTAGGGCCTGCGGCACAGCTGTACAGCCAGCCTCCAGGGGGTGAGAGCGCACAACACAAACACACATGCAACAAGCACCTAAAGAAGGGCAACACATACGTGGAGCACGACTTCATCGTCAGAATGCTTTCTAATTCGCCTCACTTCATACTCTAATTTCACCAAGCTGACTCATGACATGTTAGTAAATATGTAATGAAGATGCTAAGTGCACATCACTAAGTGCTTGTTTGCTCACTAGAAGGCTGTTTGCTTGCATTGCTCAAAACGAATTAGCATCCTGAGGCTGCATGAAGTATTTCAGCCCATTCTGAATCGTATATCGAGTTCTGTTTTCTAATTGAATCTGGTTGATCATTTACATATTCATACACTTAAGTTAATTTGTTGCTTTGTGTTTTGCATCATATATAACAGTGATATTCACCATCATTTTTTAACCGCTTTATTATGCAACTGCAGTCCAGAAACGCAATTACCTACCAGAATCAGTTGTGTTCTGGCTTTGTGCTAGCCTTATATACACACGTTAGGAAATAAACTTCCAGTCTGCGTAAAGAAAAAGCAAAATATAAGCTGTGGGTTTTGTGAAGACACTCGCTTATAAGACATCTGTCCGTGTGTCTGTGTCTGTGCACGTACTCAGTGGATGATGTTGTGGATGAAAGTGATGATAACGAGGAGACGGACGCAGACACGGACAACGATTCGGACAATGAAGAGGAAGAGAAGGAGCAGCGCTCTTTGGTAAAACGTACACGCCAAATTTCAGTTTACAGTTTTAAGTGTCTCATCCGGGGTAAGCCCCGCCTCTTGCCCGTAGCCAGCTGGGCTAAACTCCGGCAGACCCATGACATGCAAGGCGGATAAGGAGCTGTAGACGAGATGATTGTATTCATCTTGTCTACAAGAAAATGGATTGATGGAAGAGTTCCAATAGTGTGTGATTAAAAAGTTAATTCATAAATGGGAGATTTTGTCTTTAAAACTCCGCTGTTGTTTGAATGACTCAACATTTAGCCTCACAATTACGTGAATCATTCGATGAGCATACTATTACTCATATGCGAGGGGAGTATTTTGTGGGTCTGATGTTGACACAATCCAGTTAAACTGCTTTATATGTCCAACAGATGGCAGTCAGAACTCACCAGGTTGTTTCTCTCAGACCACTCTCAGATATTCCACTTATATGATTTCCATGCTGTGTGCATAGTTTTTCAACACATTCTAAAATGAATGGGCATCTCTTAAGCTGAAGCCCCAAAATGTATTGTTTATGGGACAAAAATGTTCTTTCATCATGTTTTTAGTTGAAAGTGGAGAGAAAATACATATAAATCCATTAGACACTTTATTTTTAGGATCAACTGGTCCTTCCAATATAATTTACCGGTAATTACAAAGATGTATATGTAGATTTCTGGTGAGTTCAAGGAAAGGTATTGTACATTATCTGTTGTAAATCATTCACTAAATAGGCCTTTCTTTTTCTTGGAAGTCTGTAAAAATAGTTATTTCAGCAATTACCGGTAACTCCAATTGATTGCAATTGTCTACAAGAACATGGATGGATGGCTGGAACAGGCTATGTGGAAGGGCTGTGACTGTCAGTAATATCGGCATTGTCTTGCATTGAATTGCATTTGTAATTCCTCTTTTAAAGCAAATTTGCGTCATACTGTGATAAAACTGTGGTTCATTGAGACCCTCAAAATCTGACTAAAATCAAATACTGTATCTCAAAAATTGAATTTACACTTCTGTTATTTTACATTTGCTTTATTATAATTTTTTTTTATTAATCGTTGTCTCCATCCTGTACTACAGCCAGATAGCAGTCTGAAGTGTGACACTTAGCCGTATTTCCAGTAGATTAGTTTTTTCCCTTTGTCTATTTTTAATCAGAATGATGACATCGAGACAGACCTAAACAAACTACACCCCAAAACGGGTCTTGGTCGTCCCTTTGAGGAGTTGAGGGTCTACGAGAGGTTCTTTCTGGAGCTTTCTGAAGACTTTCAGGTTAGTGTCATACTCATTGACGTTTTCACAATGATAAAAAAAAGTCATTCAAACCAAGATAGATTCAAGATGAACTGGTTAATAATTATAACTGTTTAGTTACGTGTGTTTTATCATATAATTTTAATTGATTTGTGGGATTTAGAAGGATTCTCACAATTTTCTGATCCTCTCTTTTTAAACCATATTATCATTTATTTCTATGGATTTTTCTTCTTTGATTGCATTTAATTTAATTACTTTAAACTGACTTGAATTTTTCTGAACTTTGATTTATTTATTTTTTTCATGTTGTGTGGGAAAGCACTGAGTCAAAATTCATTTTCTGATCACTAAATCGTATTCTTACAGGGTTCTAACTTTGACTCCTCCTCTACCGCATCTTCATCAGTCTCCCTCTCCTCATCATCAGCTTCGACCCAATCCACACAGCCAATAATAGGCCCTACAGCTCAAGCCCTTTCCTCAAAGCATGTCCCTGTGCTGAACTGTCAGGAGGATTGCAATCCTACCAAAGGGATTAGCATGCAGCCATCTCTGTCTGCTCCCACTCCTGCTCCTCACGCATCTCTACATTCTCTAGAACTGGACAACATTCACCTCACCAAGGACCAAGACCACAAAGAAAATCTCCACATTCCTTCTATTGATACACAAACATCATTGCCCTCGCTCCCCTTCACTGGACCTCCCGCTCAAGAGCAAATGAAAGAACAAGAACTATCACATGTATTGGAGTGTGTGTCTATAGAGGAGGAAGGGGCCATGAAGATAGGAGGAGAAGGCGGGGGAGTTAAACAAGAAGGGTCCTCAGCCAACGCCACAAGACATATCCAGTCTCCCCTACTCTTGGGAGGAATCACTACTCGTCGCGTGGGGGGAGGAGGAGGGAGTAACTGGGGCTCAGATTGTGGCTCAGAAGGAGCTGACGATGAGGGAGGGGAAGGAGCCGTTCTGGAGGTTCCAGACACGGCGCTCCTCCTCCCGCTGCATGACCCTGACCTGTACGTGGAGATGGTGAAGGGGACACACTCTGTACCCCAGTACGCCGAAGTAGCTTACCCAGACTACTTTGGTCATGTGGCCCCAAAATCTAGGGAACCTCATCTGGAGAGAGTTTATGGTGTTCAGAGGTAAGACATCAATGGAAATGATGGTTTACAGAAACAAACTGGGGAGGTTGTACAGATCTTAGGAATTATTTGGGGGGGGAATCTAGAAGGAGTAGAGCAAAAGCCAATCAATGTCAAAGATTTGACCAAATATTTTGCATTTCTAGATGTCCTTCAGGTTTTCAGGAGTAGTAAGTATTTAATAAAATTTGCATCATTCTCTAAATTGGAATTTTAGTCTGTATGCAAGTTTTACGCTGTGTAGGAGGATAGGGTTGCAGAACAATTATTTTACTGTGTTAATAGCTTAGATTTTTAATGTAAAAATATGTCCAGTCAGTGTCGTATGTCTAACCCTGCAGGTCAAAAATATTTCAGGACATTGAGAGGTTGATTCATCCCAATGATATCCTGGATAAAGTAGTGTATGACCTGGACATTCCCAGGTGAGATTGTCTAAATTAATCTGATAACTCAAAGTATTGCTAAAAATAAATAAATATCTGAACTGTTATTTTCCTTTGCTCGGCCGTTGCAAAAAAACTAGTTTGCCTTTTCCTATGTTAATGAGATGGGTGGCATTCACCAAGCAGATTATCTCAATTCATTGTCATTGATGCTCATCATGGTAATGATTTGACCTTTGTCCATCCTAATTATTTTTTTTAATTGTTTTTTAGTTGTCCTGTGATTGTAGGAAATGGCGAATCTCTAAAGTTCAACTCACAATTTGAGTCTGGCAACCTCAGGAAGGCTGTTCAAGTTAGGAAGTAAGTCATTATTGTCACTTACAGATGAATGAATGAGAAGTACAGAATAGAAAGTGTATATTTAATAAACCACATTGTTTTGGTCTGCTTTTGTATATCAGCATATTTCTTCACTAAACTGTGTTGCATCAGTGTTTTTTGCAGCTTTTGCTCCACATTTATTTGTTTTTTATCGTGGTGTTTCTCCAGATATGAGTATGACCTTGTGCTGAATTCAGACATCAACAGTAATCACCATCACCAGTGGTTCTACTTTGAGGTGAGCGGCATGCGTGTTGGATCGACCTACCGCTTCAACATTATCAACTCTGAGAAGTCAAACAGCCAATTCAACTATGGTGAGGGGAGCAACAGAATCTGGATATTTAGTGCTTTTTTTCATCAGTTAACTCCTTTTTACCTGCAGATAGTAAATTTTCAGTGTTCGTGTGTGTGTGTGTGTGTGTGTGTGCGCGCGTGTGTGCAGGCATGCAAGTGCTGATGTACTCTGTACAAGAGGCAATCAGTGGCAGACCTTGCTGGGTCAGGACAGGAACGGATATCTGTTACTACAAGTACGTAAACTTTGACATTGTAGGGAAAACTAATGTTACCGGCACATGTGGCAAAAGCTTTTATACTCCAGTTGTCAGTTGAATTGGCAATCCATTGGAGAAGTGTTGTTTCATGTACGTGTACTGTATGTACAAGATTTGCATTTGAGTTGATGTTTTTTGAGTGTTGCATTATGAAGCATTAACTCATGGCATGTCCTCCCTTCTCTTTAGGAATCACTTTGCAAGGAGTTCCATTGCAGCTGGTGGTCAGAAAGGCAAATCGTATTACACAATGACCTTCAGCATGAGCTTCAGCCACAAGGATGATGTCTGCTACTTTGCCTATCATTACCCTTATACATACTCTACTCTTAAGGTAGTAACACGATACCACCGTACTGTATTCTAGAGCACGTTTAGTACTGGCTCTGCATCCACAGACATTTTTTTTTACTTTGTTCTGTTATTGCTAAACCAGTTTCATCAGATATACCTGCCTCTTGATAGATTCCACTGTTTCTTTCCAGCGTCTTCTCATTTGTAGATCCCTCCATTGCAAAATCAGTTTGACTACTGCAGTCTCAAACTCAAAATGTGATTTGGGCTCAGGTCAATAGTAATCCTGTTATAATTGTGTTTCCACAGTGACTATGCAGAACCTGTTTTAGTGATGATGATGAATATATTTATTATATAAAATGTTAGAGCAGTACAAGCGTTTCAAAAAAGCCATTGCGGTCTTGTTTCCGTTGAAAGTCCTCAGTACATAAATCATCGACATTTAACAATACAAATAAACCAAAACCAATACCAATAAAATAAAAATAAATTACACCACAGATATAAAATAACAATAAATTAAAAAGACTAGCAAAATGGCTAGGAAGAAGGTGGGTCATGGCCCCCAGATTGAGGAGTAGCCGAATGAGTTTGTTTTGGGAAGTTTGGAGCCTCGTTTTCAAGGACATTTTGATGTTGGAATTCCAGGAGATGCTAGCATAGTAAAAAAGGGGCTGAACGAGGGCTCCAGTAAGAGTCCGGAGAGCACTTTGGTTGACAAAAGTAGACATTCTTGTTCTTTGATTGACTAGTAGAAGCAACGGTGTAAATATGACTAGTAAACAGCGAGTGCAGAGATACTACAGTAAAGCATAGAGAGCAGTGGGCTTAAATCTAGCTTGAAAAAAATGATGTTGATAAGTGTTTTTGCGCCATGTCATCCTCAGATGCACCTGTCCAAGTTGGAGGCCTTGAGGACCCGTCAGATCTACCTGAGGCAGGAGGTCCTGTGTAAATCCCTAGGAGGAAACGACTGCCCCCTCCTCACCATCACTGCCATGCCTGACTCCAACTCTAATGATCACGTCTGCCAGTTTAGTAAGTAAATCAAAGTAGATGTTTGAATATGTCATGTTTCTCTGTCTCATTGAAACGTGAGCCAGAATAAAATCCAGTCATTCATTCACCATAAAGCAGTTTCTGACCCTGGAGAAATCTTTGTAGCGTCACCAGATCATAGTGATGCGTCAACCCCAAAACAAGTTTGGATTTCTAATGCACTCAGATATGGGCACTTGTTTGTCATCCTGTGTAGACTGTACTAGTTCTACTGCTGCTACTACTACATGATGTATTTGTTGTTGTTTATACATAGGAATAGGTTTTCCTGGTGAACAAAGGAAACTGAATTGGAGTCGTGGAAGGCACAAATTCACCAAAGTGAAATCAATAAAATAAATAATGAACTAAAATAAAAGAAACAAAACAAACCCATGACCACAAACTGCATCTCAGTGACCTCATCAGTGAAATTAACTGTTTCTTTGATCTTCTAAGGACATTGTAAAGTATTTGTCATATCTACTAAATTGCCTCCAACAAATTTATTAATAAAAAAAACTAAATATTCTTATTAGTTGTTGTTAAATATATAATTGTAATGTTCTTTTCTTTGCCTTTTGCGCCCCCCCCCCCTCTCCCTCTCCAGGGAATCGTCCATTGATCTTCCTCTCAGCCAGAGTGCACCCTGGAGAAACCAATGCCAGCTGGGTAATGAAAGGCACGCTGGAGTTCCTGATGGGCACTAGCCCGCTAGCGGCTAGCCTAAGAGAGGCCTACATCTTCAAGATAATCCCCATGCTCAACCCTGATGGAGTTATAAACGGAAAGTGAGTACAAAGAGTCTTGAAATAAATGATTGCACACTCAGAAGACCTGCGGTATGTGGGCCTGCATGGTGATCACAACGTTATTCGTACGACACACAGTCTTGTCTTAAAAGGGATTTTCTAGCTGCTGCTCTTCTCGCCTCTTCTCTTCTCTTCTCCTCCTTGTCTCCTTCCATCTCCTGCCTGCTGTAGTCATCGTTGTTCTCTGAGTGGAGAGGATTTGAATCGCCAGTGGCAGAACCCCAATCCCGAGCTCCACCCCACCATCCACCACACTAAGAGCCTGCTGCAGTACCTTGCACACATACAAAGAGCACCGCTGGTAGGATCTCTGGGAAAAGTTTGAAAAATGTTGCATGTTGCCGTATCGTGTTTCATTTGAGGAGCATGAAGCACGCCCTAACCTCTTTGTTAAGAGTTCCTCGCGGTCAATCACAACGTTAGCTTTAACACAGTTGCCATAAACAACAGCCTCTACTTGCCTCTGTGATTTGCTGTGCAGGGCTTGTTGCAAGAGTTCCTTTATGGGAGATTTGTTCACTATACTGTAGCGGTGATGACCTTACAGTCAGAAACAGACAAAGCAAGGCGGCCTCCCTAGGAATCATGTTTTTTTAGTGTTTTTATTTTTTACACAGATAACAAGTTAAAAAAAAAGGGGGGAGATGAGAATAAGTTTCATCTTGCAAAATACAATACTATCTGCATTACATTCTGTTCATACTGTGTCCTGTGTTTGTGTGTTTGTGTGAATGTGTGCTGGTGTACACGCAGGTGTTTTGCGATTACCATGGTCATTCCAGAAAGAAAAATGTGTTCATGTATGGCTGCAGCGTGAAGGAGACCGTCTGGCAGTCTGATGTCAAAGCAACATCCAGTGACTTACAGGAGGACCTTGGCTACAGGGTGAACTGAAAAACACACACACACACACACACATATAAATATTTATTTACTCCCCATGGGAGAGAACCGTACCAGAGAGGCAATGCATTCACAAATAATGCACCAAAGACATGGGGTGGACTTAACATCATGAAACATGTGGCCACTCTCGGGGGCATTGATAGCAACGTTGCTATTTGACTGCTACCAATAAGAGCAGACAGAGCAAAATATGGCAAGTCATTTAGCCCAAGATGTTCAAACACTCTTATGGCCTCCCTTCAGTATAACATTAAAGAGTGGTTGGCATTTGACGACCCTCATAAAGGCTTCTCTCAACCCAGAGTCAAAGGTGCAGGCCACCTCTAGAACAAACACTGATTTGGACTCTCCGATCTGCCTCCGATTGGCAGAAATATTTAATAAGTGACTTGGGGTTCAGCTAAAGAGGGGTCGACACTTCTTTAAGCACCTTAGTTATGAAGCCCACTATTATATCGGGATGTACTGTACAGTCCGCTGTAAACACAACAGCCATTTAAGATGCTTGACATTGTTTCAGTGACCTGGTCTGTGGTGTGATGCCGACAATGAGGGGTTTGAGTGGAAGGAAACCAGATGGAAAGTCTGGAGGGAAGGCCTTCTAATCTCAGACAATGTTCTCATTGACAGCAGCATTCTTGTCAAATGAGAGAGACAGAAAATGAGGAGTAGAAAGAGACAATTTCCACTCGGTAGACATCGTGGGTGAGACGGCAGAAACTGTCGTACACTCGATTCGCTCATTCGATCCCGGTACGTCGTAAAAACACAACAAATAGATGTACAAATAAATAATCTAGTGATATTAAACAGTGTTTTGACACAAGATCGGCCAATATTGTTGATTGCAGAAGTCAACGTTGCTTCTTTTCCCACTGACTCCTCTCTTCACCTTTTATGCAGTTATATTTCCCTGCTATTAAATGTACCTCATCAGCTGCCCCTGATACTGTAATCCACACACATAAAAACACACAAACATCTCAAAGGGGTTTTCTTTCTTTCAGGCTCTTCCCAAGATCCTTTCCCAGATTGCTCCGGCTTTCAGCATGGCCAGCTGTAGTTTTGTTGTTGAGCGCTCCAAAGAATCGACCGCACGCGTTGTTGTGTGGAGAGAGATTGGAGTGCAACGCAGCTACACCATGGAGAGCACGCTCTGCGGTTGTGACCAGGGCAAATACAAAGTAAGGACAAAGGAAGACTTCAGAACAATTATGGTGGGAAAGGGGAAAAATATACTCAGCAGTTTTTTCCATAATCACAGAACTGTAACAAAGAGAAAAGTAATTGCAGAGATTAAATTGTGTGGCCTTTTTGTTCATTCTACCACATTGCACGGGTGCTTAAATGTGTGTTCACCCTCTCAGTGAGACGGAGGTTATACATATATCCATATGTCCACCAGGGGGAGCTGCGGTCCTTTTCCTCTTTCTTTCACCTTAGTCTCTTCTTTTTCTTTGACCCCTTTACCTCACATTCTTCTCGCTCTCTGTCTTTCCATCCCAGCTGATTTCCTTCCTGCTGGATTCTGCCAGTGTCAACAACATCTTGTTCGTGCATAGGCAGTGTAGGATGCCGTTTTGGCACATATCTGCTCACTTACTGGCTTCTTTGAAAGTGTTTATCCAGATGTGCAGGAACTAAAGTACTGAATTGGGGTTCCGTATCTCTGTTCCCTGTCCAAGTTTTGATGTTCGTAGCTCTTCTCTCTGGAGAAAATGAATCTCGACATTTTGGGGTTGGTTTTGGGCGCAGCGGGGGGGTGGATTGAGTAAACTGTGTGTCTGTGTAAATGGACACCACTGGAAAACATCATCCCCATGTTCCAAAGCAGCTATTGGAAAAAAATTGTTTTAATAGACTGGGCTAAAACATTTCAAATTATATTTTACATTATTCTGTATGTTGGAAGTGTACACATTCTGTGTGTATGCAATGTAAAAGCCTTCTAGTGCACATGCTATAATTTAACTTTGACCTTGATATGCATATACACATTTCTTTTTCAGGGTCTCCAGATTGGCACCAGAGAGCTGGAAGAGATGGGCGCTCAGTTCTGTCTGGCCCTGCTCAGGCTGAAGAGGCTAACGGGGCTCAACAATCACCAACACCTACTGGATTTGGAGAGTGACATCATTGGAACGCAGACTAAAGTAGTCAGGTTAGGAAATACAGTATGTTGAAAAGTCACACCTGGTTCACGAAGGTGCTCAGACGGCAATTAGGGATGGAGAGCGACTTTTTACAGGTCACTTTGAATCAACAGTCGTTATCCTTATTCAACCTTCCCAACATGAGATTTTTTCTCAAGTTGAGGTTACAGACTATTTTATCTGCACAAACCACCCTCCTTACATCCAAATGTGTTTCTTTTTGGGCAATGAGATATTCAATGGTATGGATTTACTATTCTAGATCTCTGAAACAAATGGAGGCCAGCGTTTATACAGGGCTGTGTTTGAAATTATATCAATGTAGGTTAAATATAGTTGTCATTATTTCTCTTCTATAAGAAAATATGAAACTACAATATTTTTTGTATTCTTTCTTTTAATTACACCTTTTACTTATTTTATTTAACAAGGTAAGTCAAATGAGAATTCATTCTCTTTTTCAATAACAATCTGGACCTAAGTTGCATGTTTTTAGTGGTGGGAGGAAGCCGGAGAACCCGGAGAGGACCCACGCAGACACGGGGAAAACATGCAAACTCCTCACACAAAAGCCGCAAGTTGGATTCGAACCTGCGACCTCCTCGCTGTGAGGCGACGGCGCTAACCACTGTGCCACCCTTTGAACGCTTTTCTCAGAAAAGATGAAGTTCACCAGTTAAGATTGTACTCCAGTTCAAGAGTACAATATATTCTTAAATTTGGTTAATTACAATCTTAATTTCTTTTTCTTTGATGTTTCTCCAACTCTGATTTGTTACAGCAACCACTTATTGTTTACTTCTCTCTCATGTGTTATTCCGTCTCTCCTTCGTTCTCTTCTATCAAACGACTCCACTCTCATATTGATATATTCATTCATCATTCATGTCTCTGATCATTAAGGGATTCCTCAGGGATTGTATCTCTCCATGCCAGGTTTATGGTTTTATTCACGGAGCTTGGTGTACTAGCACTTACCATTTAATAGGTCATTATAACAATTATATTTTGGCCATTGGGTGGGGGGGGGAGGCGTCAGCAAATAGCCGTGTCTCAGAGCAAATGGGTGTAAGTCACAAAGAGACAAACGTATGTCGTATGTGAGGTTTTGGAGACGTGGCGGGTTTAATCCAAAGAATGGCAAGGTGCGGGAGGGGGTCGTACTCTCCAGGTCATGCCTCTGAAATTCAACAGTAGCTTCTCCCAACCTTATATATATATATTTATATACAACCCAAGATAATTAGTTGTCATCTGGTCATTTTTATCACTGTCACAGTTTTATTTCCTGTGGTTTCCATGGAAACAAGATTTTTAGTGAGATCAGAAATGGTGATCATCTTGTTGTGTTAACGTGTTTCACAATTTCTACACTCTAGCTTCACCAAACTTACGTGAGTAAACTATGTTTAGTGGGTGTGTCTTAATATTTGGATCTTTCAAGTTAATTAAATTCGAAATTAATTTCAATATTAATTAATTTTTATTTTTTTTTCCAAATGTGATTTTAATGAGATTCTGAATGTTGCTCAGCTTCTGGATCGCACATATTGGAAACAATAGCTGGTACCAAAAGAATGAATGGAGGATATTTCACGCTTATGCATTGCTTACGCCGTTTTTTGAGTGGGGTGGGGTGGGGGTGGGGGGGTGTATGTCATCTCCAGATGACTCTTGTTTTGGTGTGTCTATAATAGCCTGTAATGGTGGACTCACAGCTCTCATTATCTCTTAGGACAATTTTCTGACAATACACACACACACACACACACACACATTTACTGCACATATACTGACACAATTTCTCCCTCTGTCTCTCCCTCCTGCACTTACACACTGGTGAGCTTGGTGGGAGATCATTGTCTGAGCCCCCTGATCGACTGTCTCCTTGGGATCACATTTCAGACCATTAACACCATTAAAAACCCACTAAAGCCACTAAAACCTCAAAGAACCAGCAACCATTTAACCATTACGCCCCACAGGGAAAAACCAAAAACCAAACGCTCGCTTCTTCACCAGTCACAGAACGCAAGCACAGGTTTCTTCCAGCTTCTAGTCTGTTCAAACCTCAAACATTTTATTGAAACTGAACATATTTTTTGCATCTTTTTATTCCTTATGTTAATGTTTTTACTCTGAGGCCACAGACTTTATCTACCGGTACATTTCTTATAAGTTTGTTCATATTTTCTAGAAATTTTATTTTCCAAAGGCCATGAAACTCATTCCAGATGCTCCTTTTTTGGGTGTTTAACACTGAAAAATCAGAGAGCTCTTAGCATAGCATCTACAGTATATGCAAGGACTTTAAGGACTATGTGTTTTTTTTATCCAGCAGCAGCCCCACCACCTATGTGATGGAGGAGGATGAGCCATCGTTTCTGGAGGCAGTAGACTACAGCGCAGAGAGCAACGACGAAGACGTTGAGCCTGAAAGCGAGCAGGGAGGTGAAGTCAGCGAGAATCCCAATCATCAGGATCACCTGCCGGACTCTGATGCAAATCACAGGAACTAACGCTGACGTTTATTTATTTTTCTTTCTTCTATACCTGGCAGTTTGAGCTTTAACTAGTCCGAGCCCCCACTTCTCACTTTGAGTGGTGAATGACTAGGTCACATTACAAGCCACCTTACTCTATAGACACTTGATGCATCTGTGATGGCTCCATTGGCTGCACCTGGGTGCTCTTTGCCCAACCCTGTTGCTCCTGAACGCACCAACCCCATCTGGCTTTTGTTTTATACAGGATAGGTTCCTGTGATTGTTGTTACCCTTGCATTAGGAACTGTGACCCCTGACCTCAGTCACCTAGCCAGTGCAGCACCACTGATCCGTGACTTGAACCTTCGGCAGACACTCGTTTTGTTTTGTTTGTTTTTTCCACAGCCATTCTTGTGCTGTATCTGTCTGATAAGGCTGTGGCAGTGTAATAGTGCTGTTTGAAACCTCCCTCGCCTGTGAGTCGATGATTTAATTATAACGCTCCTGGTCATGAAGAGAAACTGGATCTTTTCCACCAACCGGCCTAAAGACCTAACCAACCTGCGTATCTCCATTTGCTTTCTTTGTTTCTGTAGTCTCACCTTGCACTTTAAAAATTTACTGTTTTTCCTTCCCTGCTTTCTTCCCCCCCTTTTTTTTTACCCTTTTGTCTGAAGGATGAACGAGCATCTACATGCATTGTGGCTTAGATGCAGGTTAATTTTCCAGAACGCAAAATAAAAAGTGTGAAGCACCATTTCAAACCATTAGTCAACTCACTGGTTTGAAGTTCTCAGCTCAGCCCAAAGTTTATGATAACTTTGCTGTGATGTCTATAAAAATATACTATAGTTGTTTTTCATTTTTTGTGTGTATTCTGTGAACCACGCATAACAGGTCTTGGTTTGTATAGAAGGTATAATGTAGCATAGTGCTTTTCTTTCTTTTTGGAGAGATGAGATTCATTTATTTTTGTGTACAGATGTCACAGGCTTTTTGTGTTTCATTTGTTTGAAGAGGCAGCGACAAGTTTGTAATTGATTGTAACAGAATACTAAAGCTTAAAATGAAAATGGAAAATAAAATGTGAGTGGAATCCCACCGGCTGGGTTTGAGTTCTTTTCTTGTGTTGCTTGTTTTGAATTTAGTCAACGTTTGTCCTCATGGAGACGCGCCTCACTAGCGTTACTGCTGAAAGGGATCCTAACCGAGTTATGAGAGAGGCGCTGCGATTGGCAGCTCAAACGCACGGGGGGGGCGGGGGTCTTATTACTGAGTCTTATTTTCATTGGTGTTGGTTTAAATTGTTTGGTTAAATGGATTTTCTTGAAAGATCAATCGCGTTTTCAATGAACCGCGTGTTGACTCTGCAGCGAGAAGGTTTTCTTAAACCATGACAAGAGCTTGACAACAAAATAACAATTGTCCTGAAAGAAACCAACGCTGGTGTCGGCACCTCTGTCGAGGTTTGGCTTGAGCTGATTTATTTCGGGGCTAATAGAACATAAGTCGAAACTCTATCATTTCATGTCAGTGGCATTTGTTTAGCAGCTTAAATTCCCTGAATAAGCTTATCTGTTGCTTCTGGGTAAAATAACAACATGAGAAGGGGCTGACAAAAGGAACTCTGGTATCATGCTGATACAATAGAAATGGACAGAGTGAGGCAAAAGAAAGTAAGACATGGCAAATAGGGTGAAAGCAGGAGTGGGAGAAAAACAGGAGGATGAGAAGAATTAGGAGTAGCGGAGGAGAATTTAATCTGAAGCCGGTGGCGAAAAAAGAAAAGCTCTTTTCCTCTCTTAAACCCCACGGCCTCACTTCCTGTCCCTGCTGTCAATCAGAGCAGCTGAAGTACTTCAGACAAAAGACCCCCCTCCACACAGACACACACAGTGTGTGTGCGTGAGTGTGTTGCAGGGTGAGGCAGGATTTTGAACCATTTCTGTATGTTTTTCATGTTAATCAGAAGCACCTAATTAGAAATCTCTCCAGCAATCTGCCCAACCTCCCCGGCACCGTGCCCAGCCTCCCTTCTCCCGCTGACCAGCCTTTCTCGGTCGTCCAAGTGAGGCACTGTGGGTCTCTAATAGCGTAGCCAATTAGTGCCAAAGTCTGACTTGGATACCACTAAAACTCACTGGTGGTCCCACTGAGGGGCAGAATGGCTCCTCAGAAAAGGTACAAGACCACAAAGAACAGCCTAACAGAGATGTGTGCTTATAGGGTGTGTGTGTGTGTGTGTGTGTGTGTGTTAAGATCATTAAGATCCATTCAGCGGTTTTTACGTACTCCTGCTAAACGCAGCATATACCCTTTTTGAAAAATTGCGACAGTATCCTCATCTTGGGATCGGATTTTTGTATCTACATTTGCCAAATATGAAAATGAAAAAGGTTTTGGACAGATTCTATACTTTGACTTTCATCCTCCTTTATCACTCAAGGTCATAAAAGTGAGTCCCAGAGTTCCAAATCAATCGTTTCAAAATCCTCCTGATTTTAACAGAGTTTCACTGTGAAATGAACATTAAATCAGCGCCGTGCCCCTTTTAGTGTTTCAACTAACAACTTACGGCAATATAGAAAAGTCTTATTGTGCACCCTGGTGTATTTTAGTAATTTTCATTGCAAAGCTGCGTGTGAAATAAATCTGAAGCTCTTGGTTGGATGAACAACAAAATGCATTTCCCATTTCACTAGGAGGCGCTACATTTCACTGAAGCCTTCAAATTCATCTTTTGTAGACAGTCTACCAATAGTGGAGCTTTTGTTCACCACACACACACACACACAGAGAGAGAGAGAGAGAGACACTGGTGTTAATGTGATAGAAGACACAGATAACAGACGTAAACGACGTATCATGTTAAAATTGGATGCCTTGCAAACATTTTTTTTTTTTACAGATGCTCATGGACTCATTTTGTCCTTTGCATATTAATAGCCCTAGATAGTAGATACACACACACACACACACACATGGAGACATAATTGGTTAAGTACGGAGCAGAGCCAACTTGTACCTCTCGTTGCCATGGTAACCAGAGAGACTGATTTTTCTAGAAGTACTCAGATCCTGTCTTATTCACTTGTTTGTTCATTCATTCCTTCTTTTAGCCTTTCTTTGTTCAGTGCTCTCTCCATCTCTCTCTTCTCTCTCTCTCTCTCTTTGGATGTTTTTCAACCCATTTCCATTTTCACCTCTCTTCCAATAAGATAGCCTCTTTGTAAATGAGGCAGACTTGAAACCAGTTAAAGAGAATTGAATAACGAACTGTGTCGTGTCGTCAGTGGTTGGACGGTGGGACTGACAGACTCTGACACGATATGGAAGCTGCTGCAGCGTCTCTGTGTTTGTCTCAGAGTTGTGCAGTGGATCTGGACTGATGTGATTCTTTTATTTGGATACGTTGGTTTTTCTTTTTCACTTCCAACAAAAATGCAGCATCACTTTATCTTTGCATCTATATTTCACCCCTTTGACATCTCATCCTTTGCTTCTTTTCCTTCACTTCCCCTTTGATGACTGCAGAGCTCTCTCCAGGGTGTATCAGGTTATCATTGGCCAACAAAGCAGGAAATAGGAAGTGGATATTGCTTCATGGGCCGAATTCTGCGGTTACTGCTGTGATACAGATGTACGCTACACACACAGTCAGACGCCTTACCATTAAATAGCTTCACGATCTAGTAGTATAAATGTTGTCTTTCTGCAATAAAAGAAGAAGAAGCCTTTCGTGTTGATAAGAAATACATAATTTAAATTAATTAGACGAAGCATGTGAAAAGGATCGTATAACGCGAACACAATTATGCCGTGTGGATGCAGAAATGTAGACAAAGCTTAACCAAGATAAATTAATTTCACTTGAAATGTTTATCTTGTTTACACACAGAAAGTGAATTAATTAATTCAGTAGAAATTAAAGTAGTAACAGAGCAGAAGACAATGCAACAAGATTACAAGTTATAGATACAAACGGGGAGAAACCAAGCTGTAAAGCTGGGAGGAAATGAAGATGGATGATCTGTAGTCTTCTGTCGGCGTTCGGTCAAAGACAAGTAGAGCGAGGTTGGAGAGGAAAAGACAGACAACGTGTCAGCATGCATGCAGTCAGCCCCCCCCCCCCCCCCCCCCCGGACCGAGGCGACGGGTCAATGGGTGGACGCCAGCAAGGTCAGCTGCCATGACCTTCCAGTTAATGCCGTTACCTACATACACTAAACGCACCGCACACACAAGCACGCGAAACGCGCGCAGAGACACTTAACACAAAGCAAGCAGAAGAGACAATGCGATTCCCAGAAAACAACATGAACGAGTGAAACAGATGAGTGGTGAAGATGAGACACAGGCGGCGTGGCACACACACGCACACAGACACACGCACACACACACACACGCACACACCCTCTCAGGAGTGCGATTGATGTGGAAGTTAAAGTTAAAGGTATATGAGGGAAATACATGCAAATGATGAAAAACATCTACAACCCCAATAAGACACACAGATAATATCCACAACACAAACCACTTTTCCCATGATGCCATGCAACATGGCCTTTGGGAGGGTCTGTCTTGTATCTATAGAGTGTGTTGCTGTGTTTCATAGCTGCCACATTGATCATGATTTTTGGTTGAGTCATGCCTTCATCAACGCCACCCTCTCCTCTGCATCTCAATCAAAAAAGACACCAAGTACAAACAATAATGTAATTAAAAAGTCAGCTTTGCAGCATAGACCCTCTTTAATTGATGGAAGTGATTGTCAAAGGTGGATGGAAACAGATGATCGTTCAGCAGCACCAAGGATACTGTTGGGGATGCAGGTGTAATCAATCAAAAATACAATTTCAATCTTGAAATTTGACATAACTGTAAATAGGAAGGTGTACTTTTTTTTATTTTTATCAAAGAGTATGACATAATTCTGACATAATGTCTTCACCTCCAATGTGTCAACCAAAACATCTCTGATCCTCCTTTAGGTAGGGCTGTATGACCCCCTGCATGACCCCAGAGGCTGAATGAGTGACTGTCAAGATAACAGGTATAGCTTCCAATCCCATCAGCTAAAAAAAAAGTAGTGGATCCTACTGTAAGATTTAGGAGGTAATCTAAGGGTTGGAGCAGCCGGCGCTCGAAAGAAGAGCCGTTATTGATGCAGGAGGCAGCGATGAGATGAGAAGTGAATTCCTGACTGAAAGGGTTTCAGAGCACTTTGGTATGTTAAGAGCAAAGAGTCACAGGAGGCACAATGCATCAGTGTGTGTGTGTGTGTGTGTGTGTGTGTGTGTGCAATGCAACAAGTCCCACCGACCATGGAATACAACGCCTGAACCTGACAGGAACCGCCAGAACTGGATCATAGTTTACAATCGACTGAGTGAATCTTTACAAGCAACTTCGCTGGATGTATTACTTGAGATAGGCGGTTTTGAAAAAGAATTGACCTCATCAAGACCTTATGCTGTTTGAAAAGCTGCCTTGGTGCATCTGCGAGGCTTTTAATTTACATGTTGTATCAAAGAAATGCAAAAATAAAAATAAAAAAGAAAGTTCAATGGGGTGATTTAAAACTAGAAAACACACATAAGCTAACCTCAGGTCGGTCAGGAATTCAAAATTGTGAATAAAACAAGGGATCACCATGAGCGTATCTGTTTTGCCGTTTGCACCTGCGCCTCGGTTCTTCATTAAAGCCTCTTTTTCTCCTGAACTGAAAGGCGAATGTGAGATGAATCCTTGACGGCCCTCAGCAGAGCTGCTTTACCTCAGTTGTGTTCGTCTGTATCAGAGGTAACAATGAGCTCATGCAGGTGCACGTGCAAACACACACACACACACACACACACACACACTGGCTGGGAGCAGCGGTCCCCTCAAGATTAGTCAATTATTAAGCGGTCTATCCCTCTAAGAAAGAGTATTATTGATTATCGCTGTAGTTTTAATAATTTAGTTGCTTTAATAGTAGAGATATGGAAAGAGGGGCGAGAACAAACAGCAGGGGGTAGGGCTGGATCCAGAAGCGGAGGAGGAAGACTCTCTCTGTTCTTGTTGTGGTACAGCTCTGACAGAGTATGAATGTATCCACTTCCATTAGCTAAAGCACAGTTTGTCAGTTTCTGTCAATCTAATTAGCAGGAGTGTCAAATAATAGCTGAGGCCCTCGTATAACAACGGAATTATTACACCATGCTGTAGCCGCATGTCTTTTGTGTTTAATTGCTTTGATTCACTCCGGCGTTTCCATCTTTTCTGGTACCATGCAGTGGTTTTGGCAAAGGTTTATTTCAGAAAATAAAAATTTAACAAATCTGTATTTTGCTACTGTAAATAAAAAAGAAAAAGAAAACCAGCAAATTACAGTGTAGAAATTATAAATATAAATGGTGGTGGCCTCTTCATGAAGAACAGTTTTTAATTTTAGTGACCAGCGTGAGGGAACAAGTTTGTTTTTCTTTTTGTTTCTTGTGTTATTAAACGGCAGTTGTCTAAAAATGAGAAATTAGTCATGTTTTCATCACTATATTATCTTTATTGTATTGTATTATATTATTTTCTCCTACAATCAGCATCTCTGACTAATAGTGGAAATCTTTACAGAAACTGGCTGCTTCAGTGAAATTTTATCAAACCAATTCGTTCTGCTTTTTTAAATGTAATTTATTTTTCTTTCATTTCATATCGCTTCTGATTACTGACTTACGCATGCTCAGTTTTGCTGCTCATGTTCATCTCTCCTTTGATTCATCACCGGCTCCTGAGTTGGCCTGAGTGAAAAGGATGAGACAGCAGGTCAGCCACATTTATGCCTGCATTTTAAATCTCTGACATTTTGTCCCGTGTGCTGTCTCCTTGTTAAAAATGCATCATCCGTCGGTGCAGGAGAGACTCTTCACTCTGAGAAGCACCGCTTGGCTGAAAAATTCATGAAAAAAGGTTTTTATCTCCCACTATTTTGTAGACGTGGCTCAAAAAAGAGGAGAGGGTCTTCTGATGTCAACCAGCGTGTTGCTGTTAGTCCTGGACAAACAGGTATTGGGCCTTGAGCTTTCAAACATGATGTTAAAGGATGCAGAGAGACTGCAGCAGCTTATTGTTTATTCACCCACAACACATCTCATGTAGAAACATAGAGAGAAAGCAGGAGAGAGGCTGATGAGATAAATCTGCTTTGTTACAATTTGAGCTTGATTTTGTGATAACATTTCAGTTTATATTATATTTCTGTTTGATTTCCTCCTAAAAACAAGTCTTCGCTTATCCATCAGAAGCAGTGTATAGGTCCTCGTGTTTAATATTCTGACAGCGGAGGCTGCCGTTCAGGACCCATCTGCCACAATGAGTCAGTGCTGGTTTATTTTAACCATCAATTCACTGACTAACCCGCATTTACCTAAAAACAAGCATGTATTTAAGGGTATACCAAAAACCAAAGGTAATCACGCGACAACAATTTAGGCAAGTTTCTTGACAGTATTTAAATCTCCAACCAATTAATCTTTTATTGTTCTTTATTCGGTTTCAAATAAAGAACAAGGGCAAAAACCGCCTCGCTGAGGACTTGAGACATCATGTTAGAGACGGCTGTGTAAATGAAGGCATATAAACTTTTACTTTAGGTCTCATATGATTTTCTATTCAATGTAGATTGAAATTAAAATATAAAATCATTATTTTGTGTGACTGGAACAAATAAAACTGAACTGACCTCCACTGATTTCCCGCAGCAAAACCAACATGCAGCAGCGACGACGGAGCCAATGGCATATAATGATGACGATTACTGTATTATTGATTATACCACTGATATGTTTGCTGGGCACCATGTAGTCAGAAGAGAAAGAAACGCACTACCTGTATGCATTAATGCCAGCTTAGCAGCTCTGGACCCAGTGTTCAATACACAAAGCCATTATTAAATGAAGCTGTTAAAAGTTATTTCCCCTGTCAGTGAGTGCTGTTTTTTAAATCCTAGTGGTTTAGCCACAAAGCAGTGAGCCAAGCCGACTAACTGTCCCGCTGAGGCTGCATAGGCTCAAACCCCAGACGCACCACTCTCCTCCTCTGACCACAACTCCCAGCAGCCACAGCACTACACCCACTCCCCCCTAAATAAAATAATAATAATACATTCATCCACAACTCCAGCGAGGACCCAGGAAGCAGGTAACAGTGTGGCTATTAACACCGGCTGTATTCACACAGGGAAGCAAACACTGGTGTGACTGCATTATTGATCGGCCTGGATATGTTTTGGTTTTTTCCCCTTCTTAAAAGCATTTAGCAATCAAGCAATTAGTTAGAGCTTAATGTAGGATGTCAAAACAGTGGTATTGATCCAATGGGCCAAAGGAGGAAAGATTGATCAGTCAACTCATTATGCTGCTGGCGCTGCCTCGTCATAAACACTCCAGGAGAGACTCCATCAAAAGCTCGTCCTCCGTCTACTGGCGCTCTTCTGTTGCTCGCTCTATCGCTTTCTCTGCATCAAGCTCCCCAGCGTTTCCTGTTGTTGGCTACTGATGCTTGATTGCAGTATCTGCACCTGGGAGCTTTATTTATCTGGATGTTTTTTGTCCACCTCAATATTTGTTCCTTATGTCCCCAAATCCCCCCCTTGTATTTATAAACCTATTTCCCAATTTATTTCCATTTTTCCTCCTGGTATTTCATTATTTACCTTGTACTGTACAGTATATTTGCTTATTTCTTTCAGTTTATATCGCTGCCTGACTCGCATCTCATTTCTCCATATACAATATGAAAATATACAAACACTTAGTAAGAGTTCAGAGGAGGCTGTCAAGCTGATTTTGTTTGCATCATTTAAATTCATTCATGTGGAAAATCAGGCGGCTGCAGGCACATTTGATTCAGTTTAGAGAAACAGTTTGTTCAGCAGTCATTTCAGAGTTTCTTATTGTTCAGTGTTCTGATGTCAAACTCATTAAAGGCGGGACAAGCTGCAAAATAATGAGTGCTGGCATTTATCAAGCACTTCATAGACTTTTGTTTTTTCCCTCCACTTTGGGGGATATTCAGCAGCATTGATTTCCAACATTTGTTGATTGTAAAAAAATATATAAAATAAAAAAAGGGAACAAAATCACACTAGTGTTAAATTTTAATACATGATTTGTGACCACTTTGCTGTGCATGCAGTCATATTTCAACTGAATATAATCTAACCTGTGCCTGACCTTCCTGCTTTGTAGAACACAGAACATGAATTAACATTCGATCCTTACTGATCTGTCCGAAGATTTCAAATCAACTACAAAGTTAAGCTGCCGTGTCTCTTTTAATAAGACACTGACTGTTTCTGCTGTCAAAGGACAACTGGGTTTAGATTTACTCACAATGGAAATATTACATTCTGTTGAACAGCATTTCTAGTTTTCCTGGATAGCATCTGCACAAAGAACTCAGCCTCGACATAACTCAAAATGAAAAACAAGAAAATAATTAGTAAAATTGCATTTTAACAAGCAAATATGACGCGATAAGTTGAGAACTCATATCCACATCCACAACTTCATTTTTTCCAGAGTAGTTTCTTCTTTTTTTTAAAGTTACAAATGAAATTATAATTTCAAGTGAAATGTAATGTTTATCATTCAAAGACATAAACTCAAACAGCCAGTCATTTTCCACGTGTCAAGGCTGGTAATGCTCAGCAACAGGAATGGATGTAAAAAGGGGAGGGTGCAGGATTACGTCAGGGACATATGAAAGAAATTGTTAGGTCCCGAGAAGGCACTTACAAAATAGATGAACCCCAGAATGCGGAGATGGAGACAGAGTGTCAGTTATATGTCTTTAATAATGTTTCAACCAAAAACGGGTACTGAGGAAGGACGGGCTGGAACGTCCAGTCAGACAGCACAAGCTCACAGCCAAAATAAAACTCGAGCAGCTGGAAATGTCCAAAGGAAAAACCAAAAATCACAGCCGAAGACAGTTCAAGACAATGGGCTGGAGAAACACAATGATCCAAAAATCAGTTGGTTGATGGGAGGATGGGTGGCAGGTGTCTCTGCTCTGCTCTGCCGATCCGTCCGCTGCCACGCCCACTGCTGAGAGAGAGAACAGGAGAAAAACAGAATGAAAGATGGGAATACTAAACAAATGAACACAACATGCCATAAAAAAACACCAACTCCCGACAGAAATGACCGACAGGCGCTCCAAAAGGGCATGCAGACACGTTTAGGGTAACTGGAGCTTCAATTCAAGCGCAAACACAGCAAGCAAAGCAGCAATAAACTGGTAGGTAGTTAAATGTGTGTGTGTGTGGCGAGGGGGGGGGGGGGGGGGCAGCTGTGCTTCAGTGTTAGAGCAATCATCCTCTCCAGCACCTCCATATCTTCCACTCTTGAAGGAAAGTGTCCTTGGTCAAGATACTTCTCCCCTAATTACTCCCAGCAGCTTTTCTATTAAGCTGTGAGTGACTGCCGTCGCTTTATGTGTGAATGGGTGAATGGGTGAATGCTGGCTTGTGCTGTAAAGCACTTAGAGGGATCTAGACCAGAGCGGCGCTGCACAAGTACAGTCCATTTACAGTCACCATATGTGTGTAGGTCTGAGGTGAGAAAGTACAGAATGGATGAGGGAATGAGGAACAGGTGGAAATCAGGCGATGGAGTAAAGAAATAAAATCCCGAGGGCATCCGGTGGACAAGTGGAGGATATGTTTGAGGAAATTGGAATGTGGCTGTAAGCCGGAAAGGACGGTGAGACTGATGACAAGATGGACCAAAATAAATCGTAGAAGGCCTCAGATGATCTGGGCTTAGTGTGCATTATTCAAAATGTCAACTCAGTGGACAATTTCACCTTTCCACTTCCACCCGCAGGACTTCAGAGAACCACTCTCAGGTGAGGAAGGCAGCCAGATGAGGAAGTGGAATGGAAGCGGAACAATCTCTGTTCCATGTCTCCTATATTTAATGCACATGTGCAGTGCCATGCGGGTATTGATCTGAAGATCAGCCATTGTTTCAGTGGCTACTATTCTATATCCTTTACTTCAGTCTCTGAAGGACATGAGGACTCCTTGAAGCGCTGCTTAACCTCGGCCTCGGCGGAGGAAACACGATACAAGAAGTTGAGATGTGATGACATGTTATGAGATGAAATGAGAACATAATAATATGAGATGAGAAGAGATAAATGTCCCCTAACTTGTGCTTTGCAAATCAAATTAATATTCTCATCTCATTTAACTCTGTAAAAATTCGCATAAAGACTTTTACCTTGTTCTTCTGCTCCTTTCCATTTTGAGCCGGCTCCTCTTGGGAACTGGTCATGTGATGTTTCCATTGTAATTCACATGCCCATTTTTCCTCGTCGCTGTTTGCTGTGTGTTTTATGGCTGTTTTGCCGAGGGGGGGGGGGGGGGGGATCTGAGAAATGAAGCGTTTCATCATGAGAATGGTGTAATATAACAGCTGCTGCTGGTGGACTTTGAGATTCACCTCATTCTCCAGTCCGTTCTGCCTTTTGTCTCTGACGCACTTCTTCTACTTGTTTTCCAAGTGTTCCACTTGATAACAGCTTTCAAATGGGATGTCAGTACACTTGGAGTAAAAACAGCAGCAGCACGAAATAAAAGTATCAAAGATGAGTTTTTCTAACCACAACCTCGTATTTCCCCCTTTTTGTCTTTCTCTCTTTACTTCTTTCACTCTTGTTCTTCTCTCTCTCTTCTTCCCCTTTTCTCATCTGCTCCAGCATCATCCTCCCTTTCTCTCTTTCTGCACCAACAAGTGTCTTATATTTCCAATGATGATTTAGCTCATAAATCTTGATAAAGCCACTGGCTGTTCCATTTCAGTGGAAACTCTAGCTGCAGCAGGGCGAGACATAAGATGAGCAATGGCTTTCGTTCATGAGGTTGTCCTGGTTTTCCGTGTTTTCCATGTTGATGTCATCCTCTGGGAGATATTGTGTAAAGGGATTTGCTGTAGTGCTTCATACAACCATGTATGTGGTTTTCCCTTCACCATTTTTAGTTTGGATCTAATTCTTTTTTTTTCCAATGATAGATTACTTTTAGCAGTGTTTGAATTACAGAACAGAAAAGTTGCACAAAAGAAGAACTTCTCTATTATAACCCAAGCAGACTGGCAGGGGGAAATAAATTAAACCTCTCTTCTCAAAATTAGATCTGTGCACCATAAATACATTTAGCAAAAACTGTGAACTCTCCGCTGGATTAAAGATTCCTGATTGCGCTGATGTGGCTCGGTTTTCAGTTGTCAGGCGTCTGGTTCTGGCTGTGGGTCTAGAAGTTAGCTCCTAAGCTGTTTTCATGGGAAGTTCCACATAAAATGTGCTTCATAGTCTCAGAAGTCAGAATTTCTATGTCTGTCACAAAACTATTTGTAATTTCCTTAACCATGATCCACAAATATCCCAGAAATGAGCTCAGGACTAAAGCGGGGCACGTCAGTCCACCGGCCCGCGAGGGCTGTTTGAAGCCGCTTTAATTCTCATTCCTTCTCCTCTCGCCAACTGACACTTTCAGTGAGGGCAATGTTTCTCCTTTTTCACATCCATCTGGAAATGGAGTGTTATTTATTACCTGTTACATTTTCATTGTAATGAACTCATTTAACACGGTGACTTATCTCCCTTTAAACATGTTGCTCAGCAGTAGATCAATGCAAAGGTCGCAGAGTTACACCTTAACTCTGTCTGCTCTGTGCATAGAATAGAATGAAGAAATAATGATATTCAGAGGAAAGAAAATCACATTCATGACTGTTTAGATTATAATTTGCACCAGCGAACAACCATCATGTTGTAATATTCATTGGTAGGGGAACAGATGCACATCCGCAGTCAGTGACGTCACCGAACAGGTGCAGCAGTGAGAGAGCGCCACTAATGACTGCCTGTCATCCCCTTAAAAACCTCTAATTGGTCCACGTCAGTCTGAGGCCGCTATGCCTTGCTTTGTCTGCAACCAAACCATTGTTCCATGTTTCCCCCCAAGCAACAGTCGGTCTTCCTGCAGCTTTTAGATCTTCTGGGAAGGCTCTACAATAAATCATATAGTATTAAGGCAGAGGCAGGCTTGGTGATGCTTTGAAGTACCCAACACCTTAAAAACACACTGAGCCTTGATTTTGTTGCCATTATTTTCATGGCAGGATAATTCATGCAGGGTTTCAGTCACTTGTTACAAGTAACGCATCTTTTTTTGGATGTTGCAGCCCTTGTTTGGGAGAGTTTGAACTCCATATTGAATGTTTTAAGAACACTATGTTCATTGAAACAACAATTACATTACAAAAAAGAGATAGGGACTATTGGTAGAAGGATGCTGGGGGTGGAACTGCCAGGGAACAGGGCTGTGTGTGTTTGCTGGGTGTTATTTATGAGGTTTAAGTGCTGTGTGCAGGAATTCTCCACTCTCCACTAAGTAGAGCAGGACTACCCCTCATTTTCTTCACACTCATACACTTAAAAACAGACACGTGTGCTGAGTCTATGTAGTTCTCTCAACATTCCCCAACCCACCCACACTCTGAGAATCAAGTGAATTTTGTGCCGCCTTGTGCATTTCTCATTTCCTTCCCAATGACATTTTTATTAAAGATCAATTGTAGACAGAGTGTTGCATGAAAAGAACACAATAATTTAGCTTTTCCGTCATTGAATCAGAGATTTAGAGATCCACTCTCATCCAATTTGCTTGTACAATTCCCCGTAAAAGCCCTCAACATGCTCCTAATCTGTTTTCTCTTTTCTTAAAAGACACTGGATTTATATTGGGATTAACAGGACAGGAAAGATACAGGAATATGCTCTATCATGAATTGGATTTTAAATCTTCTTTTTCACATTAACATCCCTGAGGATAACCCCCCCCCCCCCCCCCCCCCCCAACACACACACACACACACACACACACACACACACAATTAACTTTTCAGTGTATTCAGGGGATTTCATGTGACATAGCACTTTTTATTAATTACATTGTATCACGACAGACTGGTGCACATTCAAGGAGAAATCAAACCATGATCATCATCATCACCATCATGACTCACTGTGATCATTTCCACTCCACCGCCGTACAAATTCCCTCTGGTGTGTGTTTCTGTTTGTGTTGTATCACACTAACACACATTAGCTGTGTTATTCTGAACATCTCCAAGTGTTACCTGGTGTCCTTTTGCGTTACAGGCATTACAGCATTTAAACATAGAAATATTTCCTCCATACAGAAACCTTATAGGGCTTGCCTTTAAGTGTTTTTTTTTGTTGCCATTTACAATCTGTGTGTCCACAAAATATCCATCACCGTGGCAGCAGAGAAACTCTCTCAACACAGAGACAAACTGCACAAAACTCCAGATGCATCCAAGCACAAAGGTAATCTCCAACATGACCTTTATGATGTGTCAGCAGTATTCGCACCTTAGAACATGATGCGAGATGTTTGTCAGCGAGAGAGAACAAATTAAATGGGATACGGATCAAAACACACACAGGTGCGATGCGTCCCTGTGAGTGCAAGAGGTTTTGTTCTGCTGAGTAATGCGGTTTATCCCAAACCTAGACCGATTTATATGTTTGTTTGAGTGAGGCGACTTTGAGATAATATTGCTGATATACTATTCCTGTGAAACCCAGAATTTAGAGAGCTGTTTCAGGCAGAAGGCTGATTTTGGAGACATAAATAGATCATTTTGAGTGTTTCTATAAATCTTAGCTGCCATAATTCCAAACTCAGTCCAACACAACTGGGTAAAGTCATTCATCATGCATTTGTGAACTGCAACAACAAATCAGTTCATGATTCCTGTGTTAAATCTCATTGAATTTGAACCGGGATTTTGGCCAGAGTCTAAATCCCTCCTGACTTACGCCAACATCAATCAGCCTTCCACACACGCACACACCAGCAGGAGAATGAACAAACACCGCTCTGCATCTCTGCAGCGTGGTGATGCTTTGTGACTTTGCGAGTCCCGTCCAGACACACAGTCCTTTGCCCTCTACTTTCAAGACAAAAGAGAAAAATGGTACAGTCCTGGATACATCAGTGTGGGACGCTTATTTGTTCAGCAGCTTATTCACATTTGTACATTGAGTTTTGTTCATTGATCTCACTGGAATTCCATTTTACAGAACAGAAAAAAAAAGTAGCACTTTTAGAGACCAAAAGTTTCACACACACGTTATAGGCAGCATAGACGAGAAGAGTTGGCTGAATAGTCTATTTTACAGTAGGCCACTTGAAGAAGAAGAGAGAGAAAGAAAGTCTGTGATTGTCAGTCCATCCTTTTCTGAGGTGTCCATTCGTACAGCAGTTGTTTAATCAGCTTGATCAATATCTTTGATCTTAGGCATCGGTGCAGAGACAGCCAAACTTCAGCCGGAGTTAAAGACTCCAGTATTTTGCTGACAAGTCTTTCGCATAACAGCCACCGCTCTGTCAGGAAGCAGAGCACGTACATACGCACTCAATGCAACCAGTTGAGATGTTCCTTCAACCTGACTTGTGCCTGCGTGTGCTGCTTCTCACCATTTTTGCTGGCCCCACTCACACACACACACACACACACACTCTCTGCCCTCTGCTGTTGTGTGGCAAGTTTTGAGTGTGCCCAAAACTACTCAGCTGTACAGCAGGGATGGTTTCTGAGGACGTTGCCAGCCCGTATTGCCAATGCTACAGGCGTCATCTCTCGCATCCACGCCTGACAGGTGGCAATCACTGTTCAACATGCCAGACTAAATATAGAAATATGGCCCGACTGGTGAAGCAGCCATCCCTGCTGTAGAGTGATAGAGTTAAAGGCTTCAGCGTACGCGAGTTCACGCCTGGCAGCTCAAATACACAAACAATCGGGATTATCTTTACATGTTTGCTCAAACATAATCCATTCGACTTGTGTTCGTTGTTGCAAAAGGCAACCTTAGAAATAGAAAATAAATGTACAAAAAAAATTCTTAATTAATAAAATCAAAGTTTTCACGCTCACAGACATCGATACATCAGGTGCTGTTGTTGAACAAGTACAGTTTCCAGGATGATGCTTTACATCTAGTTACAATGGCTGTAAGTGGAACCAGTGAGTGTGACCTTTTAAAAATATGCTCACGATATGGTAAAAAAACAAAAAGACATTCAATCTGTTTCCTTGCATGCATGTGAGCTGTTGTGTATGCAGCGTGCCGATAAGCCTTTTCAGCAGATATGTGAGCCGTGCTCAAGTGATTCTCATAAATGGGGATGTGTGGTTTATTATTGAGTTTCTTTTCAATGTAAGCTGTTGGTGGATTGCCAGTAAAATGTGTGTGTGTTTGTATGTGTGTCTGTGTGTGTGTGTGTGTCGGGACCAGCTGCAGGAATGTGGTGGAAGCGTAAAGTTGAAGTTGTAGCTTATAGAAAGTCTGCAGTGATGATGGATGCTCACTTTCACTTTCTTCCCGAGGACATGCATCGCCCCGCTCGACTATCTTTTCTTCCCGCTCATCTTTCTCCCTGTGAGTCATCCATACCTTTTCTCCCATCACCTTCTCCTTTCCGCTTCATTGCTTGGGCTCCGAACTCTATCGCTTCCTCTGCATTTCTACTCGTATGCATTATTATTACCTCTCTACTTGTTTCTCTTCTCCACTGCTCCTCATTCCAGGTCCCTCTCTCGCTCAGTTCCCTCTCTCCATCCTTCCTTCCCAGCCATAAAACAATAAGTCTTGAATGTCTGTGAGGAGACTGTGCTAATGGAGCCCATTAGCCACTAATGAAATATACATTACACCATTACAGTGGACGGGGCTCGGCTAAAGCACTGCACCGCTCAAATAATAAAACATGCACAATTCAATTTCCTTCTCAGCCTGTTTAGAGTGTCTTTCAGTCCATGCATGTGTGTGGAGATGGAGGGATGACAGGATAAGTGTAATACAGTGTGTGTGTGCGTGCGTGCGTGCGAGTGCGCTTTGTCACGTGCGTTCCCTCCAGCTCAGACGTGGTTTTCAAGGATGTCTAAGTGCTGAGACCCTTGATGATTTAATATGGGTTGACCAAATAAACCACACCTACAACAGCCCCCGCCACCCACACATCTGATCCTGATCTGACCACTCAAAAGCCAGCCTCCCTCAGCAACCCTTAAATCCCCACCACCCCACACTCAACACCAAGACCTCACGATTGTCGGGCAGCCACGGACAAATGAATCAATTGATCTCCCGACATGAGAGCCTGACATCACGAGTGAAGCATCTGTCACTCTGAGGGGGAGGAGCGGTCGTCATGTTACCATGTGTCCTACGAACGTATGTGTCCGGGTCTGAGCAAAGTAAATATGAAACAGAAAGCAGCTGAAAAATGCGGTTATGAGTGAATATATTGTTAGAATCATGTTTATCAGCATTGCATCAGGAGATATAATTGATCAGTGGCAGATAACGTAAGCTTTTTTTTTTTACATTTTTACATTACATTGATGGTTCCAGTATGGTAGAATATCCTCAGCGTTCCACCTTTTTTTTTCTCCCTAGTTCGGTTTAGCTTCAGCAGGCACTGTAATTAATAAACATTATAAAATAAAAATAAAAATAAGAAATAGCAAACCTGAAGTCATCTGACAAACCAATAAGCAGAGTCCTTCTGCCAGACCGAACACAGCGGGATGGCTTATCATCAGCTGCGTATAATGTTTTCCACAGAGCAGGTTGGATAAATGCTGACATTAATAATCATGTACAGTTTGTTGAGACACACAGAAAGACAGGCAGACGGGGGAACACAGTGGATTTTATGGCTCCACATCACACTGAGCAACGTTCTCTGAAACGTCTCACCGTTGTACAGTCTCATATTTACAGGCAGAGGGTTGAAACTCCCGGAAATCCCCATCCCCCCCTCACTGAGCCGCATTGAAATTTCCATATGCTCATATGAGTTCTGTTGTCTTGACAGGCGGCGAGGGACGACTAACTCGATTTAAAGTCCTGTTTGGTCTGATTAATTTAGACCCAGTCTGTTTAAAGCTTTCAAAAAGAAACGAGAAGCTTTCTTTTTTTTATTTTCTCTCTCGAAAGTTAAATTATTTAAAGTCTCTGCGGGAAGTCAGAAGGAGAAAAAGGGTAGAGCGACACAAAGGAGAGGAAGGCAGGAATGAAGGATAGAGGCGGTCGGGGATGAATCCAACGATTTCTTTTTGATTGCCTTTAAGAGTTTGATAGTTTCACATCCTGTACAGCGGCACTTGCACTCGCAGACTTGCGCGAGCATCACCTTGTCCACCACACACACACACACATGTACACACACACACAATTTCATTTCCACATACACACATACATACAGCAAACGGCTCCACACAAATACAGTCACGCACACACATCCAAAAGCTCCTCCATACTCCCCCTGTTTTCATCCCAGTATATCCAGGTACACAGGGGAGGCCTTGGCCAGATTGAGGAGCAGACAGTGGATTTCTTTGATGTTGAGTCTCATGTGTGGTTCTCTCTGCCAGCAGCCCAGCATCAGGTCGTATACTTCTTTAGGGCAGGTCCTGGGGCGCTGCAGTACCCGGCCCTGGGTTATGCACTCTATCACCTGCAGAGACAGGAAATCACACACCTCAGGTTCAGCGCTTGTCTTTGTCGCCTGTGTTGTTAATGTGAGACAAATAATGAATTAAAAATGTGAGTGGGAATGAATTTATTTATTTATTGAGGCTCTGTAGTTGGAGCATACTGAAACAGACGGTGCAATCCTATTTGTCAAAAGCCGTGTTTATGCACAAGACTTCTAAAATGCACAGCTTCTTGCTTTAAAGTAAATATTTCTACTAAATGGAGCAAAGCCCGCGATTTCCACCAGACAGCTTGAGCCGCGCTGCTGCACACACAACGCTCACATGACAGGCCTCATTCTCCTCCATCATCACCCGCCCCACCCTGTCAGACTCTCTAAGCTGCAACAGGTTCCCATCGGCCCAGCCTGTCAGTGCTGCCGCTGCTCTACGTGCATAATGCTGCCTGGTTTTCACCACCCCAGCATCCACCTGTAGGCTACAATTTCCTCATCACTAACACCTCGATGCAAACGCATCTGGAGGGAGTGATGCGGGCAGTGCCAGTACATAGTATATCATAAGTATAATAGTACTATCAGTTTGTAGAAGCAACAACATTTAGCTAATTAAGCTGTTACCTCCTCATTCTGTCACTCATCCGTTTTAGAGAACAGCTTAGGGTTAAGGGTTAAATATATAAATAACCAGCAAATGTCTGAAATCATCATGTCTCACACAAATGATCAGATTTGAACCACAGGGTGAAATATCAGCAGATATCTGATCGATGTAAATAGGAAAAAAAGATCATTGGTAGGGCTTGTTATGTCAGTGATCCGATGTAATTGAATATATCTGAAAGGATCGATATACGGCATCCTGTAAACTCAGCAAATAATTAATTTCACCTTAAGCTCCTCTCCTCTTTTCTTTTATAAACTGTTAAATTCATCTTGATGCGCTTCCTCCTCGTGATACATTGTTCAAGCATGTTCCTGAACTCTCTGGTCTTGTGCTTGATGCTTCCTTCTGTCATTTCTCACGTCATCTAGTTCACCTTGTTCCACTTTGCTTGGCCTTCCGTCTGCGGATTCTCTGTTTCAGGTTTCTTGTTCTTTGTGCCCTTTAAGTTTCTTCTGCCTTTGCCCTTGACATTGATCATGTGATTGTTTGAACCTGTTCCTGATTGGCTCGTTCTTCCTGCTCCACCTGTTTGTCATCATCACATCTCCCATTATATTTAACTGCCATGATTCCTCCTGTCCTGTTTGCTGCCAGCAACTTTTTAAGGCTCTTCATGTGTCCCAGCTTCTTCTCTTGTGTTGGATTCACGCTCTTCATGTCACAGGTAAGGGAGTTTTCTCTGTGTATGATGTTTGCCTGTATTTTTGATTTCGCCTTGTGTCCGGATCTTGGAGTGTTTTTTGTTTTTTTGTCAGATCTTCTATGAAATTGTGCTCTTTGTGAATTCTTCGTGGAGTTATAACACCAAATTTGATTTTGTGTGTGCTCATGCGTAAGAAGTTTCCGGTGGTGCTTATAAACTGTACCTCGTTATTGGAGAGCTGGTACCAAGGCTGTTTTCCATAGGTGAAGATTTCCCACAGGACAACTCCTAAGCTCCAAACATCACTCTCCGTAGTGAACTTTCTGTACATGATGCTTTCAGGAGGCATCCAACGAATTGGCAGCATGGTGTGACCTCCGACCTTTGAATATAAAGCAGAAACGGAGAACATAACGTCAGTATGTAATGTAACCGGACAGAACACTTTCTATAGCGCTGCGTCTATAGTCTATAGGTCTCTTACGTTCATTTCAATTGCGCTTTCATGCAGCTTTTCACCTTGATCCCAATCTCACTCAAGAATACAATGAGTTTCAAAGTAGCGATGAAAATATTCAACTCCTTATAGCTGCTGCCTGAAGCTTTTTAAAAGTGAGTAATATTGAATTTTAATCCAGAGTAAGATGCATCCTCTCTGACTGTAGCATATATAACTCTTAATCAGAGAATCAGGCCATTTAACTGAAGTATTGTGCAGAAGCATTTGCGTATATTTCCTCAAACAAGATAAGTGTGTGTGACTTGGCATAGACAATTTATTGATCATCTATGATCAACCAAGTCAGACAAGAAGTTGCTTAGTCAGGTATACAGATATGCTGTAAAATCCATGAGCCAATTTATGTCAGTCACGAGTGTTGGCAGTCATTCTACATTATAATAGAGTAAAAATGACTGCATTGTGGAGCTACTCGAGTCCTGTGGCCAATACATTTAATTAAAATGCTATTGAATTAGAATTTAAATTGTCGAGCGAAACGGCAGAGTAAGTTCTAAGAAAGTAGAAATGAGCAGCGAACCCCACACAGGAGCTCGCCGGCACGCTGAGCCACGTTTGCTATTTCATTAAGCTCTAATTTGAACAGAGCCTTCGGAGTCTGTTTGATTTGCCCAATTGCCGTTTCTACTGTGATTAATTTCCGCCTCTCACAGATCGTAGCACCTTTCACACGGCCCATTCACCTTTATTCTGCCACACCGTTCTGTAGAAGCGCTATGAAGGTGAAACGGAGGAATCGTCGTTGGGAGTATAGTTACAGCAGCAAACCGACATTTGTTTAAAATGGTCACGAGACCACGGAAACGGATTAGTCGATGCATTTTGTGTGCAACCCACACGTTTAAAACACAGCAGCAAGCAGCTGGCTCAAAGAGTGCAGCTCGCCAAACGCAGGCATGCTATCTGGGTTACAGAATGCAGTGAGACTTATGCCACTGTCGGCCTGCTCATAAAGAATTAATAAAAACTCTGAAGAGCTCATCAGTCGTGAAGCACAATCTGAAATGTCACGGTGCCGTGTGTTGATAAAAGCTGTGGTTAACATGTCAGGTATGGCCGGACCTAAACTCTTAACCTGCTTGAAAGTGAAAAGGAACGGAGCCCAAGCCCACATTGTGACCCCCCCCCCCCACCCCCCTTAGACTCCTTCCATGAACATGAATCTAACAAACCAATCTGCAAGCTGTTGCTCCACACAGATAGCACAATCCATTCTCTGAGCTTTATGACTGCCATTAATGTCTTGGTACTCTCGCCTGTTCTGTTTCTTATGTTAGTCGGTGTGTTATTTAATGGAGTAATAAAATGTGGACGGTCACATAGATGGAGATCAGTGTCACTGGCACGCCTGGGGAGACGTATCTGCCTCCGTCTTTGCAGCTCGTACTCTTTTGAACCAGCCCTTCAGTTTTTCTCCCTTTAAGGATGCATCTCGCAGCTGGAGAGGATGTTTCTTATTTTTAATTTTTTTTCTTTCTTTGTAAAATTCAAATGTTTTTTTACTGGCCATTGGTAGTTCAAACAGAAGTTTCCAAACCAGTGAGCCACATTGGCTAAAATGTAAATATGATTACATCCCAATTCACCATACAACAATATACGACAACATGTAAGATTATAATAAAAATATGCTGCCCGTAGAAGATTTGCTCTGATGAATTACTATGCTGTATTTGGCTTAGTTGTTCAGGATTAAGTGGTTGCATAAAAAAGTTCTTGTAGTATTATCTAGTTTTACTCTCCCAAACTGGCAGCTGTATCATGTTCAGTCCGCTTGCTAATATGGTGAACTTCGTTCAGACCGGAGAGTAAAACACAACAAATATTTATAAATCTGCTTACCATACACGCATAAAATAAATAAATAATAAAAATCTGAGGTTTACAATGTGTTTAAGGTATTAAACTGCCTCACAGCCAATGACTTCCTCTGCGTCAGTACTGTAATTGTTTCTGAAACGGAGCATTGAATTATCTTTTTTTGTTTTACTCTTCGTAGCTGATCTCTCCCTCTGATGGGCTGAAGTCTTAATGTGCGTCTCTCCAACTGCTTGGCTGCATTGGTTTTAATGTTTAACTGCCTGTGTGAGTGCTGTGCTTTAAGAGAGAGCGAGATAGAGAGGGGGGCGGGGGGCAATCTAAGGATCTAACTGGTTGAACTGACAGAGGAATGGGAAAGCCTTAAATGTACATTTTCTTATCCTAAAGGGGACATTGGATACTCAGACTCTCCTTTTGCAGTGGAGGATTGAACATTTTTGAAAATAAATTCCTGAAATGTAGACAGTGAATCTCTCTGTCATCAGCTCTTTCCGTTTTCTCTTTGCTGTCAGGAGCTTTGTCATCAGTGTTTGTCTCCTTATGGCTGCCCCCCCCTCAATCTGTCTCACTCGCTCTCACCTTCCCTCCCAGCCTGCCCCCCCCCCCAATCTCGATCCTAATATTATGCATCGTTTCAGCTAGACCGCTGCTTAAGTGTTCCAGGAAACCTTATGAAAACAGGAAAAATATCCCAGAGGATCTCTTTTGACCTTCTGGGGGGCTACAGTATTCATGGCAACAGGACTGGCTGAAAAGAAAGCATTATGGGGTGCGGTGTGGGAGGATCTTGTAGGCAAGCTACCCATTGTTAAAGAGGAACCTTACCTTAATTACCCTCGCCGAAGAGGAGGCGAGGGTATTGCAATTGGGTGCGTTTGTTTGTCTGTCTGTTTGTTTGCTTGTTTGTCTGTCCGAGCGCATAGCTCAAAAACCAGTAACCCAATCGACTTGAAATTTTTACAAAAGCAAGGTTAAGTCCGTGGCTCGGTCCTCCCCGAGAATGGTGTTGATCCGGATCTGGATCCAGATTCTAGAATTATTTTTACATCTGGAATTGTGCCTGTTCTGTAAACTGCCACTTTAAGAGGGAGGGACACGAATGGCATGATGGGAAAAAGAGTCCAGAAGGAGTCTTGTAGTACATTCCGGAGCAGCAAGCTAGAGCAGGTTTGGCCCCTCTGATCAAGAAGCCCTGTTTACTGTCTCACAAGATCCAATAGTCTATTGGAGGCGAGGGTCTGCAATCTCTGATTGTCTTTCTAGTTACCCTCTGTGTTACTATGGGGGGGGGGGGTAAACCTCTTTCCAGGATTGCCAGTCTCTTCCGCTCTCTGTCTTTGTGTACATCCGAATGGTTTACAAACGGCTCTATGCCAACGGGCCTTAACTGCAACGAGACTGCTCAGGATGCTTCCCGACTCTAGACCGAGTTACCAGGATGCAGAAGGCAATACAATTTCATCCAATGTCTAATGTGATGGACAATAAAGTTGTAAGAGCTGATTTAAAATATCCAGGTGGAATTTGATAAGAATATGACTAAATTAATTTTAGTCCAAAATACAGCATGAGTTATATACATTCAGATTATTTTGCTCTCACTCTTGTGGCTTCTGTATTTGCACATCCTATTGGAGCCTTCATCCAGTCAAACCTTCAAAGGCCAACTGCTTGCTGCACACACAGCGGTGCCTTTTATAATAAATGCAAATAAAAGACAGGGAGAAAACATCTCAGAAGATTGGAGGAAAGTCTGCACTGCTGTATCCATATATTATGCTTCATTCTCCTCTGTTGTCACCAACCCGACCCTCTCAATGGGAGGAGGCGTACCCATTTGTCTCCCAGTGTTTCTGCCGCTCCGCTCTTTCGCCTTCAGCATCCGAAATTGTGTGGAATGACTCTTCGCATTCTAACGTGTATTTTGTTTGTCCCGGACAATAATTGTTCAATTTTGCCCAGTTGCTCCATTAAGAATCTGTTTATCAGCCTTGATGGGTCGTAAAAGAAAGAAACACCGACTAAATAACTCTCGGGGGACTGGTTTGTTTTCTTCTGCTGTCAGCGGCGTGCAATAGTCCGTCTGAAGACCCATTTAATTTTTATCCTACACATTTGGGCATGAAATCAGTTTATGATAAAAATGGAAATGTGCTTTGGTGCATTCATAAACCCCAGATGAAGCCCCCCCAACCCACTGACCAACACACACACACACACACACTGCTACATGGACTGGTCGAGGTATGAATAAAGGCATCCTGTCAGGACCATTGTGTAACAGTGGATTCAATGACGTCACCCGTTTCATCCTACGCTCCTGCCACCCTGCAGACGTAAATAAGCAGTGGGGGTGCTCCAGTTCCTCTGACTCAGTCATGCTCTTGTCTTGTGTGATTCAAGAGCATGACTGAGTTCCCAAACGCACACACATACACCCATCTCTCCTGGATACTGAAATGTGGCTGAATCATTTTTTAATTTTTTACCTCCCACCACGCTGCTGCAGTTCTCATCTGCGTTTCTGTTTGTCATAAACTATTTTAATTTCTGTCATGTCTTGCTGATTTTTCTTCTGTGTGTGCATGTGTTATGCTGTTGCATGCCGCTGTATTTTCTTCTCTTCCATCGCAGCATGTGTTTTCGCTCTTATTGCTCCATTACTTTCTTTTATTTGTGCCTCATCTCCCACCTCCCCTGGCCTCCTATCCTTTCCCATTCATTTCTAACTTTTCCAGCTCTCTTCCTCCTTGCATCTCTTTCCTGATCCCCAAACACACACAACCACACACCCTCCCTGCACTGACTCAGCATACTAAATAGAAGTACTCTGACTATTCTTCCCGAGAAATGTTGGATTTAACACCGAGGATCGTCGTCACTACCTTCCTCTGTTGCCATGACTACAGCCTCGGTATTCAGCTTTTTGAGGAGGGGTAAAAGGAAAGAGGACGTGGAGGAGGGTTGGAGGTTGCTGTTGTTATACAGAGATAGTACAAAAGAGAGCCTCAGAGGAGAGACATTAATTTGATGCCAAAACTAGCTCCCCCCCCCCCCCCCCCCCCCCCCCGACAAGCTTTCAGAACAAGACCAATGAAAAATACATTTTCAATGCACTAACATTGTTTGTAACACTGTCTATTATTATATCAAGTGTGCACTTAGATATAAAATAAACTGCAATAGTCAATTCCAATTTATAAAATGCTGTCGAAAAAATATTTTTTTACTGTCACTGAATTCCTGCTTTTCTTCTCCTCCTTATATCAGTTTGTTGTTGCGGATGGGAGAGATGGAGAAAAAGCTGGGCAGGTTCAATCAGCACGACCAAATTTGTGCTTTATTTAAAGGTGGCAGATCGTAGTATAGAAAGGGAGGAACACATTCTATCTCTGTACCTACATTTCTATCTCTAATGTATCTGCAGTTATGTCATATTTGTGTTTTTTTGAAAATGGCAGTACCTTAAACTCTCTTGTTTTTAACCCTCTCATCCAAGGGCCCTTTGAGTCCATTTAGCTATATACACATTAAGCTGTGCGCAGGCAGATGATTACGTTTATGTTCACTGCACTCAATTGAGTTGACCTCAGCAAAACCTTTGCCTACACTGACTGTAAGTCTCCTGGGAGTCCATCGGTCATGCCCATGCAGGGACGGAGCAGAGAGGGGGCCCATGCAGTAAGGAGGAGGGAGGTGAGAAGAAGGGCCAGTAAAGATATCGACACGTACACCTACCCTGTAGTAGTCGGTGCTGTAAACGTCTCTGGACATCCCGAAGTCTCCGATCTTTACCAGCAGATTCTCGCCCACCAGGCAATTCCTGTGTGGGAACAAATGCAAACGAAGCACAGATGGTAATAACACATTTCTCTTTCACTGAAAGAAGATTCCAGTAATTATTCCAGACAGTAAGATTTTCAAAATGGATGATTCTGATGAGTGAAGAATTACCGTAGTGTACAACTATATCCTAATTGTGGTTTTGCTCCTGTTGTGTCTTGAATTCAAGAAAAATAAACACGTATCTAATAATCTATAGACTAAGCGACAAACCTGGTGGCCAGGTCGCGATGCACAAAGTGCTGTGATGCCAGGTAGACCATGCCAGATGCTATCTGCTGGGCGATGTGCAGCATCTGCGACTGGGTCAGCTCCACAGGTCGGGTGGTCTGCCCCTCCGCCATTAGAACGGCATCCGGACCATGAGCCCTGTGTTGAGGGAACAGCTGGAAACTTAGTCATTTTCTTTTCTGACGATTTAGGTCTGAAATTTAGGAGAAATGCTAATTCTTCAATGGTTGAGATTTTTGAAGCAACAATGTGAAGAGCCATGCCTGAGGAACTTGTTGAGGTCTCCGTGTTTCATGTATTCAAAAACCATGATGAGCGGGTCGCTCTCCACGCACACGCCATAGAACGTGACAATGTGCTCGTGTTGCAGGTTGGTCAGCAGCTCGGCCTCGCGGTGGAAGTCCTTCCTGGCATTTTCACTCGCTTCTTTAAGTGTCTGCACACAAATAAGGAGAAACACACATTGATTTTACATTTTACATTTTAGTAAATTTTAGTAAATTGAAACAATTACAAGTTGTGTATTTGCTATTAGTTATTTTGGACTGTGTTCCCCGTCTGCTCCAGTTTATTGCCTCCGCTGGCATTGGTTTGTTTGCTTGTCTGTCAGTCTTGTCTGTTTGCAACATAACTCAAAAAGTTACAGATGTATCTTGATAAAATTGTCAGGAACTGTTGGGAATGTTATTAGAAAAAGATGATTTTAGTGATGATCCAGATGAGATCCTGGATTAGGGAGCTTCAACGTTTGTTCCTCAATATCCCGATTGATTATTGACCGATGATATGACAGTCATGTAGGGTGTGGACCTCTATCTCATCACCCGAATTTCATCTGGATATGATCCAGAATGAGGTGAGGAAAACATATTTCATTTTAACATTGAAAACTCCATCTACGCCTCTACGGATTCAAAACTCAGTTAAAAATACACATCAACTCTGATTCACTTTTACTTTTCATGGTTGGTGGATAAAGATACCAAGAACAATTTAGAACCGTTTGATGATGATCCAGATCACCATGTGGACGGTGTAAATCTAATCATGGAGGGAACGAGCTGCTTGGCAGAGGTCTGCGTGCTCTGAATGCTTTTCTCGTTGCAATGAAATGTTCTTGAGAGTTAAAGCAACAAAAAACGGGGACCAACTAAAGACTAAAGCAAAGGTAGTTCAAGAAAAAGGATGCATTTTATAACAATGCAAGTCGTTACACAGCACAAAACTGTTTAAATGTATTTGTTTTAAAATTGTGTCTGGGAGATGGACGTGCTAAAGAGAGATGCTGGAAAGTGATAGTCTTTTTTTATTTCAATGGCAAAAAGAAATGATAGAAAACTCTCCTCTTCCTCCGTGAATAATTAATCATCTTCCTATAACATTTGGTTTCCACCCATGTGTGTCGATGTGTGTTTGTGCCTGTCTGAGTTGTCAAAGATATAAGCTCATATTACATATAGGTTGAAAGGACAAGGAGAAATCACAAACGAAGCTCAGGAAGAAGGAAATCGGCCACAACCTTTCAGCCACAATGCTGAGATGGCAGAAAACAAGACCGGCTGCTCCCCGCTCCCCTTTCAACCAATCATGTCTCATGAAACAGAGGCTCTGTCATCTAAATTACAGGCAATGCTGCATGACGCTCATAGGATGGATTATTATACAATGGGTAATCCATCCATCCCACTTTGAAATGTGATATTGTACATGTGTGGAAAATTTGGGTTGACTTTCCTCTCAGTTCTCACATTTTCAGTTTGTGCTTCTATATTTCTTGTTTTGTTTCCTAGAGAAGTGTCCTCCAGACAACGTGTGTGATACTGATGATAAAACCGCTGTTAAAACAAACCACTTACTGTACATAAAGCAATATTGCTTTTGTATTTTCCACATTTGACCGATGATGATCTCTCATAGGTGTCATTTATGCAACTTTGAGCTTGTGGTTCAAACAAATGAAAGATTCTCAATCTGGTTAACGCAAAAAAAGAGAGACAATCATTTCCTTTGGCATCGGCACTCCCTCCCTTCCCTGTGAGTCAGGAACATCTACGACCTGCGTGGCGCCGTGATTCTCTGGCTGAAAAGTCATGATACTTTGTGTTGGTCACCTACTCTGTGCTGATTTTGGGTCCACAGACAAGCAATCAACAAACACTAGCTCAGGAATGCAGTGACTCATGTTTCCATGTGTGAAGGCTGCATCACCGAGTGTTCGGGGCGAGTGAGTGATGGCATGCAGGAGCTCACTGTAAGTGTTTATGAATGGGCTCAGACATATTTCTCTGGGAACCTGTGATCGATGGCAGCTCAGCGTTTACAGTCATCTACAGTGGCAGTAAAGCATGTTTCTACATTATGGCTGATTTACGGTGGCTTGACCATTATGAGACCTGTTAGCACGAGGAGGTTATTGTAATTTACTGCAAAGGGGTGACTGTGTTTCTGTAATGCATGACAAAGTGCAAGACAAGTGCAGCCTGTAATGAGAAACGATGTGTTTACTGGTGCGTAGATGAAGTAAAAACACACGTGAATATATATTGTCCTGCGGACAAATCTTAGCCATCAATAGTTTAACTTTTGCACAAAACAAAGGAACTTGAAAAGAGTCAAAAAAAGGAAATGTCAGTATCACGAATATAGAGGTGGTGAGTATCATGCCATTTCAATTCCCTTTGTATTTATATTACTTAATTAAAATGAATGATGTTGCAGCTTCAGTTCCTTTTTCATGAATTGAACACACATTCTCAAAATACTAACCTTTAAAAATATATAACAAGGAAGGGAGAAACACGGAAATAACTTGGTTGCCTTTTTTCTGTTCTGTTCTCTTTCTGTTCTTCATTCAACTTTAATACCAGCATTTAATTTCAGGTCTTAGATGTCAGAACTGTATCTTCTAATAAACAAAAAGGATATGTTAGTCCCGTTTTACTAAACTAGGCCAACTGACCCTTTAGCGAGGAGGAGCAAAGACTTCATTAATTTGAAAACACTTTGTTGCTATGGAAGCAGGAAATTGGAAAACAAGCGGAAGAGTAATAATGATGCACAACACCTGTTGACAAACAGACGACGATGAAGAGCATGACGACCACTTAAAGAATGTGCAGCATTAACATATTGAAAGAAAAATCTGACAAGTAGTTAAGAGTTAATTCAAGAAACTTTGCCAACATCTCGGCAATTTCAAATCTAAAAGTAAGAGATAACTTCAAATGTAGGTTGAGTGGAGATTATATAATGTTTACTAGACTTGACATGCAGGCAGCACCACAAAACTTCTCAACCTGCAGTGAAGCTTTCTTTCTGGGATTTTCAGGTGCATGTTTCTTGCAGAGTGCTCAGACTGAGCTGAGGCTAAGCTGGCAGCAAACATCAGGACATCAGAAAGCGGTTTAGAGCAAAGATGGAGGGAAACCGGAGGTGTAAAGAAGGTGGAGGAATAAAATGGGATGAACACCGCAGAGGAGAGTTAGAGGTGAAGAACGGAAGCGGACAGGAGGAGAGGGGGTTTTCTCATAGGCCATGTATTTTTAATGAGTCGTTCTTCACCAATAAGATCCTGTTTCACTGCAGACCAGGAGAGAAATCCTCCTTGCTGAAGAGATGGATTGATGGATACATGTGATCGGAGGAAACTGTTCAATTTGAAGCCGGAAGTCAGCGGTTTGAGTGTAATTCCACCTTGGCTTCAAGCAAAAGCCTTGAAGGTGATGATGACCTCTTAACATTTCCCCCCCTCCCCTGGCGCAGAGATGATTGACTGTAACTTCAAAGTTCTATGTACCCGTTACAGAATCATGGGAATGGAATAGAATAGGTCTTTATTGGTCAATATGTCAAATGTAGTGCAGATATAATTTATCTTCCAAAAAAAAAGAAAATCAAAGCCAGGCAATACAATCTAAAACATTCTTAATAGCTATATGGTGTCCGTTTCAAACTGCGCCAGATCTGGCATTTAAAAATAAATTACAATCGTTTTCATTTTGTTTCCACTTTCTGGTTACCTTGACAGCCACAAGAATCTTCTCCTGGTCCGGTGAGAGATTGTAACACTCGGCCAGAAAGACCTTTCCAAAAGCTCCTTCTCCCAGCTCTCTCTTCAGCACGATGTTGTGTCTCTTAATATGCTGCACAACTGTTGGAAAGAGGAAAGAAAGAGAAGAGTTTGAAGTTTTCTCCGTTTTGAACAAAATACACATGAGTTCTGCAGTACTAAACAAACATGTTGGTATTAGGTGACAGTATTATGAGTGTGTATGAAGGAAACACGGTGTGTTTGCAGAAGAGTATTGACTATGACTCGTCAATGACTAACTATTCTCTTATTATTTATATTCGACATGAATCCTGACATTTTTGTGTTTTTGGGGGTCGCAGCTTTCGGTTTTGGAGGGAACAATGGGATTGTTCTAATGTTTTGAAAAGCTGACGGGGCACATCTTTAGTTACCTAAATAACAAGCAGTAATAGTAATAGTGATGTTTTCTGTTGTATAAATACCTTGTCATGTAGTGAATTAAGCATTTCCACTGCTTTGTCACACACACTAATGTGATCTAGTTGTGAATGCAGCAGGAAGCTCCCCCTGCCTTTCGGTTCACCCACCGTTGGATCAGATTCAACAAACCTGCTTTCTGTTGCTAAGTAACTTGTGACTCTATGCCAGCTGATGTCTGGCATCTCGCCATGATGGTGATGCAAGGTTTTATTCTACAGGATGATTGAGAGCACGGTGGCTTTACGCTAACCAATTTTGACAGCGGGATAAAAGTGTAACTGCGCACACACACACACACACACACACACACCAGCACGACGAGTGTGTGTGTGTGTTTTAACCACAATCTTATATTGAGAATCAGGAGCTTTTGAATATGTGAGGCAAGGTAACAGCCCCTCTCTGTGTGTGTGTGTGTGTGTGTGTGTCTGTCTGTGTACAATATTGGGTTATGGGGTCCTCTGTAGCTTATAGTGTAGATCGATGCAGAGTCTAGCAGGGCTTTAATGTGATATTCTGAGTGGACAGCTTTTCTTCAAATGCACCTCTTAATCGCATCACAGATAAATCTCAGCTCTGGTCTCTCTCTCTCTCTCTCACACTAATTTGTCAGCGTTTTTGTTATGAGATAAAAGAAGACTTAATTTCTTAAAACAAACAACGTTGTTAAAATGAATAAACCTGCTTCATAAAACAAAACAAGGGAGATCAGAGACCTCATCCTTGTGTTATATATATCAGGTTTAAGACGACAAAAGCATTTTGGTCAAATTTCGGGCAACACTAGCGTTTCTGTTTAATCATAATAAATTACACAAGTCTTCATTTAAAAAAGAAGCAGATCACGTATTTCGGTGTACCTATACAGTCCTCCATGCAGGAGCACAAAGTAAAGCCACATCGCCACCAGACTGCCTGTGTTTTATTCAGCTAATAACCTCGCCGCACAACTTCCTACTACTGCTTTGTCGTAAACATTCTCTCATGAAAAAGCCTCGCACCACCACTTCTTAATTAACGGCCTCAGACAGCAACCGAATTGATGTGTTCAGACCAGTTATTTTTATTTAGGCCGTGCGATATGGTGATGCACTCCCAGCATTTCAGAGTGTTTTCAATGGGTTGGATTTATAATGCGTCATTACAGCTAATTGTGAATTAATTAATTCAAAAATGTTCCATAATTGCTCTGCATAGCAATCAAGAATCATTTTTCTGGCCTTCCGGATTCTTCTCGCCTGCTGTCTGAATTAGCCAGTTTTAAACCCTTTCAACACCCTGATAGCATAAATGAGCTGCATTCCTCAATCAGCATCCTTCATTAAGATCAGAAATGTTATTCCTCCTTAAACCAATGCTTGCTCTCTTATTCTCTCAAGGTTGCTCAGTTCATTGCTCGATCCAGTCACTTTCCTCATTTCACATCCTTCACATCTATCATTTTTCTCTCTCTACTTGAATTCCCTTCAACGACTACCTATCACTTTATAATCAACATGCTCTAAACATTAACAGCTGGGCTCTTGTTCTTGCTCATTCGGCTGCTCCATCAGTCTTTTTTTATAGCTTATGACATACAACACTCAAGAAGAAGAAGATTTCCCAATAACTACATCCTCCCCCCATTTCTTTTTTCCATCTGTCATTTTCTTCCATCATTCAGTATCTAAACGTCCTCAGCGCCACCGCTCACACAATTTTCATTAATCAGCAACTTATAGACACACACAACCAAACAAATGAATGTCTCGGGACATAATTATTCCCCGTTTGCCATCTGCTACTTCCTCAAATCCCCCTCCTCATCTGGCTAAAGTCTTTCACAACCTTGCATGCTGACATAAAACATCTTGAACAGCTTGGAAATAGTATATTTTGTTGTTTGACCCACAATCATGTAAAACAAATTTAACATGATGAAACACATTTTTTAAATATTTTAGTCATCAGATTTGAGACATTTTTTCATTTGGCTTCCAACTACACCTCCAAGTAGTTACAGTATCCAACACTGCCTATTAATATTCTCTCCTGTTCGCTGCTTGGCCAAAGTGTGTGTGTGTGTGTGTGTATATAAAAGGGTGTTTTCAAATACATTATGCACGGTTTGACTGATGAATGATATTTTCCAGGGTCATATTAATCCTCTCCTGATAGAAGAAAATACAAACCTTCTTTTTAACCTTCTGGTCAGACCATGCCACATAAGGATCATTTAAATGGCAGCAAAGTCCCCATTGACAGGAGTCCATGCTGGATATGATGGTGAATACACCTTTGCGGTACCCAAAGGTGTATTCACCATTGGGTATTATGTAGTAAGAGTATTTGTAAATTTAAGTATGCACACAAAGTCACCGTCTGTAGGTTGCAAATAAAAAAAGATGACATACAATTCCAGGGCGGTTGCATTCTTAAATGATGGTGCGCCTACTGGAAACGCTTTTTAATGAGGTCAGCTGCAACATTCACTTCAGCTCACACTCGACATTTACTAGAATTGCACATGGATCGTCACTCAGTCATTCTGGCTTCGCTGCTGCCAAGAAGCCTGCGCCATGCTTTAGCTGTAAGCGTTTATTCGCAGCTGTACAAGCTGTTTAAAATATGCTAATCTCTTGGCATACAACCTGCACACGGTGCCAAACTGTTTCAGTCAAAGCCTATTGTATGGATCTGAGAAGGCAGAGCATCGTATAATCGGTCAGATACTATTATTATTTAAGATGCCGGTCTGGGTGTCAGAAAGGCAATGAAGGTAATAGTTGTAATGGGGGTAATGTATTACAAACACACACCCAGGCATGCTCTCATATAGCGGCATGCTATTGACGTTCATCCCTGTCTTTCTCGTCTTAGTTTATGTGCTCTCATCTGCCCCTTTACCAGCAAGAGCCTGAAGGTCTCCGCTCACTAACACACACACGCGATTCTATCATTTACGGCAACTCAAGGCTACAGCTTGAAGAAGCTTTTATTACTTGCCAATAATCATAATGTCATGTTGATGGGCTAGATCAATAACTCCCTCTCTCTCTCTCTCTGTCTCCCTAAATTACTGTCTCACTCCCCGCCTACTTCTGCTTTCCTCCTGTTTTCTCTTATTTCAGTTCATCTTGCCATCCTTTTTTTAAACCACACTGCTATTCTCTTGCTTTTTTCTTTTTTTTAAGCAGTTGTGCTGTATGCGTGATTTTTCATATAAATTGGTGCTGTCATCTTTACAGAAAATACGTCTATCTGTGTTCACGTATGAGTCACACTAGGAAACCTAGAAATGTATGAATAGACTTGCACCACACACGCATACACACGGTTAAATCCAAAATACCCCACTTTTGCCTCACCCCAGCTCGGCCGGACGATCTGGGGTTGAATTAATTGCTTGATTTTTTTTTTTTTTTTACTCACACGTGTCAGTTTTCAGGAGGCTGTTTGTGCTCCTGAAGTACTGAGGGTTTTCTATCACGGGGATCTTGGTCATGCCGATGATTACTGCGTCGGGGCCCATCTCTGAGGAGGACAGTGTGTTGCTGCCATTGGAGACGTGGTGAAGAGGAGAAGCCGAGTCATCGTCATTGCTGATCACAGAGGATGGTCCTAAGAGAGGCGAGAGAAAGAGGGAGCAGACTGTTGAGCCCATTTGGTTGATAGCATCTGAGCAATGATGGACGACCACTTTGACTCGTGGTGTAACCAGTAAAAAGGACACAAACCAGTTCAATTGATTGAACAGGTAACACTAATTGGAACGCAGCAACGCTCATGTTTCATGATCTTATTTCATTGAGAAACGTTAAAATTAGCCAATATAGCAAATCTTAGCCCAGTAAGTGTGGTCGCAGCGTTTTACTCATCACACGAGGTGTCTGCTTTATTTGTGAGTTAACATCGTTCATGTTTGTTAAAAGCAAAAAGAAAGAAAGTAGAACATAAATGTTAGCTGCAAAATGGACAGTCAGAAAAACTCATTCTCTGAGTTTATGGCTTCGGAAATGACAGAGCTCTGAATGCGATCGCAAATGCAGATTTCTGTTCTCAGCATCTATTTCTATTGTTTCTGAGACTTGAAGTCTCCGTGGGCTTTGAGCGGTGTCAGAACCCCCCCCCCCCACATGTCATTTCACATGTCTGTAAAGGCAACGTTTCGTCACCAGCTATATGCAGCAATGCAAAGAAGTACAACATTTCAAAGGGCTCAAGAGATTGTCTTCGAAACATTTGATGCATTTTTTAGGCCCATTTGGGTCACATAGAAATATTTTGGTTTTTGAATAAAAACTAAAAGAAAAACCAAAGACGCTGCTTATTTACATTATATTTACAAGAGACAAATATCAAGTTAAATTTGGAAACCGGATCTGTGGGTGAACGTTACACAAACACGTGAACGAATGCTGAACGGCATCTTCCTGCTGCACTCGGAGCGCCGGCACCTTGTTGATCGCAGACAATGTGAAATCAAGAAGAGCTTGGCCAATGCAGCCTATAATTATCCTGCATTGATTAGACTAGACTTGGGCGCTGGTGACTACATTGCCTGGATGAGAACAGGCTTGTACATTTCCATGTGTGGAAGATTCAGTTATACGAATACCAGGTGCGTTGTCAACTGCAGTTGTTTTCATGTACCCCTGCTGGGTTATTTTTTTTAAGAGCGGGCTAAAAAGGCAAATGAAAGCCGAAGTTAGACATTTTAATTTATTTTCTAAATGGAAATGTCTGTAGGCAAAAATGCGGCAAGAAGTAAGATGGTAGAAGTCAGCAGCTCTATATAGAAACGTGTGATATTATGGCAGCCAAATGGACGTGTTATTAGCTCCCACATGGGGAACACATGAAGCTAATTCCATGTTAGCGGGTTCATCAGATGCATCTCACCTTTCATGGCATTCCTGCTAATGCTCTGTTTGGCTTTACTGCAAAAATACAAAACAGTTTTTTTTTCTCATTCACACAGACTATTATTAGTTAAAAGCTACAATTGCATACAGGCACGCTTTGAACACTCTCACTCTGACACATGAATGAACACACACGCTAAAAGCCGAAACCCTTACAGCGCTGTGGGTTTCCATCGCCTCGAGCACAAAGCTGTTAAATGCTTCTGTTTCATAGTCACAAACCTAAATAGGCTCCAGTGGGCGAGATTGACAGAGACACTGAGGTATTGAATCTGAGAACGTGTGTGTGTGTGTCATGGTTATGATCACATCACTCAACATCATAACCATGACATGTGTGTGTGTCAATGTGGACAGTAGTAGAAAGTGACTTTTTGTTTTTAAAGTAGGCCCTCTATTATTATTATTATACCTTATTATACCTTATTTATTTTTGCTAGTCCTGATGCACTCAGATGAGAACAAATCATTCAGAGAAAGAAGACAAAAACAAATGTTTGTCCTTCACTTTATCAGGAAACAAAGCAGGAATAATTGTTTTGCCGTGATGTAAGATAAAAGACGAGAAGTATTCCCTAGACAAACAGACCAGCATCAAAGCCACACAATCATTTGTCTGAATGTTGTTTAGCCTCCTTAAACAGAACTTTTAATTTCCATTATTTCAATCCTCTAACCTTCACTTCAATGTTGAAGCTAAATAGAAAATCACAAATTGTGTGGTTTTTTTAGCTTTGATTACAGCCTAAACTCAAAACCCAGAGTTTCAAGTTGATCGTGTGATTCTCACTGTAAAAAAAATGAGAACCTTCATAAAACGCGGGATATTTACAATTGTTACATAATAAATCTTCAAATATGTTGGTTCCTGTCCCAAATGAAGTAAACCAGGGGAAACGACTATAAAATAACTTTCAAATTAAGATGATTAATCTCATGTTTCCAGATCAAGAGTTTCAATCTTTGTAAATTGCAGAACAACTTGCAGTGTAGGTAGGTGGTATTGGCTGTAAATTCTGAGAGACATTTCTTTCCTTGAATAAAAGCGGTTGCTGTTTGTTTGTTCACCTTCACATTGACACGTAAACTGTTTTACTGAACTGGAGGCCAGCACTTACATGAATACTGAAGACTGTCCTTCACAACTAGCTGCTGGAATAAGTCAGTTTCCAAATCTCGTCCACTGGGTTTGTTTGGTTTAGATTGTTTGGGTTTCTTGTTTACAATTTTAAGGTCATACAAACAAACAAAGTGAACAAAAAATGACAAACACCAGAGTGCAACTTAATGTCTGTCAATGTGTGTGTGTGTGTTTTGTGTTGTGAGGGGCTCACAACCATTAACATAGCGAGGTCCCAGGGTCAGATCATTACAAACGCTGTTTAGTCGAAGTGTGTGGGTGTGTGTGTGTATCAGTGAGAGACAGAGAGTCCAAAGGGAGTGACTTGGTGAAAGGCGAGCAAAAAGAAGATGGAGCACAAGGAAGCGGCGGGTTGGAAGGGGAAAGAGATTGATGTAGGAGGTGAGGGTCTAAGTGGGGTCAGGTCGTGACCCACCGCTGTTAATAGACATGGACCTGATTTTTGAAGAGATGACCGTCGCTGATGACGAGCCTGAGCTAACAGTCCATAAATATAGTTCACTGCTTTTTGGTGTTCAGGTCTTCGGGGTGGGCAGAAGAAGGATGCAAATGATGTCTTTGTTATAAATCTATTTGTCATTTTAATAATGATGCTGTGACTGGCAGGCATGTCAGTGTAGTGGAGTGCATGTAGTGAATGTCGTGTTGAAACACAGGCTTTGTGCAAATCCGTCAGGTTATAAAAACACTCTCTCTAGCCTCGCTATTTAAACTGAAGATTATTTTGTACAAGGATCGATCAAACCTGAACCAGGGAGATGGTCGAACTTCCTTCCTGCTGAAAATGTACATTTTGTGCGATGTTGCCATGGATGTTAATTTCTCTTATCAAACTCTTTTTCTGAGATGGTAGGTTAAACATTTTGTGTGATGAATGGTGAAGACTTATCATTTATTTGCAGCAAAATGTATTATTTCCCAAATCTTCAAGTCCACTCTTAAATTTTGAGGTGCAGTGAGAGAGTCCCTGTATTTCAGATTTCATTCACTTTCAGGATACCTTGTGTGAATTTGCCTTGCACCCAGGGTAGGTAAATTATATTAATGCATAACAAAACAAGAAATAAAAAAATACATTGCATTTAATTGAAACTCCTACAAAAAGATGAAAATACTTATTAATCTCCGTTCGACCCTTTTGACCCACCTGAACAAGCTTTTCCAAGGACTGCCGACATGCTTGTTTCCATTTCTGATTCGCTTTTGTGAACACTACAAATGACTTTGTGTCAGGCAGAGCAGCCGTTTCTGTTGTTGCAAAACTGCCACACAAGCGCATTGCAGCTAATGATTAATGGCTTTGTTAAACGAATGCCCTCTAGTCCGCATGGCCTGCTTTATTAGAGGCTCATGTTGAGTGTTTGGAATCAACTGGAGAAAATCAACAGCTATTCTGTGGACGTGCAGCCTTTGTTGAAGAATGAGAAACTCTCTTTAACTGCCAACATGGCATAAAAACTGATGGAATGTAACTTAGGGAGAATCTTGAAGCTCACGCCTTTGCTGTAATCACAATACAATCCTGACACGTTCGGCAGCAATGTGCTGGAGGCAATAATGGGAAGGACGGTCCGGCTCTTTAAGCTACTCCATTGACACTGACGGGGCTGTGAGCATCCAAGAGTTTGGCCGTTGAGCAGGAGTTTTATGGCAGGACAGTAGACTAGAGCAGAGTTAAAACGGCGACGGCATCGATCCCTTTTACTGCTGCACCCTGCCCTGGGCGGGGGCTGTAAAGAGGCTTTCATGGGGTTTAAAGACATCGAGGTCTGTCAGCCAGTCTGTTAAAACAGCACGGTTGCCTTTTGCCCAAAGAGGGATGGTTGTTAGTAGATAATAGTGGGTTTCGAGATTTGAGATTATTCGGTTGGCAGTTGTCAACACTGTCTGAGTGCAGGATTGATTAAATGCAGATAAATGCAGGTCAGATATCCTGTTGAGGAAAGCGTGAGCAGGTAAGTGGTGTGCTCTTGTTTGCAATCTGCCGTTGGAATCATTGATAACATTTACTTCACAATATCGTGACAAAGTAAAAGCCACATTTGCAGCCGCTTCGGGCACTGTGTTAATTTTCTCATTTTTATGAAGCAAAAATCACTTTTTAAAAATGCAAGAATTTCATCATGTAAACTCTGTAATCTGTGTTTTATTCATGCAGTTTCTCAGGCCTCAGGTCAGAGGTGGACTGCTGCAACCATTGACCCCCAAAGGTCTCGGTGACTCTCGAAGCCCATCACAATACGCAAAGACGCACGCACACAAACGCAGACGACTGGTAACACGAACCCTGCGGTTTCCGAACTCAGCCCGTTGAACACAGGAAGCAATCTATCGATCCGGAACGAGAAGGGATGCGGTGATGCAAGGAAAATGCAGGAGGAGAGCGTCAAAACAGAGAGAACAGTTAATAAAAGCTACACATTCACTAAACTGACGAAGGATAGATGGATGATAAATAGACCAAAATGAACAGAATAGATTACATTAGAAATGAGTAGAAGGAAAGGAGCCAGCAGACAAGGAAAGAATGAGAAACAGTAGAATTCCATCCATACTCTAATATTAAGCTAAACGTCCATAAGAATCTGCTGATTCCTCTTTGGCCTGATACAGGAGCCGAACACTTTGCCCTTTCCTTGGTACAATCTGCTGGTAAAAATAGACATCTCCTTTCCTGTGACTGTCTCACGTGGCGTATCTCCTTTCTTGTATCCATACATTTGTCTACCATCCAATTTTATTTTGCCGACCTCTTATTGTTCCCCACATCCACCTTTCTTGGCTTTCTCTTCCTCAACATTTTCTATTTTTAATATTCAAACCCACATCCAGCCTCTCATATGACACACTCAGAAATCCATCCTGCCAACTTGCAAGCATTATTAAGGTGGTCCGAGATTTAGATGTGAGAGTGAAGATGCGAGGAAGGAACTCGCAGATATATATATATATATATATATATATACAAAAAAGTAATTTGTATGAAGGAAAAATAAATGTTATTGCTCAGTATTGTTAATCTGGTTGAAGTCTCTTTAAGTCCCTTTAAGAAGAACCTTTACGATTCTACAACAAAATGAGATGATAATTATGTAGACATAGAATGGAAAATCTACTTTAGTGTATTCTATAATGGTAGTGTGGAATTATGAATTTTAATGCTGATGCGTCAATGTGGAAGGAGCAGTTCACTGTGGAAGTCTATATGGAATTAGCCTTAGATGTTTAAATCAACTTTGAGGCCAAGCCGCCCACAAAAGATCATATTTGCAAACATTTGCATATTATCTTGTCTATACTGGATCATTTCAACTCTTCAGCCATTTACCCATCATCATCATATCTTATAGCCAAGATGCAGTCTGTTTATATTGTCTGTGCTCAGTGCAGCCAGACATGTTCAGCATCTCTGATTAGCTGTATGTTTGTGCAATTGTGCCCAGAGGAAATTTGGCCCATGCCCCTTAGAAATGGCAAATCAACCGACAGCTTCTGGTGATGCAAAGTGAGTTAAAAGAGTGAGAGAGTCAGATAGACAGAGAGGGGAAATAGTGATCAAGACAAAGAAGGAAGAATAATTAAACACAATATGGATGTGGCATTCATTTCAAAGCCACGAAGACACTCGGTTTGATTTATTATGTTAGACTGATCCTTTTGTGTTGCTAAATAAAGGAACGTTCGGTGCAAAAATACACACTGACACAAGAAAACACACAAAAAAAGAAGCTCTTGCAGTTTCAATTCAAAAAGGCACATTTTACACACCAGACCCACCAATAAAATATTTATTTCATTAAAAAAGAAAATCGCTGTCTTCTGTTTGAATAAAATGAAATTCTTGTTCATCAACCCTTTTAAGAAATGTTTCACGTTCACTATTGAATGAGGATCATGGTCAAATAAACCGTATCGCTCCAACGCACTTCTGTTCCTATTCAGTTTGCCTCTTTAAGTATGACAGGATTTACAGCAACTATGACTTGCAACCCTAAAGTAGACAGAGATAAAAAATATATCGATGTGCAATTACTGTCTTTAAAGTGAGGCTGCAGGGTTTACTAGAGGACATAACATTACAGATGGAGACACATTAAAAATGAGGTACGTTAACATCTGCCACAAAAAAAGAAGGTAAAACTGGCACTTGGTAACAAATTAGTTAAACAACAATAGTACATCAGAATGTACACTGAAAATAAAAACAACACATAAAACGAAGATAAATGTGACTGAACATTTAATGGATCAAAACCATATTAAAACTGCGCTTTTATTGTTCCCAGTGTTAGTTTTTTTTTTTTCTTCACTTTTTTAGTTTGAACATCTTTAAAACATCACCAGAAAATCTAAATGTAATTTACAATGGTCAAGAGATGTACAGTTATGTGCAAATCAAATGAAGGGCTTTAACCCTAAAAGGAGTGACGTCGAGGTTTAATTGTCTGTAGCAGGAAGCATTGGCCTCGGCTCTGTTTATCTGTGCAGAGGAACAATGCTGGTCTAGCCCCCCCCCCCCCAGTTGAAAAATAAACACCGCCTGTAATATTTAGCTTGATGAAATACAAGGAAAGTTGAAAAGCGCTCCATCCTGTGTAATTGTGCTACACATTTGGTATAAAACACCATAAAGTATCAGATTGTGGTATCTGTACTGAATATAAAAAGCAAAACAAAAAACAAAGGAAACACAAACATACAGTTGCATTAAAATCCACACTTTCTTATCTTTCCCCTCCATTCACTTTGACTCTAATCATTAATTAGTTTAGGGCAGTTTAATTTTTTATTTTTTTCCCAAAGGCATTTGTTTTCCGGTGCCCAAGGGCATTGTGTCAGAGCAGTTACTTGTTTTTTCCGGGACAAAAATTACATTTTGATGTGATTTCTTTTTTTTTTTACTAATTATAAGAAATTAAAGCGTACACAGGAGAATAAAACCTGCATTTGTAAAAGCTCAATCAAGAAAATGCTTTTTTGACAGCTAGTCCCTTAAGCTCATATTTAATTTCGTCATACGCACCATACACCATGTCCCTGCAAAAACAGACCACTAGCATAACCGAAGCAATTTAAATACACTCTCAAAAATCACTTCAACAGTACAGAAATTAACCCTGAAGCTGATGTACTTATAGGTCAAGTACAGACAGCAAGACTAAGTTCAGTTCGTACGCTTAAAACACCACAGTCATATCAATGATTACACCAAGTGCACCCAGCTCCTCTTTATTTCACTAATGGCTGCGTTGGCTTTCTTCGGGGGGGTTGACTTAAAAAAATACCATTATAGTCTATTTATAATTTTTTTTTATTTAAAACCTCGTCAGCAAAATGATTTTTGTGTTTAACCCTGTAGCTTCTTAATAAATATTCTCTATATATCTGCCCTAACCTCCGTCTCGGTCATCTGTGTGTGTGTGAGAATGAGAGTCATCATAGATGCACATATGGTGGACTGAACAGCATGTAGTAAAATTCTGTTGTTCAGTGTCACAACTACAGAGAGAGACTGGGACAAATAAAATATGACTTGATATCTTTATGGGAGTCGAACGCAGTGTAAGCTATTAAAATGTCTTTGTGTCGTTAATGTGAGACATTTAGGACATGCGTAATATTATGGACAGATGACTGTCTGTCCATAATAGCTGCAGATGTGCAGAATGTTTTGACAGCTGTGGCGAATAGCTACAAAACCCATTTGATGGTTTAGATCTGAGAGCACAGTAAGATCGGGTGCGCTGGTGTTAAAAATCTGTAATTATCCTTTATAGCATTTTTGGCATGAAAGGCAAAGATGTTGTCATATTTAAATTAAATCGCTTCTTTTCTTAATAGCCGTTTTTTTTTTCTTCCCAAGTCACCTTCAAAACTCAATTTAATGAGACTTAAAACATTCATTCTGAAGTCTTGCAGTGGTTGAATGTCTGAGTGTTTGGATTTGATATTATTACACATTATGAACAGGGTAGTGTATTATTAAAGCGATTAGGATTGTGTGTGTGTGTGTGTGTAGGTGTGTGTGTGTGTGTGTGTGTGTGTGTGAATGTAAATGAACGTACAAAGGCTAAATCTGCAGAACTGTGAGGGTCGAGTGTGTATGGCGGAGGAACATGGGTGTATTTAGGGACTATGTAGCTTAATGGCTGTCTCTGGTCCTGTGATCTGAATAATTCATCCAATGGGAAGCCTTATGCCTCTCTGAAGGCTGTCTGCGATTGGTTAATCAGGCTGCTGCATCCCAGAGCTCGTTTACCTTTGGAGGATGTTTAAGGCACACCGTTCACCTGTATCTGAATGTGTTTCGACTATTGCATATTTGCACAACCTGTAAGCCGCAATAGGGACCACGCCCTTCATTTGATTTTTGTTTTGTTTTCTTTTATTGTTGTTCTTGCTGAAATGTGAGAATGATCATCTCTGCTTATTATTATTATTTTTTATTATCTACCTCATTCTCTTTCTCTCTATCACAAACACACTCTTACACAGAAACACACACACGGAAATTCACACACAAAAATCTTTTGTTCTCATGTGTCCGTCTCCATTAGCGTGAGACCACCTCCACTGGGATGTTCTGAAACAAAGCACACCCTGAAGGGAAACACAAAAACATAAGCAACAGCAAAAACAAACAATAATAATAATAATGATAATAAATGATAATACAATGATAATGATAATAATGTCATAAACACAAACATAAAATCAGATTAAGTTTGTGTTATTGTTTGTAGTGTTGAACTTTAGTATATCGAAATAATACAATACAAGGCTCCAAGTAATTAGCTTGAAATAATCCTTTTATCTAAAGAAAATTTAGAAAGAAAAAATAAGAACATTTACATGAACTTCTTGATTTGATCTCTGAATGGAACTATATGTTTATATACTTGCATTGAGCTATCACTACAGTGAACAAAGAGTTTTCAAGGCGAGAATCTGGGATTAGAACAGAGATTTAGTAAAGCGCCATATTAGTACCACATTAGTACTTTCGCTCAATGGTCTCAGTAATGCAATATAGTGCACCACCATACTGGGAGCTGAGCACATGGATGAGTACACATTCTTTATCTAAGTTAGTTGAGGTATGTCTGGTAGGACTGTAAAGTACAAGATAGGAGACAAACAGGCACTTAAAAAACTGGATTAATTTGATTTAATCAAGCCAGAAGAACAGCAGTAATATCACAAAACACAACTAAAAAGACAGAATGCAGTTTTTAATTAAAGTGATGAGATGTCTGGTTTAAAACGGAGTGAAAAGAAATAGAGGCTAAACAGAAATCCAAATGAATGCTGGTGGGACTCCTGCTAGTCAGCAACAAATATAAACTAGGAAGATGCTTGGAGAAACTGTTTCCAGACCATGTCAATGAATCCTGTAATAACGCTCCTGGTAATGCTATGATTAGATTTTCATGTCACTACACACACTCACATGATGCTTCAATGATGACATCGTTGAGGATCTGTCCAACACCAAATAAATGATTACTTCCTCATTTCTTGACACGGGGAAACACTCTCTGAGGGTTAGAGTTGTTTGTCATCAGTATAGTTTGTGAGTTATATCTCATTAAAAATGTTTATCGGTTGATCTGGGTGTATTCCTTATCTTTATCTTTCAAGTATACAACTAGACAAGCACTCGGAGAGCCTGGACCTCTGCCGAGCAGCTCATTCAGAATCAGAATACTTTATTAATCACAGGATGCTTCTTAGTTTCTGAAGCATCCTTTTCTCCATCGCTGTCTCTAAGGAGGCCAGTTTCATCCCTACACCATCGCCTGCTTTTACGGATGAGTTTGTTTAGTCTGTTTGCATCTTTGACCCTCAGTCTGCTGCCCCAGCACAACGCAGCAAGCATGATGGCACTAGAGACCACAGAATCATAACATCCTCAGCATCGTCCGGCAGATGTTGACGGACCTGAGCCTCCTCTGGAAATAGAGACCTTTTCTTATAAAGGGCTTCATGATTCCTAGCCCTGTTCAGTTTATTGTCGATGCGGACTCCCAGATATTTATAATCCTACACGGCAGTCCATGTTGACTGCCGGGATGGAAACGGGGGTCATTGGAGACTTTGTCTTTGCCACGTTGAGCTGCAGGCGGTTCAGCTCACACCATGTGACAAAGTCATTAAAGATTCCCCTCCTAATTGGATTTACACTATCCACATGGTGATCTGGATAATCACCAAAAGGTTATAGGTTATAAATCTTGATATCTTTATAGACCAACTATGAAAAGTAAAAGTGAATCGGAGTTGATGTTTATTTTTAACTGATCTTTGAATCTGTAAATGGGATTTTCAATGTTAACATTTTATATTTTTTTACTGACTGCATTCTGGATCAGATCCAGGTTAAATCCGGTGGTGAGATAGAGCTATTGAGGAACAAATGTTTAAGCTGCAATGTTAACAAAAATGTCAAAGTGATCCAGGATCTCTTCTGGATCATCACTGAAATGTAATAATCTATTCCTGGTCACATTTCCTGAAAATGCCATCAAGATCACATTTTTGAGTTATCTTGCAAAAAAGCAGCCATTGTGTGACAACCACACATCCTACTGCAACGTCATCTCAAAGAACTTATCTTTGTTATATAATTTAACAAACATGGGGCATTCCTTTAGCATGAACAGGTGCTAACACTCCGCTATTACAGCATGTAATAATAAAAAACGTTTTTTTTACTATCAATTGTGCAGTAAAGGTCAGAGTAACTATAATTTATACAGAAATACAGAGCAGTTACCCAATAAAGTGCTTGTTTGTCTATAAAAAAAAAGTGTGACCTTTACCAAAGCATGAAGAATGAATCCATCGATCGAACATCTGAACTTCATTTTCTGGCCTTCAACCTTTCCACTGCAGCACAATCAATGGAACACTCATATCTGCTCATGATTCTACATTACATCAAAGCCCGCGCTGTGAGTTTTAACAAACCCAACTGTTCCAACGTTGTGCATTAAAATTATTCATAATCAGCTACATGTGTAAAATTACAGGCTGATTCTCACACCCAGTGTGTCACTGGGGGGGGGGCTGTTCCAGACAAACATTCCTATGCTGGAGGGTCACGTGTATACGACCAACCTGGTAATTTACAAAAACAAATAAATCCTCTGCTGGATGTGGCATTAATCCCAAAAATCTGAGAGGAAGCAGAAACTGTTACCAAACCTGTGTTCGGAGCTTGTGTGTGAGACAGCTGCTGGAAAAAAAGCCAGTTATGGCTCGTAAAAACATCAAACAGATTAGAGGGGAGAGACGGACATGAGATACGATTCCAGGTGTGTCACGGCAGTTGTTTTATTAGGTTTACATCTAACTTCATCGCCGTCTTTGTGTGTTTCTAGAGATTTAGTATTGTAGCGCTACAAATCGCTAACGAAAGCATAATAGAGATATTACTTCCTGTCATTTGGACAACATTTTAGCCTATTGATTGACTTTTTATCTCCCACTATGGAGAGTAAACATTAAATCTGATTTCGTTTTACCCTTCCAGGAAAAGAAACCGTGCCATCAAATGAAAAGTTCAGAATCCTCTTTTGCACCATAAAAAAAAAAAAAAACAAATCCTCACATATATTTAAAGGTTGAATCTTAAGCAACTGGAAAACAAGTCCAGCTGCTTTAGAGGGAGTTCAAATTCAATTCGGATTCGTCTTTCAAGAATTAGAATGACAGAGGTATGAATCAGTCAGGAGGACTATTCTCATGCATGCTTAGCCCTTTAAAGCCCGCAACATGAATTCATCGTCGGGACACTCAAATTTTTAGACAATGAGGTCTTAATGGAACCTTCTGCAAAAATCTGGAATTTTTTTCGTGGAAAATGCAGACGCATGCGTTGGCCTGTATCAGCTTGTTTGAGAGTGGGGGATCAAACTTTTGAAGTAGAAGTCTCAAAATCCTGAAAGCCCATGTGTATCATATATGATGTTTGACAATAAAGGGTTAAGCCTGACATTTATTGCTCATACCTTTATGTCATTCATCTTAACATGCACGCAAGCTCAATGATTGTATTTCGTCCAATGTCAGCATTGCACGGGACAATCAGCTACACCAGTCAGTGGCAAATTAGTGAATTATACCGAACAACTAACATAGTGAGCATAGGAGACAAACACTTAACCGTGTATCTTGGGTCCAAAAACTAAAATATAGAAACATCCAGATGATGTTAAATTATGTAGTAACTTTAATCATGCATGTTGCATCCTGTCCCCCAAAAAATAACACATCTGCTACTAATGCAGATGTGGAAAAGAGGGATCCACAGCTGGGCAGGCGTAGAGTGGCCAAGACAACTGTCAGGGTGGAAATGTAAAGTAGAAAACCATTCCAGGCAGCAGACACTTTATGATAGAAGCTGGAATGAGGCCAGCCAAAAACAACAATGTACACTTTCCCTCTTCAGCTGGGTTTGTCATTTCTGTTTCTGTGGAAAGTGGAAATGGCAAAAGCGGCGATTTGGAGTGAACCAAAGAGCAACTTGCTCGAAAAAAAGCACAGCATTAAATCTATCTTTACGGCCACAAAGACAAAACGCCCAAGCTCACGGGGCCCTTGAGGAAGGTTTCTGGAGATCCCACAGAAACCTGATAATCCACCACTCACCTATTACTTTAGGTGAGTGGTGGATTATGAGGAAGCAGAGTATGGAAACATTGCAGGGGCATATATTGACAGAGCTTTCCATGTTATGGCTCATATATTTAACTGGGTCAGACCCCAACAAATGGAAAGATGTAACAGTCCAAGAGGACTGTTATGTCCCTCTAGAACTTTCAGAGTAAAAGTACACAAAATAGGCAAAAAGGGAATATATCTAAAAGAACATCACCTAAGAAGATTTAAAAAAAAAAAGGTGCCTGGTGATTCCACTGTTTGATTCATTCACATGTCAATTTCTGCACCTTTACAAGTAAATGAATGACTATTTCTACACAGGAGGTATGTCATGTTGGAAAAAAAAGTCTGATTATTTAACTCGCGTTCATGTTTTTGTTGTTTTAATATCAGAAGAACCAAGGCAAGAAAACCTACTTTACGGCCTATTTAGTTGTTGATCAGTTTTTTAAAACGACCGGTCACATACTCAATAAATTTAGTTGTACAGAGACCAAGGCTACTTCTATTTATAGACCAGCACCTGCTATATCCTTCGTACCAGCTGGTGTCTGATGCTTGGATCGCTATTAAATATTTTAAAAGAAGTATGTCTGGCTCTAGATATGTCAACTTTTTGCCATTGTCATTCTCAGCTCTTGTTGGAGGAATGAGAATTCTTTCCATCCCATGACTCATTCCATAAACAATGCTATTAAACGGTGCAAGAACCGCTCGGCTTAAGGCAGCATGCTGCAGCAATTAGCTTCACGTCTGCGTCCACAGCTGACTTTAGCTGCTCTCTGCTGTCACCTCATGTGCTTGAGTGCATCTGAGGGTAGTGATGCCCTCCTCTCCCAGACTCAGCTAGTGATGATAGTCTCATTTAGGAGCAGCTCAGGTTCTCAATGAGGCAGGTTGCCATGGCAACACCAAGTCATAGGCAGTGGAAGTTGTGTCACGCTACAGGCCCACACAAACACACACGCACACAAACATATTTTCTGTCTCACTTCATGACCATGCAGACGCCCCCCTACACACACACACACACATTTCACACATCAGACAGCCTTACAGTCTTTTGCATAGAATTTAATGAGTTGAATTTTGGGTAATTGCAATTTGCTCCTCAAAGGAATGTGAGGCACCACAATTAATTTTAATTTATTATATTAATTGTTTAACCTGAAATGTCAAATTTCAAGCTTCCATTTGAACAGACTTTTTTGTTTTTGTAAATTGTCACTCATCCAAGTCATCCCAGAATGAGTTATTAAAGTCCATGCCTCACTTCATCAACAATAATGTACTGTAGGGTACAAGTTCAATATTGTTTCTTGAAATTCCTATTATTTATCATTTTTATTATGCATGTGGTAATAAAATCTTTTATTCCCTGAGAATTAAGTCTTTCCCGGTTTCAAAAGGTTTTCATATAGGTTTTGAACTGTTGTTCAAGCAAACTATTTTAAATATTTAAACTTATCTCAATACTTCAAATGGCTTATGGTGTTATGGAAAGATTTAAACAAAAAAATAATTATCATATTCCAATCTAATGCAATCTAATGCATTGAGTGATGCATAACTGACAGAAATCTGGACTTGAACTAAAACGATCTGTCATGCGTAAATGCATAAACCATGGTCAGTGTTTTTACTGTAAGCTGCCCATCAGGTTCTTTAATCAGGATTTGTTTTTCTGTTCTTGGCAGCTTTCAAATGCTTGCAGCTTACTTGTGAGCATTTTGCTTCAAATGTCTTGTGTCAGCTAACAAACCCGTGGACAGGTCAGCAAAACGTTTCGGCCTTGGCATTGGACCATGAAGTGGACTTAGAGAGACGCAGTCATAAATCCAGCGTGCTGCTCTCTGAGGCTGCTGATAGGAAGCCGTCCGTATGTGCTGCGGTATCAGGCTGTCCGGTCGCCTCTAAACATGAACACGATTACAAGCATGAGCAAAAACAATCAAGATGCACAATAATGGCTTTCTTTCTATAAATCACATTTTCTTCCACTGTCTGTCGTTCACGCACACACACACTATCTTCTAACTACTATCTTCCAGGAGATGTAAATGTCACCTCTTAATTACTTCCTTTTCAACACAAGAGGATGTTCTGTTGAAAATGACTTAATTAATTAATATTTCTGTATTTGTCTTTGCTGATATTGGTTTGTCCATCCGTTAGCAGGATGTTACAAATAGATTGTGATTATATTTTTCTGTCGTAGGGCACAAAGAACGATGAATTACATTTTGGAAGTGATCCATGTACTGCTTGTCTGCTTAAGACAAAGAACAAAATGCATCTATAGTTCTATCAAGGGAGAGAGCTAGGCTCTGTGGAGGTGAGCTCCGTTACATATTTGTTTAGAAGAGGAAGTTACATCACAGGGAGATTGAGGTGCTGCCATGGATTGCAGTAAAATGGCATTACAGGCATGCAGAGATGCCCTGGTGGAGGTGTGTGTCCTCTGAGTGCGGTTTAGTCTAATGATAAAACGATGAGAACCTCATTAATAAGAGCCACTAATATAGAGACTTTCAACATCGAACATGATGAAAAGACATAAAAAGCCTAATGCTGCCATTCAGATACTAAATAAAAACAATGCTTCCTGTGTAGCATATGATTTCGCTTCTGGGGAATAAACCTGAATGAAATTAAGTAGAAAATGATCAGCACGTGAATAAATATTTATAGTTCATAAATAAACAAACAAATACCCTTCAGTGAATATTTAATGCATCCACTTTAACTACTTTAAGGTGCCAGTGGTATTTTGCAGTATTTATTTTGTCCTTCATGTTTTTTTACAACTGACTAATTTATGATTTAACATAAAACTTTTGGACAAAAAGTCTGTCATCTTTCAATGAGTTCACTTGTTTGTGATTTTTTTTATTTGAAGTGTTTTTTTTTCTTCTTCTAATTTGTTAGATTATACCAAAGCAATCTCTTTCAAAGTTTAATTGAAAAAGGACCTAAATGTGTTATTACTCACACAAAAGCCCCACTTCGTCATCATTTTTGCTGTGTTTTGAGTGAAGTCTAGTCAATCGGAATGTTCTCAGGAATATTTCTTACTTCTGTTTGACAGGAAACTATAACACATGGAGTTACTTGAATGTTTCTCTGGAGCTTAAAGCACAAGTAGGAAAGTTGTTGCTTTTCTTCGTTCTCCATTCATATATCCTTTTACCATGCCGTTCATCACTCATCGCCTTTCCACACACACACACACACAATGCAGACCAGCGCTTAGGCCAGCAATTGGTAGTGATCGGAAGGCTGGGCCAAGAAGACAGACGCATTCTGGCTCAGTCTGGACAGACAAATGATCAATTGATCAATCAATAAAACGTCTATCTCTTATAGTGCTGTTCCCAATAACTCAGCTCTTCGGTTCTCTTTCTGCTTTGCCTTCCCCTCCTTCTTTCTCCTTCCATGCAGTTCAAAAACTGCTGCAGCGATGCAGAAATGCATGCAACACAAAAAAGCAGCCACAGACAGTAAATAATAGAGAGGAATGTGTGTGTCTGTGTTGGGAGGGGCAGCAGCTAAAGCCTCATTACCCTAATCCCTGTCAACCCTATCATGCAAACGCTTTCTACTGCCAGGCAAAAGCACACTGGTGTGACATCCGCACTCTCTCTGGCAGCAGTGACATTGAATCTGATCAGCAGGACATACTGGACAGTGAAGTACACATAAACACAAAACAAATATAAAAAAAACCCACTCACACACAAATGTGTGGACCCAACTGCCATGATTCCACACAACTGAAGACATCCTCAAGCTATGACTTTTGTTTTAACTGATTTCCCTGAGATGCCCCGCGTGGGAGAATTAAATTCTGAACATATTAAGAGAAAAAAAAACTGTTAAAACCAGCTGCTCTAACCCTGTATAAATGAAAGTGATTCTACACGGCTGATAATAATATATATTTATTGACTACATAATGTTGCCACTGCCTCCGACATTGGAGAGTTGTATGTGGAACCGGGACATAACTGGGAAAATCCAGTAAATGCAAAGAGCTAATTTGGAGGATCTTTCTGAGTAATTAAAATTTGCCTTGTGCCGAGTCTAGTGATGTTTAGATGAACAAGTGACTTCAAGTAAATTAACTGTGCCACCAAAAGAATATCAGGATACAGGGATGCTTTCATGTCACTCCAACAATTGCATTTATGCCCTCATTTTCAAAATTAATGTTTAAGTAGTGATTACTTAAAAGTCAAGCTATTCATTTTCTATCTGATCTATGAACAAACATCCATCTAAAAATACAATTAAAGGAACGAAAAACCTCCATTAATGAATCACAGATGCCCCAGACAACCTCACAAGCCAGACTTCTGTGTCTTTAATGCCATAAATATGTAGATAAGTATGTAGATAGGGCATGAACAAGCTAAGCATCATGATGTCCTGATTTCCATGTATGACCATTTAAAGTAGAATATAATTAGATCTAAAAAAAAGTCCTAACATTTTAATAGAGAAACTCTAAGCTTCTCTGTGAATATTATATGCATGAAATGTACATATACACAATAAGCTGTTCCAAACTGTGCACCCAGTTTGAATATAATTTTTGTGCATGAAGCTGTACCACTAACCCTACAACCTTCAAACGATTTATTCCAGTTGCGAAGGAAGCACAGGTGCAATAGATATGTTCAACCCGGCACGCATCACACACACACACACACACACACCGACAATTACTCAATTATATATACTACCATTCAAATTTTTGCTGACATATTCATGGTCCTCAGACTAATCCCACTGACTGTATCCGTCTGTATGATCATCTGACAATTCTCACAACACTAACAAAGCATCGTTTTTTCCTATTTTTTTTTTTTTATTGAAATGCATTGACCATTGTTAGAAGGGATCCTATAAATATTGGTACAGATATTCATTCGTCCAGAAGATGGACGAAGAGACCATTCATCTACCTCTTTCATCAGAAATGTAAAAAAGCGGTCATTTATGTCTCGGTAGGTCTTTGCTAGCAAATTTATCATTTCATTCAGCTGCCATACTCATCTGTTCCCTAAATAAGGGTCAAATATTACTTTTCTCGGCCTCTTCAATTTGCGGTTTAACTCATTCCGTTTTTGCTGTCTTTGTCAAAAACCTCAATTGCTGGAGGCAAAAACTGCTTTTTCTGCAGGGACATGAAAAAGAGGAGTCGGTGGGTATACTGAGGATGCTCATAAGTGCCTTTGGCCTAGAATAGAGCTCTGCTGACCTTGAGGGTGTCATATTCATCGATCAACAATGAAGCGCTCTATGTGCATGTGAGAGGGGGAGAGATACGGAGGCGTGGAACTCCACCAACAGAAAAATGAAACCTGCATGATGAATCATTGATAAGTGGACAAGAGAGGACCTTCTTTTTTTCATCTGTCCCTCGCTTCTCAGTTTGTCTTTTCCGCTTCGCTTTCATCTATTGACTATTTTTTAGCTCCTTTTTTATTTCCTGCGCTTCTATCACTCTTTCTTTCCTTCACTCCTCTGGATTTCTCTCTGTTTAGTTTTTTTTTTTTTTGCTTTTTATCAAATGTCAATTTTAGCATTCAGTCTCTCTTCTTCTCCACCGTCTTTCACCTTCACATTTTCTTTTTTGCTTTCAATCACCCCCCATCTTGACATTTCCATCTTGCTCCTGAATTTGTACTCTGGTTTAAGTTGAAGTTTCCCTGCTGAGAGGTTCGTCGAGGACACAAACACCCGTCGGATCGTTCCGTCTCTACCGGATCTTTTTTCTCTTTGAGTACATCTTTGGACGACCATTACGTTCAATTTTTTTGTATATTCTTATTTTAACTATCGCTCATTCTATCCCTCAGATTACAAATTGATGGAGTCTTATTTATCATCTTTACATGCCTTAACTCTTACATGACAAATAATCATTTTAATAATACCTTCAGAATAACTAAGAGCTTTCTTCCATCCACTGATTCTGATTACAGACATAATAATTCTTGCAAACTCCATTTCATCAACAGCTGCTGGGTCTCAAACTACACAAGATTATATGTTCTGTTCTGTAAAATGTCACCTCAGTTTGGTTTTTTTTGACCCAGACAGTTAAGCTGCTTCCTCCTGTTTCAGTACCACAAAAGCTGATTTGCTTTCTCTCTGTAAAACTATTGATCAGATGGGTTCAGCTTAATTTGTGAGCAAGTTGGATCTTAAATGATGCTGAAACTAAAGAGTACAAGATCAATTTCTGTTTTTATTCCCTAAGATTTGAATCCAAACACAGCTATTAAACTGCATGGTTTCTGGTCTTACACAGATTTGCAAAGAAATGCAAATAACTGGGCAATCTATCTGCAAATACTTTTTATCACTTTCAATTTGTGTTGTTTTTTTCTACTGCTATTTGTATTTTATATTGTACCTAAGCACCATACGGAGCAGCGCTTCTAATCTCGTTGTATATCTACTATGCAATGACAAAAAATGCTTTCTATTCTATTCTATGTTTATCTGTCCAGCCCACGATACTCTCATCAAGTTATCCCACTCAGATAATTCACTGCACGATGGAAAGTAATTATTTTTCTATATTTTTAGCTCAACAAATGGTTAAATGACTGCAGACATTTACTATTATGTAACTTGGACCACAATTTGACAGTTTTCAATCTCCTTCACATCATTTCCAACCATAGCAGCTGTTTTTTTAGTGAAAGAGAAATGCCCCACGAGGCATGGGTAGGGACCAAAACTGTTACAAAGCCTGTTCATCCATTCTAGATCTAGAATCTATATGATCTTGCCATTACTATCCACGTGGTTTAAACTTTCACTTGATCATATTTACTTACTTCCATCAACCAGGACCAGAACGCACTCAACTATGCCCAGTACATGAAACAGTCACGCTGCCTGCGCGTGCAAAGAAGCAGCGAGGAGATAGTCGGTATAAATAATGAAAAATGGCGATACCGACTGTGTTCACGCTGGGCTGCATGTGCACATCTGCATGCATGTGTTTAGGATTTTATCATTTCATCAAGTGCTGCTTGTATACAATAAGTGATGCATCGAGGGGCACTACTACTACTACTACACATACTGATAATATACTGTCCCTCAGTCACTCTACACATCAACCCAGTGTCAACATGCTAAAAGGCACACATGGATGCTCATGGAGATAAAGTTGGGTCCTCATGCGGAGAGGAAATCAACATTGGAAAGAGAGAACAACTTAAGGGAAGTGATGATCGTCAGGGTAAATCAGAATTACATTCGGCATATGCCAAACATACGAAGATGACATACATAGAAACATATAAAGGATGCTAAGAGGCATCCCATTATTTACTTCAGAGCAACCTTCATTACATCACCGTGAGTACAAATACAAATCCATGCACAAAATGTGAACTGCTCCTTCCGTTTGTACTCCTAGGTTTTTTTTTTTTTTTTTTTTTGGGGGGGGGGGGTCATAAATCAATCACAGGCCAATTACCACATTTCAGAGCATAAACTATAACAGTTAGACAGATGTGCACGGACACATACACTTGGTAACACAATTTATCAACTCTCTAATTTGCATTTTCCTTTGGTTATTTACTAGTGCATCAAATAGAATTGGTTGAGCATCGCCAAAATATTACTTATATCCAAAACATTAACTTTAAACATCACAAAATGTATTCCTGAGAATGTTGAATTCCCCGGTTGCTTTCCATGAATCATTCATGTTTTACCACCAAAGTGAACAAGAGTCAGCTGCATGGAAGTCACAGGAAACATTTCCTGCACCAAGCTTATGCATTTTTTGAACTTTCACATAGCTATATATCATTTCAATTGCTGTCACTTTAATGACAGTGAGCCAATGGAAATAAAAATGAACGTTGGTCTACTTTCATTTCTGCACTTATTAGTGGGAGAAGAGTTTGAGTTCTGTTATTTGTGCAGGAAAGGAAAGACTGGTGAAAATGTTAGCATTAGTTCATCAAAATAAAAGGGAAAAACAGGCACTAATCAGTTTTAGAATGCCGACATGACAGATACTGATGGTCAATACATTGATTAGCCATTGCAGAAGTCACTCATTGCTCTAAATAGAAAGCCATTTTGATATTTAACAGGACAACAAGAGCTCACTGAAGCTACCATGCTTGTGATTCTCCAGCAGAACTGAGGCACCTCAAACCAGCAGCAATTTCCCACGTGAACAGGATGGAGTCATGGATCTATAGTGATATAATTATTCTGATGCAGAATTACTCTGTCCTTTTTATGATTTTTGTTTAATTGGTCCCTATCATTGCTGGCCCACAATGCAATGCTCATGATTTGCTGCCTGCTTAAGGTGTTCAATAGGGAGATGATTGAAGACGAGCTGCCCCTGCCCTTCACCTACCAGGAGCAGGCACGGACTCCTGTGGAGGTGAGTGCCATTACAAATTTGTTTAGAAAAATGAGTGTTATGAAGAGATTGAAGATTGGCCACAGATCAGATCCAGATATTGAGAATGGGTGCAGGTGGTTAAAGAATCTGCCTATAGTGCCCAACCCAAAATCTCACATTATTCATTCAATTTAAGGTTTATTTTGGTCTGCTGCTCTCCTTGGAAAGGGGAAAGGAACATTTTGCATTTTTACAGTATCTTTGTGGTTTTTGTTAACATCTTTTGGGTAAATCTGCATTGTCCTTTTGATCCATGAATCCATCCAAATCTGTGATCAAATCTTATTCATGTATTTGTGTGCATTTAGGCAGCATCGCTTATTCTCCCCAATGGGAAGGGAGCCACAAATACTCGAAAAATCTTACCTTTGATGCCAAATTTGGAGTTTCCTCCAAACTTGAGAATAACCAACATCAGAAGGAAACCAGTGAAGGCGACAGCAGCAATGCCCACCACCACGTACACCTACACAATGACAAATCAGTGTCAGTACAGACAAACATAAACACATTTAATAGGCCTACTGACAGAGGGAATCACAAAACAGAGAGTGATTTAAGAAACCAGCTAAATGTGACTTACAGCGACTCGGTCCTCAGGTGGGTCCACAGTGGGGTCCTCTGTTGAGTGGAAAAGTGAAATAAAATAAAGAAGAAGAAAAAGAACTGTCAGGCCTGAAGGACAATGCTGGATGAAACAAACACAAAAGGCAACTGTACAGCTGTAGTGAAACATAACACAGCCTTTGCAGATGTGTGCATGAGGCTGCATTAACAGGGATGTTCAGCATACAAAGACGTCCTAAAGAAAAGAAGGTCAAACATACAATGGATGGATTAAATCGAATGTATGCTCTGATGTAAGCTTTTCGTGTCAGCGTGGTCAGCTGGTGAGCAAACGTACAGTTTTTATGAACTCCCTTGTCTAAGAAGATAAGTAGCTCAACAATGTTATTAATAATTCAGGTAACCTTGTAATGCGGCTTTACAATAAAACCAATCAATAGTTTATTAATAAATTAACTTGAGAAATATAGAGTGCACATAAAGTGATAGATGTCACTTTAGCTGTAGCATGCAATAAAAAAACAACTGTAGATTAAACTGATTGATGCTGATGAATTTTCCACTTTTCTGGGAAATATTCCATATGAGAACGGAGAGCATGACAGACGTAGCAGCAATAACCAATGGAGGGATTTAGTGATTAATTTGTTATTTGAATGAAATGTGATAGAAAATTAGCAGATGAAATTAGAGCAGTACCTATGTTTAGATCTGCAGAAGGAAGAGTGTTTGAGGAAAAGAGACAAGAAAGACAAATTAAGTTCCAAACATTTAAATGTGATTCAATTCTAAAAAGGTTTGGCATGCACACATCTTTTCAGTCATACCTGTTCTCTTAACTTCTTAATCAGAATTATTACCCTGATACAAAACCATAAATTAAAACAAACGACTGTTTAAATTAATTTGACATGCATAGCATCAGAAAAACTAATATCAACGTCATGGTCACACGTAACAGCTCTAGTCCCTGCTACATAGACGTGCAGGTACTTAACGCACCCTCTGCAACTTTAGAGAGAAAAGAGAGAGAAAGTTTCCTAAAATGTGACATGTTAATTCATGTGGATGAGATTATAAGATGTGAAACAGAATGAAGTATTGATCTAAAACACGTAATAAACAACAATGACAGATTTAACTTTTGCATTTGATAAATAAAAAATTAAAAAAAGATTTGTATTGATATTTAACATTTCACTCACCGTAATAGTAAGGATCCTTCTCATTTCCTTCACATTAGGGTAAAAAAAAGAAAAGATTACATTTGATTAAATGTTCACAATTATCAAATATTCCATGGACAGCTGCTAAATGCACTTAATTTGTAGCTTAGAAACTTTTCTCAGAATATTATCACTGTCAAGGGCTTGCAAGAGGAGGACGCACTCATTGCTTAGGTACAGCATGTTCGCATGTAACATCTTTATACAAAATGACAAAGTGCGTGGTGTGGATGATGCAAATTAAATAAAGTCAACTATATGTATTTCTTGCACATCAGTGTAAAACTATTTAGAAGTATTATTCATAAATATTGCTAAATAATGACATTAATGTTACTCCTTACCGTCCCAGGGTCTGCGCATGAAGTGAGCCTCCACCTCCCTTCTGTCTGTCCCAAATTTGTTTTTAGCCACGAGGGTGTAGCGCCCATTGTTGAGGTGAGTGGGGCTATCCAGCTGGAGACAGCCGTGGAACTCTCGCTCTGTGATGTCATGGATCCTTGTCATGATGTAGCGCCCCTCGGTCACTGGTTGTCCATCGCAGAACCATTGCAATTGTGGCTCTGGGTTTCCTGGGAGGATTATTAAGAAGATACAAGACCTTCATTGGTTTTGTATTCTTAAATCACGCTCTAAATCTGTTTTGTTTTCCTTGTTTCTATGATTGATGCGATCAAATCCAATGAACCGTAAAGTATCGCTACGTGACATTATGCTCATTACCTGATACACTGAATGGGATGCACCAGTGATGGTCTGAGATTGCATCACTCAGCTTTGTGATTTGGGGAGGAACTGGATTATGGAGGAAAAAAAACCCATTTAAGATACAAATTGCATATTGCAATTCAGAGAAAAAACCAGGCACTGAAAGAGGAGGCGAGATTGTAATTCTGTTTAAAAATCTGTACTTCAGTGGGAAAAAAAAACTACGGCAGATACAATAATCTACATTAATTTAGGTTGCTTGCCAGAGGACAAACGTACAAAGTATATCCAGCCACAACGACGACTCTTTCTCGCCGACAATATTCTCAGCTGTGCAACTGATCTTGCTGTTGTGGTCCAGGGATGACAGGTTGGTCAGTCGTAGCACTGAAGTCTGGCCTGATGCTAAGATCTGAGGAAGGAATCATAACCGTGTCATCAATTTAGAAAAATCTGGTTTGAAGGGAAACTGCAATGAAACAATAAATCTGTGACCAAGCACTAAACTATAAATAAATCAACTGTTTCTCATGATGACATTTTGGTGAGGTTTGAATCTTAGTTTAAAATTGTCAGTGGAGTTTGCATTACTGAGCCTACGTCTCTTTAATTCCTAACATACATCTGGCAATGCAGCAACATGCATTACAAACAATGCATTTAGGTCAGTCGCTCTTGACTCTGACATTTATTGAAAATCACAAAAACATTTCAAGCATGTCTTGAAATTAGCTCAAATGGTGAGAGAGAAAATTTACATTGTTATAACATATTTTCTAGTAAAAACTAGCAAAGGAGACCTCGTAAATTACATAAATGATTGATCTTTTTTATAATGTTTCATTACTGAGTAAATATGTTTTTACCTTTTTTTATAAACAAAATGGAAAACTAATTTTCATAATTAGGACAAGCTTAATATAAAACTATCATCAACATGCATTGTTAAATCACTTACATTATACAGTATTAAGAAGGTTCGAGTGTCAAGAAAGGCTTTATATAATTTAATATCTTACAGCGACTCATGACAGCCAGCGTAGTGAGCTCACACACCAAATGTCTACAAGGCCGTAGCTCAGTGATGCATTTAGGAGAATGCATTATGTTTATCCTGAGCATTGTTTAATTCATTTGTAAAGCATTCAAAACCCAATGATATTCAATTTACTGTGACAAATTAAGGCCCAAAATGCTCACTGTTGACATGCAGAAGCCAAAATATTACGCGTGTGTGTGTGTAGGTGTGTAGGTGTGTGTGCGTGTGTCTGTCCGAACCTCATGATTGGTCACCAATGTCATGTTCCATATCTGCTCAGGTGATGGCACCCCAGAGGTCACACAGGACAGGTCCACTGTCTTGCCTTCCATTAATGTCACTTTGGCTGGGCTCAGTGTTGCCATGGGAACCTCTACATACAACCAGGGAGTGGGGAGAAGGATGTGGAGGAGCAGCAGAGAAGGAGGGTGCCGTAGTGAAGAGAGAAGAGAGAGAAAGGGAATGAAGCAAATTTAGGATTCATGGTCAACGGCTGTCTTCAGTTGAAACGCAAGGCACGTAAAGACGACCACAACAAGAGCAGAAGAGCAGGCAGACAGCACCCAGTGAAAAGAGGGACACAAACAAAGACCTCAAATTTAATCTCCCTCCCTCTTTAAAGCATACTGACCCCAATCAAACAGGCAGAGGCAACGTTCAAACACAGTGATGGTTACACTGATTACTAGTGCATGTCTTAAGCAGACCAAGCAGTAAATTGATTGGAAACAGTCCGAAGCCTCTTTCAAATACAAATCTGTGTGTGTGTGTGTGTGTGTGTGTGCGTGTGCGTGTGTGTGTGTGTGTCTTGTCACTTTAGTGCTTTTTCAAATCAGATCAGAAGGAAAAAAGGAGACAAAAAAGCAGAGACAGTAGGGAAGGATGAAAGATAAATGAGTAGAGGAGAGAAGAAAGGAATTTTAAGTCAGACAATAAATTTCTACACACTAAAACTGGAAATCTCCAGACAAACTGCGAAGATTCAGCTCGCGTATCGTAATCAGTTCAAACCTCTAGACTTTTCAATTCTACTTTATTTTCACCCTTCTGCATTTGTTTGCTTGTTTGTTGGCTTGTTGTTAATATAAGAGTTTGGAATCACCCCAATTTTTTATCCATGCCAAAAAAAACAGATTAAATTTCACAACATAATTCATAATTCTCTTTACCTTGTAAATGCTCCCTACAGCCCATGCGATGCAGAGCTTTCATTTTGTGTTTTATTGAGCGACTCTTAACATGTAGTGTGTATCCAAGGTGTACTGAAAAAACAGGGAGGCCTCGAGGATAGATTTTCAGGCTTGTTGTCTGTCCAATCTCTGAGAACAGCAGGACAAATCTGCAGGACAGCTGTGATTGTTTCCTCATAATTGATGCGTCAAGGTGTGAATCTGTAACTGTAATCCGGGTATTTATGAAAAACAGAGCATTCTCTCGGCCAAAGATATTTGAACAGACCATTTTGATTCTAATTAGCATATAACACATTTTGCATCACATCGACATATCGACAGCATCAATGTCAAGTCAACAGTAAGGAGGAGCATCCTGTGATGGACCGTACAGATTGTGCAGTGTGGGAAACGCACTGTTTGCTGCGCATCCCCTTCCCATCACAGAGAATAATTTCCTTGTCTTCTTCACAAAATGTCTTTCAAACTGGAGTAGGTCTGTCTGGTTGCTGTCAGCCGGCAGAACGTTCTGTCAGTTTCTTCCCCATCAGACACCTCTCTAAATCCTGCCCAAGCTTGAGTCTAACAACCGGATGTCGTGTATTCACAACAAGCTGCATACACATTTCCCCTCACATAACCTGATGCCTATAATAGGAAGGAAGGAAGGCCATCTGACAATATAATAGTCCAAACCTGTTGTTTTTTCTTTTAACTATAGAATAATGAAAGTATATAGATATAGGAGCAATAAATGTAATTGTAAAGTGTAATGTAAATGTAACACCCCCCCCCCCCCCCATGGATGTATAGCTGAATAGCTGTTTGCTGCTCATATGAATCAGCATCATTATCAGAAGCGTCGTTCTCAGCTCTTGTTAATAGACAAATGTCCACATTTCCATGTAGTTTTTCAGGCTTCCAACCACAGATACAGCATGTGGTGATTTAGATGAGGGACAAAATCAAGTTGGACCCTATCCCAGCTGGCTACGGGCAAGAGGCAGGGTACACCCCGGACACATGAAAGACAAACAAATGCGCTCAGACTCACAACTATGGACAAACTCTGCACAGAAAGGAATCGAACCCAGAACCTTCTTGTTATGAGGCAGACAGCACTAGTCAAAGTTACAATGACCTTCTAATAGCATCTGATGAGGGACTTGTCTTTGTACTCTGTAGTCTGCTAGATCTTAGTGATGCATTTGATACAATTCACTATCAACATCAAATTTCAAACACATTTAATGGGGATTAAAGGATTTGCATTAAACTGGTTGAAATCCTTTCAGTCTGATCAGTCTCGGTTTGTAAATGCCAATTGTGAATCTTCCATGCATACCAAAGTTAGTTACAGAGTTCCCCAAGGCTCTGTGCTTGGATCAATACTTTTTACCCTAAATATGGTCCATTTAGTTGATATTTTTAGTAGAGATCTAAAAAAAAATCTTCAATGTTATGAAGATGAAAATAATCAATGAAACTAGATGAAGCTAATCAGTTAACTAAACTTCAGGCATGTCTTAACATCCCAAAAACCTGGATGATCTGTAATTTTCTGCAGACAAACCTGACGTTCGTGTGCAGAGCTCTGTAAATATTTTTGCTGGACTTAGAGAGAGAGAGAGAATCGTTGGGCACTTTCTCTGCTTTGTGCCGTCCTCACATATCAAATGTTCAGACAGAAGAGCAGGTATGCAAGAAGACAGACAGATGGAAGACAACAAATGCAGGGGAGAAAAGACAGCTAGAGAGAGAGAGAGAGAGACGCAAAAGCCAAAAAAGAAAGGCCAACAGTGAGTCCAGACTGGGAGAGTTTTTGGTGTATCTTTGGCACCATATTCTCCTCCTCGTATATCACTTTGCCAGGGGTCCCCCCCCCCCCCCTGCCCACCTCTCCAGGAGCAATGCCGTTCCTGCGCTAATGCCAAGAATAACCTCTGCTAATGGAAGGGAGGCAGAGATCAATAAGAGTTGCTAGTGACAGTGTTGGCTTCCTGCAGGCTAACTTATCGTTTGCATACTGACTGTCTTACGCTATTTTTGACTACTCGTCTTGCTCTGTCAACAGACTTTAACGTTCATATTCTGGCTTATTGCAGAACATGTGATTGCAATTCAACTGAGACCTATAAAGCTTTTCTGACTGCAATTGTGAGGTTTATACATTTAGGGACTCCATTATATTCTCACTTTACAGTAACAAACGGGATCTGACTGAACTTATTGCCCCAAAGGCTCGACAACCCGCTTTTTCATTTGTTTACCTACTGGCATACTGAACTTCTCAGAAATTCAGAGCGGACTGGGCTCAAAGTTTCCAACCGATCAAGTTGAAGTCTGACCTGCTTTATGGAAAGCAAAAAAAAAAGCCTAAAATAGAAAGCCATGAAAAACCATGCAGAAGAGAAGAATGAATGAACTGCTGCTGACATTATATTCTACATTTTTAAACACTCTCAAAACCAAATGCATATGGAATATTAATACTGAAACATAACTATAATGGTCAGTGCATATTTTTTGAATTTAATGCACTAAAAAAAGAGGCACATATTAAATCATATCAACAAATATGTCTTTTATGAGCAGAGAATGTCTTTTCTCTGCTCATAAAAATGTGATTATTGGTGTTGCATTACAGCTGAGTATTCTGGTGGAGCTTTCCATAAGAACAGAAAGAATCCCTGCCCTGTTGGTCAAAGCAGGATGATTCAGAGAAAGAGGAAATTAAATCTGCTGACTGACGGCAAGTGACTCCGGCTACAGCAGCGGCAGCGCCAAGATGTCAGATTTGGGGTCGCGAAAGTAATTTTGGGAGGGGCCATTTATTTACACGAGTTAACAAGCTAAAAGTCTATGCCTTCCTTTGATGGTTTCCAATTGGTCTCACACACACACACACACAAACCAACTGATGTCATTGTCTGGAAGGTGATTAGAGACTCTATTTGACACTTTACACCTAATTTTAAAAAATTCTAATTTCAAATGCAGACAAATCTTATGATTCACCAGGACAGTTTGATTTTATTATAAGTGACGCAGATGGGTGTGTCGTTCACGCCTCTCGCCCTTAGACGGCTGGGATAGGCGCCAGTAGTTCCCCGCAATCCCAGATTTTGGATTAAGTGGTTAAATAAATGATTTAACCACTTAATCCATATTACAACCAGACCGTGATGACGGTCTGGTTGTAATATTTCTTCACCTTTATTTCAGGGAGAAATCTACCACTGGGTGAGCCGTGTTTACTTTAAAAAAAAGAGAGAGAGAGGCACCCTTTGCTGTCAGATCTTCGGTTTGAGAATGGCATTAACTGTGTGTGTGTGTGTGTGTGTGTGTGTGTGTGTGTGTGTGTGAGAATCCTCACCACAGTTAGGTAGCGTCAGTCTGGAGAGCAGCTTGCGTCCTCCTCCCTCCTCAACACAACGCAGCTCCTGATTGTCTGCTTCGTCTCCTAGCGACAGCTTGATCCACATGTTCTCACAGGAACAGTGAAGAGGGTTCCCTGACAGGATCCTAGACAAACACAAGTACACAGGGAAAGGCAGAACCCATCAGGAACAGAGAGAAGAGGAGTTGCTGAATTTTAGAAAAAAAAAAAAAATGGCTGAAGTAAAGGAACAGTTCAATGTTTTTACAGACACAATTTCCTCTCATATGTTTTGGTCAAACATGAAAGCAGCTGCTTATCTTATCTTAGCATAAAATAATTGGGGGGGGGGCCACGCTTAAGTAGATTCAAAAAGAGGACTGCAAGACAGGCTCCACATTTTCACCAAATAAAATGATCACATAAATCTATAGGTAATCTGTAGTTGGCAGCATATGTAACTGTTTCTCTGCAGGCTGTGATAACCAGCAGATCGATGCTGATGGACAGACTGATAGAGGCGGCTGCACTAAACTCACAGATAAGAGATGTTGAGATGTCTGAAAATCCTCCAGGACAGCGATGACAGGTTGTTATCTTTCAGATTCCTGAAAATGAAGTCAAACAGTGTGAAATGAGATTATAATACTACATTAGGTTACATTTAATCAACATGATGCACTTAATCACTATAATTATGTGATGTCATAAATTATGATAAAGATCCCTAAAACAGTTTTAAATATTAAGTCTGCAACTTAACCCACCTGCATTTGTTCTAATGTTTCAGGCTGATTAATTTTTGTTGTTTGAATAGAGGGCACTTGTTAATCTTACAAGCAAATCTTTGGATGCTAATTCAATCAGTAAATAAAACAATGAATCTAAAAAACTAAAACATTGTCATGCATTGTAGAAGATAATGCATTCTAATCTGAACAGTGTAGTAGTAAGCGTGGGGGGGGGGCATGTTTACTTACAGGTACTGTAATTTCATGTTGCTTTGAAAGGTCAGCTTTGACACATATGTTAGCCTGCAGTTTGTCACCGTTCTGAGGGAAAAAGCAAAACGTCCTTGTCACCCTGTCGTCCTGATCAGGACTAATCACCATGAAAAAACATATTTGTTACCAATTTTAAGTAAATTAACTTGGAGAAGGACAGCACTTTCTCCACAACTTGACATTTGTTATTTAATACCTTATAAGCATCAGTATATCATTTATTGGGACTAATTCTTCTTTTTTTTAATCATACCACATAGTTTAATTTAGACAAAAAATACTCCATTATCAGTCAAATGGGAATATACATCATCTGTTTATGTTTATTTATCTATACTCAATTAAATCTCTTAAAACTAAAGTCTCTTGTGGCTTTTTCTCAATTCATGACATTTTTGTCACTGTTTAAAAGTGTTTAATCCTTTTCCATTTCCTCTGGATTTTATTCCATTGCATTAATTTTTTGTAATTTATGTACTATTGTTTTAAAAGCTGCTAAAGTGAAGGTTCCACCTCCATAATCTAGATGTGTAAACCCCCAACCAAAGATCATCTATTCAGTTGCTGATCATTCGTATTCATGAGTCCGTGGCACACCTGAACATTTATCTGTTCGTATCGAAATATGTCTGATGGCCCAATTCAAATTCATTCTGTGCAAAATGAATGAAACTGCATGAAGAGTCAGGTGGTTTTAATATTGTGCATTTCTTAGTTCTGTTAAAACCAGATGCAGAGACTCTGTGCCATTCAGCATCTGAACGAACGCTGTAATCACTATCTGATTGAAACACAGTGTGTGTGTGTATGCGTGTGTGTGTGCGCGCTTTGTAGTAATTGGTGTACCAAATGGGATGTTGGCGGGACCATCTATTTAACAGATTACGTTGCAGGAGTGTGCTGCTTGTCAGAATATTCTGCCTAAGATCAGAACTGCAATGAGACAGAGACGCATAGCGGAACACAAACCACATAACAACCGGGGACTGTTACCAGCACAGAACGCTTTTAAAACGCAAAGCAGATATGTGGTCGTTGCTCTGCCTTTAGCTAAGACCAAGAACTATGATTAAAAGTGAGATGATTTAATATTTATTTCAGCAAAGTATGACCTCTAATAAATATGCAGCAAAAATAATTATGAACGTGGTCAACTTTTCTTTTTCTTTCTTTGCATTGCTGCCCAAGGATTGAACATTTAAACACAAAAGGTGATGCAACGCACCTTTAAAAAAAAAAAAAAATGAAAATGAATAGCTTGAATATGTATCCTACTCTCCAAAGTAGCGGTAGGAAGAGCTATGAAGACTTACAGGTTCCTGAGATTCTTGTAGTAGTGCAGGTCCTTGTCATTGATGGAGGAGAAGCTGCTCTGGTTGGCGATGTATCTGTCATTACAAACAAGAACGTGTCAGAAGGCGAACATGTTGATGGAGGGAAGCCGAGTTCAGTTAGCAATGTCAAAAAGAATTAACCCCTGAGGGACTGATGGTGATAAATTGGAAATGGGTGAGTTTAAAAGTGGAGAAATAGGCACTCTCTTATCATTTTCTCAGCATTTGTCTCCAACAGTAGATGGCTGTGGGCAAATTAAGCTCTAAAAAGTATTAAAAGATTTACCTTTGTGAATTCAGTTTGAGACTAAATCCTCCATGTGTTGTCATAAAAAAAGTGACGTTTAGCCAATTACAGAGACTGCGGCCCATCTCCCTATTAGACATTGGATGGTCATCAGGATGTCTATTAACATTAGTGTTAATGCTTTTCACCAGGTTGGTGGCTCCATTAAACGTCGCCCATGCGCTGCTTCTTCCAGTTCATCTCTTACAAGTCGTTATCAACGAGGCTGTTTATCTTGACCAAGACATAGACGAGAAATTGAATGTATAAATCCGCTGTTTAGCTTTCAAACATAAATGTCATGCTTTTATTTCAAGACCAAATGACGTCTTGTGAAAATGGTCTGAAGGGGAGGGGGGAGGGGGGGGGGTAGAATGGGCTGCATTTGAATGCACATTTTGTCTCACGTTGAATTCTATGCACCCAAACGTGGCTCCTTTTTGACTTGAAACAATGTTCTGCGTCCCTGTGGTTCATTTTGATCCTCTCATACAACCATCAAGGGAAGTGTCGGGCTAACATTTGTGCAGCGGTGGCTGGTCTCCATCGGCATCCACAACCACGCGTGCATAGGAACACGCACACCCCGCTTTCATGATGTCCCCGTGATGTTACGCAATGAAGGTGACCCATGATGCGCACCTAGCGAATGAATGGAAAGGGCTTCGGTTTATTCAAAATGTTAATTGTGCCGTAAAAATGCGTAACATTAATCAGTTCTGGTTCTGGTCTGCCCGAGCGGACGGTGTCTGTCAATCCCAGACGCAACTGTGGGATTACGCATTGGATTATGGGATTGGCGTTGCTTTGGCAAATGTGTTTGGGGAAAAATAAATAACCATAAAATCCGAAGACTGAAATGACACTCATTCGGACTTTGCGTGGCTGCTGCGTGGGAGAGACACTCACATGTCGGTGATGTTCTCCATCTCTGCCTCGCTCTGCAGGACGGGGAAAGCCGTGATTCCGCGCTCCGGGTCCGCGCAGGAGATCCGGGTGCTGCCGCAGGAGCAGGACGACGGGCATGCCTCTGCGGACATCCACGGGTCCCCCGAACCCACTGCCGCCACCCCGACCACCACCACCACCACCCACCAGCAGCAGCAGCAGCGCCACGACGCGTACCGCGTCCGCGGCGAGTAGAACGCGCCGCTCCCGGGTCTCAGCGCGCTCATCTCGGGGAGCCGAACTTCTGCTGCTCGCTTCGCTGAACGGCCACACGGCCCCGGCCCGAGTCGGCTTGGGACGAACGCCGCTTCAGCCGGTCGAGATGAGAAATGCGCTCAAGTACAAATCCGGTGTTGAGGAGGACGCAGGCGGCGCGGCTAGAAAAGCATCCGCCGCGACGGAAGAAAGACACCGGGATGGATCAGCGTGGGTCTCCTCCAGCCAGAAGCGCACTGACGATGTGCGTGTCGAGGATGCTCTCTCTCTCTCTCTCTCTCTCTCTCTCTCTCTCTCTCTTAACAGCCTAAGTGACAGCCGGGGTGGGAGAGCCTTGCAGCGCTCCTGCGGGGATGAAGGTTGTGATGAGATGAGAGGACCCCCCCCCCCCCATTAAGGGATTGCGCCATGGGTCAGGTGCAGAGCAGAAGGATCCCCCTAATTACTAACCCGTGTTCATCAGTCTCCATTGTAAGGTCCCCCCCCCCCCCCCCCCCCAAGGTGAGCAACCTTGCCTGCCGTGGAGGAGCGGCTTCAGTGACATTTAGGGAGCTGCAATAATCTTTCTCATCATCACCGTCTTCCTCATGATAATGTTTCACGCAGACCTTTCATTGAATCAAAGAAAAACAACGAAGTCACGCAATCAAATTAAATGAGAACAACTTGATGGATCCGATTAAAACTCGATCTTCTTAAATGTAGGTGATCAGCAGGTCTGTTTGTTGTTGGCCTGCAGACTAGTAAAATCATTAAACCATGTTTCAGGATGATTTGCGGCTCCGAGACAAACCAGTCCTGAATCATCTGTGCTTTTACGCAGCGTGCCAGTCAGCAGTCGCTCTCCTGCAATAGATCTACAGGCCCGGATCGATTCTGAGTTTATCCGACTTTTATGCTGTATCCGCGCTGAAGGGTTGCCAAGCTGCCCCTCCTCACCCTGTACATGGGGGGGGGGCAAGGAATGACAGCACATCTGCCGTGAGCAGCGACGACGCGCTGCAGCTGAGGACTCCTGTCTCTGTCTCTGTCTCTGTCTCTGTCTCTGTCTCTCTGTCTCTGTCTCTCTCTCTGTCTCTCTCTCTCTGTCTCTCTCTCTCTTTGTCTCTCGCTCTGTCTCCCTCTCTCTCTGTCTCTCTCTCTGTCTCCCTCTCTCTCTGTCTCTCTGTCTCTCTCTCTCTGTCTCTCTCTCTCTGTCTCTCTCTCTGTCCCTCTCTCTCTGTCTCTCTCTCTGTCTCTCTCCGTCTCTCTCTCTCTGTCTCTGTCTCTCTGTCTCTCTCTCTGTGTCTCTCTCTGTCTCCCTCTCTCTCTGTCTCTGTCTCTCTCTGTCTCTCTCTCTGTCTCTCTCTCTCTGTCTGTCTCTCTCTCTCTCTCTCTCTCTCTAGTGTCCTGTCCCCTCACGCTGCTCTATCATGACGTGCGCGCTGACGCACCGGCAGTGCTGCTGAATAGAGGAGCGTAATTATGGATCCCTGTCTGTGTCTGAACCAATGTGGTGTGTGACTGCCTCGGAAATACGGGTGAACGCAGAGTGGGCGTAATTAAAGCACTGTCGAACAAACACTGTCTCTCTAGTTCATGCTTAAATTTGAAAGGTCATAATCGCTTTAAAGCAATCGTTTGGTTTTTAAAATATAATAAAAATAAGAATTAAGAATCTTCAGAGCATTATAGGATGCAGCTTCTTGTGGCAAATATAAGGTTGTCGTGCAAAACACAAATCACCTCCTTTAAGATTTTTCGTCCTTTATTGACTGAGAGGTTTGGCCACAAAATACATGGATAAAGAAAACTTTTCTTGATAAAACAAATCCCAGCTCCTTCCTCTTTTTTTCTTTAATGATCTTGGCTTTGATTTAAAATGGTTTTAACATGTGGAAAGTGATAGTGGCATGCAGTTGCGTCAGTGGACCATATATCCTTAGTGAAAACAAGGGTTTTGGTTTCTTTCTCTCTTTTCTTGTTTTTTCCATTTGAAAACACTGAAAGGCCCTCTCCTCTCTGACCTAAACGGATAGCCCATTCCAAGAAAAAGTTGTCAGCAATCCAAAAGAATGAATGCAAGACTAATGATGGTGCGTTTGGATTTCCGTCCTAAAATATGATTCTCATATCAAGCTGGGAGTCGACTGAAAATAAAGATATGTTGTTTTGTTCTGTTAATTCACCCTTTACCATATGATTGTGTGTAAAGCAGTATACAGGCTTGAATGGGACCTCCCATTGTGTAACTCTACATACAGTACCAACCACAAGTTTGCACAGTGTTGAAACTGCTGACTGGGCCTCCATACAAATGCTGTCGTGTGAACAAGTCTGAGCCTCTGCATGCAATCCAAGTGAGGAATTATACACTGGTGCCCTCTAGTGGCGAAAGGGATTCATAAATACCCGACTCGACTGTCTTCTTGCACTTTTACATTTCAACTGTGACCCACTCGTTATTCATTTGATTCAAACATGAGCGAGACACAGACAAAGCAATTAATAACAGTTGCAGCAGTTCACAAATAATTGGCAACTGCAATGGCAAATAATGCCCCAAAATAAAATAAAAACCACAAGGGAGGAGGGTCGAAGGAGGAGGGAGGATGGGAGGAGAAAAAAGTGGGACAGGTGTATAAGACTGGTAAGTCTGTGGGACAGGTGTAAAACTCTGGTCATGAAGAAGACAATGGGAATAGAGAAGAAGAGACAACAATTTGGACAAGACAACAGAGTATTTGAACCAGAGGTAAAAACCTGTTCCTCAATTATTTATCTTGTATTACTGTTCAAACAGTGGCAATGTTTCAGAACTTTTGAACGCGGTGGAAACGGGGGCACGAGCCTGGATCAGTGAATTGCTCTGTTGTTTGTTTCACCTGTAAACTTGGGTTAGCTGAATAAATAGTTTTTTTTTTTAAGTGAGTTTTCCTTAGTTACTGCGCAGCTCGTTATTCTGCGCTGTGGCTTTAGTGGCAGTTTGTTGAACAGGCTCGCTTTCCTCTCTCATTTAGACTCGTATGAGACAGGGAAAATAAGCTCTCCTGCACATTCCCAGCATGCATTCAGTTTTGAAATGAATTTATTTGACTGTGCAAGCAACTTTGACTTAAGCTCATGACGTGTGTGTGTGTGTGTGGGTGTGTGTAACAGGAGCAGATGCACATCAATGAGGACAGCGCCACCAAACCTTCAGATGATGACGCACTCAAAAACACGGAGCGACAGAAAAACAGGTTGAGCTCTTCATGTCAGAGTTTCCTCGTCTCTAAACTCAGAGAGGTTCCTTTCATGGAACCTCTCTTTCCTTTTCCATCCTCTGAGCCTCACTAAATACTATGCTATACTACACTAATACTATACTATTAGCTGTAATAATTATATCTTTCTCACCTCAGTTTTTCCAGCTTGTTGGAGAAGAAAGTTGTGGCCTTCCAGAGCTATTTGGCAGAACACAGCGATAAGATCACGCTCATTTTGCGACTGGTTTTAGCAGCAGGTACGATGTCTTAGCGTCTGTTAAAAGGTAACTAAGCATCTTGAATAACTTACAGGTCTGTGTCTGGTCTTGGTATATTAACAGCGTGTTTGCATAAACCTGACAATCAAATCATACCACAACGCTGTGATGTGTGTCCACATCTGGATATGAGGGTGAAAGCTTTGTTCCAGATCTTGCATTTTTATGAAGGCTGGTTGTTCTTATTTGCAAACTAGCTGTGCTGGTTGTAAAACCTACATCCTCTGCGCCTTGGGCATGTTGACATGAGCATGTCTTTTTGTGTGAGTGTCTCTTCCTTAGCTAACTTGGCAGTAAAGTACCTGCTACATAAAGTATAGAAGTATAGAAAATCAAAAAGTAAAGGATTAGTTGTACTCTTGAAAAAAAAAGAGCAAAACATTTTTGCAAAAATGAATTTGTCTATACCAATGTTGTTAATTCAAGTTATTTACAAAATTCAACCTTTAAAAAAATAGTATATTTAAAATAAAATAAAATAAATTAACAAGAAACAATAACCCTTTTCTGCAGCCTCCTCTTGTCCCAATAAGAGCCTTCAGATTATTGATCTTATTGTCTGTACTGTCTGTGATGGATGTTGTGATGAGGTTTGAGAGGGATTTCCTCCACTCAGAAAACTGTCCAGCTCCTTCAAATTCTGAAGTCAACACTTGTGGAGCATCCTCATCATCACATCACAGAGATGTTGTTTGGGTCATGGGCTTTGGGTTAGGTGACTAACAGCATAGGCTCTGCAGCTTGTTATTGATGTGTTCTCTGGTCTTTCCCATTACGAAGACGGGTTGAGAGAATTAGACCTTCGTTACCTCATTTCTATACCCCAGTGAAACAAGAAGTCAGAGAGAGAATAACATTCCTTTTTACTCCAAGGTCACATTTTTTTAATTTGATTTGAATTTATGAGCACGAGTACAGACAATAAATATACTTTTTTTGTACTCATTTATCTTATTTTTAATTTATATTATATTATACTTGTTTTTAAGGATGTCAATAATTCTAGAGAGCACTAGGACTTATAGGACTTACACAATAGGCAATGTTGCTTCAATTTATAATTTACGACAAGAAAAGAAGAAAGAAAGAGAGCTGAAATAAGGACATTAAAAAAAAGTAATTATATTTTTACCAGTTCACCATGAATAAATGTATTGCGTCTTTTGGCATGCACTCATGCCATTTCAAAATAAGATTTGTCTTTTGATGATCTGTTAATTTCTTGTTTGTGTATTTAATCTTTAATATAAACTACTTTCTTTTAAACCAGAGGATACAGCAAATCAAGAGGCAGGAATACTGTTTGTTTTTTTGTTTGTTTGTTCATGTTAAAAATGATTGCCTAGCAGAGATTAATTGAATTCATGTAACCTTTTCAGCCTTTGTTGCGATAGTGATTGCGGCATGTATCCTGAACTTCAGCCGGGCTGCCGGGCTGCTGGTCCTCTTACTGATAATTGCATTCTTCCTGGTTTGGGATTGGTTGATGGAATGCTATGGCGACAGGGCGTGGGCGAAGCTGTCTCCTGTCCGAGACCTTCTCAGCGAAAACTGGTACTGGATGAGATGGTGAGAAATAAGACGCCGGCTAGCACCTGTTACAATTTACCTATAATCCTACAAATACACTTTTTATCCTGAGTGTGAAAGTTGACATCAGTAACTTTTATATTGTACTCCCGCCCCATCCTCCCTCTCCCTGTCCCCTGTGGCACTCTTTGCAGGATAATATGCGTCTTAGTTCTGATCACTGTGGTGTGTTGGCTCATCCTGGACACAGCAAAGCTGGGAACCAGACAGCTCATATCCTTCACTGGTTTGCTGCTCCTCATTTTCTTAATGCTGCTGTTTTCCAAACACCCTTTCAGGGTAAGGAGTGAACACACAAATGCAGAACATACGAGTACTTGAATTTTTGATCATGCATATACTGTACCAAACAAATTATAAGTATTTTACATTTGTTTGGCAGTGGTCTTGGCGAATTTTGCTTTGGGGGATTGGGTTGCAGTTTGCTATTGCCCTGGTGACACTCAGGACCACATCAGGCTCGGTGGCGATGCAGTGGCTCGGAGATCAAGTAGAGGTATATGAAACCCAAATGATCTCCATTGTTATTACGTTCAAACAATTCAGTTGTGAATGACAGACATTTCTTCAGCAACTATTCTTGTCTTTTAAAATGGTAAGATATTTCTCTTTCTGTTTCTAATGATGAAATAATGTATCCTTACAGAAATTCCTGTCATTCACAAATGTTGGATCTCAGTTTGTCTTTGGGGCCTCTTACACAGACCACCCATTTGTTTTTAAGGTATGACACACACACACGCGCACACACACACAATGGAATGATGTGAATGTTCTTCTTTCAGCTTGTCCCTCCAGGGGTCGCAAACCAACCTTCTCCACTATTATAGTGATTATATGAACATTAACGCTCAGTTGGGTTTGTGGACTACAGATGTTAAATAATTGATGATAAACAATAATACCATACAAATTGTAATGATGGTCAACAATAAAATGTCTGTAAAACATTGGAAAAGCATACTGGAACTAAATAAATGGAAGAAAGATGGGCTTCTTCTGTTCCTACTTCCATCCTGTCAGTTTGAAAATGATGTCTAATTTGTGATGATGATAATGATGATTTTGGACTCTCTACAGGTGATGCCTATATTGATCTTTTTAAGCTCTGTCATCTCCATCCTCTATTACATTGGATTCATGCAGTGGTTCATTTGTAAGGTGAAGAAGCGAACATCCGTGCCATGTTAAAGCAGTAGTACAAAATAAATCATTTATTTTTATTCCAGTACCTTCACTTTCATCAATGCGGTTAATCAATGAAAGACCAAAAAAAGCTGTCATTATATTCCTATTCTTGATAGATTGGCTTCCTAATGCATGTTACCATGGGGACATCTCCAACAGAGTCAATGGCTGCAGCTGGAAATATATTTCTGGGACAGGTAAACAACAGTTGAAACTAGAAAAGCACTGGGAGAGCGCAGACCTCCGCCAAGCAGCTCATTCCCCTCATAATTAGATTTACACCGTCCACATGGTGATCTGGATCAGCACCAAAAGGTTCTAGATGGTTCTTGGTTCATCAAGATCCATCCAGAACCTTTTGAGTTATCTTGCTAACAGACAAACAAACAAACCATTGCCAGTGATTACATAACCTCCATCTCAGCAGAGGTAGCAATAAACAGCAACAGAGAAATTCACTGATAGCAATATACTAATCCATAACCATCCGTGAGTCTTAAATCAACCCAGCACATGTGTTTATCTCCTCCTTTCAGACAGAATCACCTCTGCTGATTCGTCCATACATCAACGAATTAACGTGCTCTGAGATCCATGCTGTGATTGCAGGCGCTTTAGCTGGTATCTCCGGCACCATTATAGGAGCCTACATCTCCTTTGGGGTGAGTGAAGAGCAGACGCAGGCAAGAAATGTTAAAATGAATAAATCAAAATGCAGAGCAAAGCGTCATACTGCATCAAACATGAGTCACACCTGCTTGTGACGCTGCCCTGTGCTATTTAAAGACATGATGAATGACTCATTTTCCCCTGAAATGTTATTCCCATTACAGATTAGATTCAGATATATTGTTAGTGCATGGTACAAGTATATGAGAAGTTTGGCTCGTAACAAGAGTTTTAATAAACAGATAAATGCATACTAACTTACAAAAAATACATACAGGATGTAGTCAAAGGATATAAAGAATACTACAGTGCAAACATACACATATATACAGTATATACAGTGTGTATATATATATCCCCCATGCTCCTGGTGACACTGTAGATTAATTGGATGCTATACCCAGGCAGGGTAAGAGGTGTTGATGTAATTCAAGACAGACGAGGTGTTGGAGTCGATATCTACAAGGGAGTTCAGGGTAGATTGGGTGTCAAATGTGCTCCAGTCTGTGGGTGCTGTGTGAAACCTGTGGTGCTGCTCAGTCTGTCCATTCAGGCCATGTTTGATTCTATCTGAAGGCTTCAAATATTTGATGACTGGTGTCTACTTGGGTAGTAGGAACAAAGAAATGTGGTCAGATTGTCACAGGTGGGAAAGGGGAATGGTTTTACAGGATCCAGTGATGTTGGTAAAGATATGCTCCAAAATTCTTTCATTGCTAGTTTAACATTAGCGTCTGGTGGGATGCAAGCTGCAGTCCATGGGTAGATAGACAAGTTTACATCGAACCAGAAGATATTCAATATTCAGTAAGTAACAGTGCAAACGGGGAAAATGCGTGAAATAACGCCGATGTTTCAAGCAGAAAAGGGCGGAGCGATGGATTCTTCTTCTTCTTCTACTACTGTTTCTGGTATATTTGGTCAAATTGCACATGTCCAAATAATTTATTCCGATCGAAAGTGTGATGCATGAACACCCAAGTCCGAATCGGATCAATATTTTAGGGTCCATGAAAACAGTGCATCCGATCATAATTTTAATTCCGAACTCTGATCGGATTAAAGGAACGATGACTAGAACAAAAAAAGAGAAAAAACAACTTTAGAAAGTTTCAATAAAATATACCGGTAGTTACTTTAACCCTTACCTGAAAGTGAACCTAAAACTTTAACGTTTTGTTCCTTCTTTCTTTTGAGGTTGATGCAACACATTTGTTGACAGCGTCAGTGATGTCAGCGCCAGGCTCCCTGGCCATCGCAAAGACATTCTGGCCTGAAACCGAGACTTCCAGAGTGAAATCTAGTCATGAGGTCAAGATGGACCATGGGTAATAAACAAAAAAGATTAAGTAATGGTCCTGCTACAGATATGGTTTTGCAGAAATTCTCATCTGTGCTCAAATTGTCTTACCGCCCTTAATTGTTGTATTTGCAGTATTATTCCGAATTTCATTTACTGATCGCCCCCTGTGTGTAGATGATGTACTGTTTACAGTGTTTGTAACCACTCAAATATTGAAACTGTCTCTTCAGAGAGAGCATAAATGTGTTGGAGGCGGCGTCTCAAGGTGCAACTACTGCTGTGGGCATCGTAGCCAGCATTGTTTCCAACCTGATTGCCTTCATATCGTTGTTGTCCTTTTTTGATGCTGCTCTCTCCTGGCTTGGTGGGATGCTGGATTATCCGCAGCTCAGCTTCACGGTGATGTCCTCGATACTCAGACACCATCTTTGACGTATACTTTATGTTCATATACATGTCTTCTTACTCTCATTTTGGTTTGTCTCTCGCCCTCTCTCCTTTAGCTTATCTGCTCATATGTCTTCATGCCTCTCTCCTTCATGATGGGTGTTTCCTGGGAGGACAGTTTCGTCGTTGCAGAGCTGATTGGACTAAAAACATTTCTTAATGAGTTTGTGGCGTATCAGAAGTTGTCATTGTTAATTACGAGACGGAAAGCAGGAGGGCCGGAATACGTAGACAATATAAAGCAGTATATTTCTGTGAGTTTCACTCATGTTGTATATTTGTTCTGATTTTGGTTCAGTTTGATTGTTCAGTCGTTGTAACAGTGATTGAAAGATGAGTATTGGACATTTATTTAAATCCTTTAATAGTACTACCTTGTGAAGTTTAATGTAATAATAGTTACACTGTGAAGGGGTGGAAAAATAGGTAAAGTATGATAGAGCTATTTATTTATGAAAATAGACGTTACTAATGTTTGCTTATGAGGAATAAATGCATATCCTTCAACATCTACATATGGTAGAGGAAACATTTATCAACACTAATTGTGTTACAGACATAATCTTTGTCCTCTTCCTTTTTCCACTTGACAGTTTGTCTCTTTCAGATCCACTCTGAAACCATTGCAACCTATGCTCTGTGTGGATTTTCAAACTTTGCTTCCTTGGGGATGATGGTTGCAGCGATGAGTGAGTGGAACCTCATGGCCTCTTAAGATTGAGCAGTGACAGAAAACTGGAAACAAGAAAATGAAAGAGCAGAAAGCTGCCAGCTATTGTATGCTACAAAAGTTGGCTTTGAAAACTAGTCCTGATTGAATACAAATGTTCTAATTGATTCGAGGTAACACAAAAAAACGGTTTGGCCCAGTCTGTAGCTTTATAGTCAAGGAAAAAGAGAAAAGCAAGTATCCAACATTTCCTTTCAAGCATAGAGTCCATTACATCACAGAGCAAAATCACCCAACAGGTCCCAAGTTTCAATGTGTGTGTACTTTTTAAATGTCAGACAAATCTTCCTATGCCTTGGATACCCTTACTTTATTGTATTGATAAAGTGTTATGTTTTATTATTCTGCCATAAAAATGTTATATTTTACTCTGACACCTGAGGAAGTGAATTAAAATCTATTGTTTCTTCTTTTTTCTTTTTTTAATGTAAAAGCTGATTTTACACACATGAACATTACAGCTGACATTAGTTTTCCAAATTGTTGTAAAGTGCCTTTTGTCTTTATGTTTTTGTATGCATGTCTTGTTTATCAACATGCAGTAGCTTGTTGACAAACAAGTAATAAAAAAAACATTATTTTTTCCAGTCAACATGGCTCCAGAAAGAAAGGCTGACATCTCCAGATGTGGCATCAGAGCTTTGATAGCAGGCAGCGTCTCCTGTTTTGTGACAGCTTGTGTTGCCGGTGACTATTCCTCTTTGAATCTAAATGCCATTTATGTATCTGTAATTGATCCAGTATATTTTTATATTTTAACTGATTTTCTGATTCAGAAATGTGCATAATATTATGTATTATTATATACTATACCATACCATACTATGCTATACTATAATATAATTTACCAAACAGATGATGATTAATGTTTTTTTTAATATACAAGAGGGTTGACAATGCTCCTTCCAATTGTGTGTTTATATATTAGCTTTTATGGTCTTAATCCATCTTTTTTATACTCAAATATATGCCAAAGGTTACAGTGGGATAATTAATCCAAAACAACTTATAATAATGGTGTAATAAACAGATCTACATATTTTATATATATATATATATCCTGTCACCCAAGTGGTTTTTCATGATTTTCCTGATAACATTGCTCTGTTGGTTTTCAGGTATGCTGACCATCAATGACCATCAGTGCCCACATTTCTTATCCACACAGTTCAACAGCACTGAAGTGATCAGCAGTTCACAGCTGGTGACCTGCTGCACACTGCTATTCAACAGGTGTGTGGCAAAATGATCATTCCGTCTTGTGTATTACCTCAGTTTTACTCAACCAGATCAATATATTTTATGTACAGGACACATTTAAAATACATCAGCATAGCCTTACAGCTGGTGGAGAGCAGTATTGTGATTGATTGTGGGGATGTGTGTTTTACTGGCAGTGTAACGGTACATGGTCGACTGAATGTGACTGTCGGGGATGGATTCAGCATGAACAACCTGGTACACTGCTGCAGCCTCACACCCTCAACTCAGTTCAACTGCAGCTTCATTCTTTGAACTGATGTGAACAACAGCATCTGTCCGCTACTGGTGTAATGCACATTAGCTAATATCGAAAATGTTTCGCTATTTCATGATAGAATATAACTTTGAATAAAATCATAGAACTGATTGATGACCTTGTATGGTTGGTCGTGCCAAAATAAATCATCACAAATGACTTGCTAAAGGCTGCAGCCTGTGGTTACTCCTGCTTGGCCCGAGAACAGCATTGGAAACAATTGCTCAGGTTATTTCACTATGATTAATCTGATAAATGTGGGGCGCTGCTGTTCCACTTACTAACTAAAACAACAAGTGTGGTCCCATTCATTCCTCATGGAATATCATTTAAAAAGCATTCAAGGTGAAGAGGACAAAAAAAACAAACAAACACTACGGTAGTTAAAACTGAACAATCATCTCTAATCAACATAAAAGAAGCAAGAAGCCAGTTTTACTCTCATTAATGTTTGTTTAGGTTGTCAATTCATAACCCTCTTGCTCTGGAATTGATTGAAAACAGGATCACTATTAAAATAAACGTCTCAGTTGTGACGCATAAAGGTTTAGGCCACTATCAAATCCCACCCTTCTAAATTCTTGAGAAATACTTATATAATAATTTCTGGAAACCCTTCTCAATATCAGGATTCTTAATTAATTTTAGATAGAATTTTGCTAGCCATAGTTAGAGTTGGGGTTGGGTGTGCCACCCATAGATCGTTCTTCAGACTCCAGTTCTTTTCACAAATGTTTTATTTATTGATACCTGCGCTGCATTTGCATTGGGGTTAGGGTTTGGATTTTTAGAAAACTTTAAGATAACATTCTTTATGCATGTAAAGAATATTACCAAGATCAGACTCAGTCTTCCAGCAATACAGTGGAAATTATTCATGCATTTGTTTCCTCATGCCTGGTCATGTAACATACATCATGTCCCTGGCTCGTCTGTGTGCATCACAGTAAGAGTATAACTTGGCCACTGGATGTCACTAGTGTCTTCTTATTTGTCCGATTGATCGGGCCACCATCAACCACTCAGTTGTACTAGTTTGATTGACTTGACCAAGTCACTTTATAATTAATACCAACAAAGGACGCACCAGACCTCCTACCAGACAAAAGGGTATCAAGGGTGTTCAAATTCTACACGTGTGAGAAGAGCGTACAGAGAAAGAGGAGGCGAATGACAGTCCGTTCATTAAATTCAACCGCTAAAGGTCAGATGGCTGCCATCTCAGCAGGCCAGAGGTGTGTTCACATGTGTGAATTTCACACACCCACAGCGAGGGAGTATTGAACCCAGCCATCAAATGATGTCACATAGGACATTTTTATGCTGCATGTTACAACGTGTCCCTCATTCAAATGCCAGTATTCCTCATTTCCACACTGAGGTTGTTCAGTCTATATGAAATTGGGTTTTTGAAGGCAATTAATAATAATCTGAACTTCACAAAATGTTGTTGGTTAATGAGGGAAAATAAGCACAGTAAAAACAGAAATATCATGTGTTGCAGAGCATGGCAATTTAAATGACTGTAATAAAGGAATTTTATGAGAAAAACCTGAAAAATCTTTACAGCAATTTACAGTTTAATTTAATAGGAAACCATGTACAATTACTGACATTGTCTCTAAGTCAATTATCTAAGTCAATTATTGTTGAAATTTTTCTTTTTTGCAGATTTTATTTTCCACTTCTTTTTTTTTTAAATATACATATTTTTAAATTAGCAATAATTAACTGTAACAAGATATGTATGTTATATAAGAATGTGTCATGTTAATTCTTTTTTATTTTTATACCTGCAATTTCATAATGAAACATTTTATAGTTTTATATTCATGTGTACTTTTATATTCATATTTTTCTTCTGAATGCTAACTTAGTCTTATATTATATTATATAGTCTTATATCATTGTATTGGACATTATGAAGAATAGAATAGACTTTTTTTTAAAGCCTTTCCGAAATGCGATGGCACTGAAAAGCAGTGGAAGCTCCTCTCACATCCTCATGTAACAAAGCTGTGGTTTAATACAAATCCTGTTTTGCAGGATGGAATTTTAGGGTGAGTGAAAGGTTATGTTTCTCCTTCAGTATTAGAGATTAACCTGAAAGGTACCAGTAGTTGTTTTTAATGTTTTTTCGCACATTTGTTATTCCACTGTTCAACGACAGTATACTGTAGTTTAGATTGTAAAATTTGCTCCTTATTTTTACAGTTATGTAATTATCATTTGGAGCTATGGTCATTTCTTGTAATTTGATGGTAGATTATGTGGACCTCATTTACCGGTAATAATACCACACACTGGTTGATCTCTGTGTTGAATACGTCAACTGGACTTCAACTAAAAGCTTCAGAGAACTGAAATCTTTTGATTTTCAGTTTTACCTACAAGTCCATTTGTAGACTTTATTCAGCACAGAGATTTACGACAAACTGGATGACTGGAAATCTCCACAGACAAAATTCTAAGGATGAGTTTCCTGTAATGAAGTGTATCTATCCACTGGCACCATCTTTCCCAAGGATGAATTGAAGTGAAGATGGATTAGATCAAGTTGCATTCAGCGGAATAAGAGGCTCCAACAACACTTTGTTTTTGTGGCAGATTCTTAGAAAAGCAGCTACAGAATGTTGTGCTTTTTTTTTGACTAGACTTGTGTTTAGCCACATGTGCTTTTCATCCCAAGTGCTTTTACTCCTGCTGGGAGAGCTGACACACACACACACACACACACACACAAACACACACACCCAAGTGTGCACGAAAAGCACAGACACACATATGCTTGCTGACCGATGTAAACTCTAGTCTATGTCAATCATACACACACACACAAAGATGAATTCTGTGGAGGACAGATAGAGCACATGGTGGGCTCAGAGCGGCAGATTGGGATTCACATTTCTCTCGTCTTTTCCTTTTTCATTCTCTCCATTCCTCCTTTCTCTCTTCACTGACGAGCCACTCCTACTTCACCCTGCTCTTTGAAAAGACAAGTGCTTCAAATATATTCTGCAGAGAAACACATCAGAGGACCGTTCCTCAGTCTCTGGAGACAGTTAGATTCATTTGGTAATTTTGGCTCTCTCTTCTTCCCATTCAAAGAAAAAACATTTCTGTCTTGATCTAACTCCCCCTCCTTTATTATGTCCTTTTATTCATGTAGCTAGCTGGGTACCATGCTCCTTGTTACTCTAATTTAGTGAGCGTGCTGCGCCTCTAATAGCCTTGGAGGCCTGAAGATTATCAAGTGCTGTTTGTTTATTTATTTTTCTTTTTAATTCTATTCAGACTTTTCAATCATACCAATCCTCCACCAGCTCTTCTGTCCATCTTTCCATCAATTCTGGTCCTATTTAGTGTGTCTCACAAAAGAGTTACTAAAAGAAGAAGATAGGGAAGATGTGTTTTAAAAGCATATTTAGGGGGGGGTATTTTTTCCTTTAATGGACAGGACAACTGGAGAGATGACAGGACATGGGAAGAGAGGGTAGGGAAAAGGCACGAGCCAGGGTGTCAAGAGCACGAATCGAGGCCATGGTCAGCACATCAGGCCTGAAGCCTCTGTGAATGGTGGGTGGGGTGCATGCTGAAACCATTGCTATACCTGTCCCCCCCCCCGCCCCCTCACCCACCCACCCCAAAAGCATCATGCCCAGTTCCCTGGTTTCATACCCAATGTTCCAAACATCTGAAAGGGTTTACATGTTTTGTAGTTGCACATGCTTTTGTGAATGTGTAATTATGTAATCCTATCATTTGTTGAATTAAATTAAACAAATCTCCATGGCTACTGAAGCAACAGAGAGCAGGTGGAGCGTCCTCGAGCGGTTGTATTAGGACTTTCTTGCAATAAGGGGAGGCTCATTAGCTCTAAGATAAACTAGCCATAAGGCCTGTGCCCTGGGGCCAGTGCAGAGTTCATTGTTTTTTTCAATTAAAGCTGCACTAAGAGCAATTTTAATGATGAGATAGTTAATATTCATATAGAAATTGAAATATGGAATTTACAGTTTAGGCTCTGTGCACAAATTCTCCACCTCATATTCTTATCTTATCTTTTTCTTCCCCTGTTATATTTAGGGTCAACCCATTGGAATTCAAAATGAGACAAATGCCAGTCTTCTTCACTGATTGATGACTGAATTAAGAAAGCAGAATAAGGAAGGTCATTTAAAAATATTGCATAATAATATAAAGACAAAATTTAAAAAGTCATGTTTGCCATAACTGTGGGATTACATACCTTTTTGTTTCCTTTTTGTATAACTGAGACAGAATACTTGCTCATAACTAAAACCACTCGAATTATTTTGCTAGCTGTTGAAATAAAATGAAAGCGTAGCAGGAATAACATTACCTTACATCTACTGAATAAGAAAATTGAAAATAATGATTCTGCAGATAATATGTTTGACATAATAGCAGCCTCAATCATGTACATTTAGGAACTCTTGTTGTCAATTGAAAAACAAACATGGTCACAGGACAAGACATTTGCAAGAGTGTGATAATGCATTCTAATAGACAAGCAACAGTTAGCAGCCAGCTGTAACCTTTCTGATGAGGCCCATTAATAAGACTTGATCATTTCCCCATAGAGACATCCATTACTTTATTGTTGAGTGTGTTTGTGTGTGAGTGTGCATAAATGAATGGCTAATTGTGATTGTTTTGTTAAATTTTCCTTGTGTGTGTGTTTGCACAGGGAGTGAATATAACTGCTTGCAGTAAATACCAAATATTCAGGCATCTTGCACAAATCATGACCCCTGATTTCACATGTTATACAAAATATTGTTGCTTCAACAGCAAAGCCAAGAACCTTTATTTTATGCTTGTAGGAACTGTTCAGTAAGGGATACTTGGAAATACTTGCTACCTTGCTTTGATTGATCTGCTCCCTGAATGCCCTTGTGACTGGAGGATTGCTATATAATGTATATGCTCCCTGCAGAATTACTCTTATGTTTTAAAAGATCTTTAGCTACATCAAACACTCATAGTCACAAAGTCTAAACTACCGGTATATTTACATCTTCTCCCTCACCATTGTGGAATAATATATAACATATGTTAAACATGCATATATGCATAAATGAAAGAAAAACTTGCAGTTAAAAAGACAAAAGCAGAGAATAAAACATTAGTAACTGGGGGGGGGGGGGATTGGCTTTTTTCTGTTTTATATGCACACAGCATCCAACTGAGAATGTATTCTTTTTTGTCTCATAAAGGCAGAAACACAGGCAGTGATACCAAACAGCATTCTCTGTGTGTGTGTAGGTGTGCACGTGTGATGATTTGTCACTTCATCCCAAACGTAGTACATCCTTCTCAGGATCTCATTTCCCTTTACGCCCTCCTGGTTTGGTCTTGGTGGTTTCCTGATGGTGACCTTTCATTTCATATCCTGCCTCATGAATTAAAGCCATTAACTCACACACACACATGTGCACACATGCACACACACACAAACGTGTGCACACACTCATAAATTCATGTATATGAATATGTCGCATTTTCTGCTAAAAATGTGCCCTGATCACCAAAGGATGAGCTGCCATAATCTCCTTGATGAATAAACACATCACAGTAATTGGATGCCAGTGTGTAAACCCGGAACAGCTGGCCAGGGACTGATTGGCCTACGCAGAGTTCAAAGCGCCAGGCTGACCTGGGCAGAACGGACACACTGCTGTCATTTGAGTGCAGCCTTTTCCAGCCTGTGTATTCTTTTAATATTAACTAGTGCTACAGAACAAGGTTTTGTGATGTTCAAGGGGTGTTTGGGTGCAGAAGAAGCACTTTGCACTAGCTCGTCAAATTACTTTCCTAATGGCCAGCTTGTCAAGTTTTCTCATTTCTGCGGCAAAAGAAAGAACTCGTAGGGAGGAGCCGTCCATTCTCTCCCTTGTCACAGCAAAATCACTCACCCGTCTCGTCATATTGTGTCTTTGCTTTCCATTCTTTGGAATTCAAGTAACAATGAACTGGTAGTTTAGGACTGGGGTTTTGGAAGAGATGAGCTGCATTGTGGGCCTGTCAATCATAAGTATGTAGTCTTTAATAGGCATAACCATCAGTGCTAATGATGCAAAAGAAGAAGGCCAAAGACCACATTGATCATTAAGTATGAGATTGTGCCAAGGAGGTTGTTTTGGACAGTTTTTGTTTGTTTGACTGCTTGTTAGTAGGATTATGGAAAAACTGCTGGATGGATCTTGATGAAAAGAAATCTGAAAATGGGTCTTGGTCTAATTTAGATCTCACTAAATTTTGAGAGTGAGTCAGATACCAGTTTGGATTTAAAATATATATATATATATATATTAATTTCCCATTTACAGTCATCCTTCTGTACTCTGATACCAGTATACACCTTCCCAACTATACAGTCGCTCACACAGCAATTTCTCACAATCAAAACGTATAATTTTCCATTGTTTATTTTGTCCTCCCAACATACTTTCTATTATGGTGTGTAGAAAAACAAGCAAGTGTGTAAATGAAACAATTATGTTTCTAACAAACTACAGGTGTGTATGTAAGTAATTACGCGTGCGCACACACACACAAAGACCATTTGCTCATTTTGATGGAGGCCTAAAGGAGAGGTTGAGCTGTCTAAGTGGATTTTTCATTACTAAATGTAAAAGGGGAAAGAAAATTACAGCTGCTGTAGCAGGAAGGCTATTACGGCTGCTCATGTACCTTTCATGGATATTTGCAATGGCCAAACAGGTACAGGCCAGCTAAATATGAGCATTAGAGAAATGAACGCAGTGCACTCTCTCCCAGTGGATGTACTCTGTCCCTCCCGTCTCAGCCCCCGCCACTCACCTATCGAAAATTTGGATCCAAACTCATAGGGGATTGAAAAAAAAAGCTTGTTCTGAGGTTGTTGTTGTTGTTGTTTTTCTGTCCTGCTGCGACTCCAGTTTGAGACATAAATGGAAGACACACATTGAGGAAATAATATTGCAAATGGAGCATTAGAGCTATTAGCGCTATTAGAGCGCTTTCTCATGCTGCTTCAGAAAGACGTCTTTTATCATGACAAAATTTTGAGGACAAATTTTGTGATTTTTCTCTCAAGTCAATCAGCAATCCACCATTTCAAATAACCCCCAATGCATAATGTACATGTGAAGCATGCATGAGGTAATTATTGCTGCCTTAGGATGGCCAGCATGCTTCATCTCACTCTCCACATGTGTTCACTTAGTGTCTCCTGGAACCGAAAGCCTAAAGCTACAACAATTTGAGAGGGATTGTCCAGTGATGCCGTGTTTCAGATCTCTGAAGTGGGGTTGCATTGATCTGTTTATTCCACCGATGAAAAGAAAAAAAGTGTTATATCCCCCAAAACATCTACTTGGTAAATATCAACGAAAGCATTAAAATGATGCAGAAAACTATGACGGAAAAAATTGTTCACCTGAAACACAGTGGAACTGAAGTAAAAAAAAATCATGAATTAAATATTTTATCTTTTAACATTATCTGACACTAATCAATTTTTCAGAACCAAATCTTTTCATCTAAAATGAGAACTGCAGCCGAGTCTATGATCAAATCAGGCCATTTTCACCATCTGAGACCCTTTCCGGGTTTTCCCAATGAGTCCGTGCTCTCTATGGACTTCTCCTCCATGGATGTTGAAAGCTGACACGTCACCTTATTCTTGATGTGAGAGAGCCATAAAGGTCCAGTTGGCTTTTGATCAACCAATGATCTATAATTGCAGCATTTTAATAGTTCTGTGCAGTTACTCTCCATGCCCACCTAATTACCAGTGAAATACAGCATGTGCATCATGTACTGTATGTAATGAGTGCTCATGGCAGCACAATTGCTGAACCCACGGAGACAGCATTCTCTTTGTTTCACTCACTCTGTCACCAAATATTTATTCCACCCGTATCCCCCCCTTGCCTGCTCTTTCATCAGATCGAGCCTCATTAGCACATAACAGGCTATCCGTATGCATGGAAGGTTCCTAATTTAGGCGTTCAACCTGATTAGTCCTTAACAATGTGGGACAAGCTGCCTGAATGGAATTGAACACAGTGGTGTAAGACAAAAACAAACGTGCATCGTCTTCCCGCATGAACACATTAATATAAGCGCGTGTCTGCGCGTGTATTTTTAATAACAATTACAGCACAATGCTACACTTAATAAAACCATTAAAACAAATAAAACAGAGTACCATAGTCTACTTTTTCCACCGATTTATACAACCTTGTGGAGTATAAATCTCAATTTACAATAAATGGGAACATCAACAACAAGCTTTTCGGTTGTTTTATTTATCAAAGAGTGAACGTTAATTGTAAAACTCTGAACAAATTAATTTCAAAATACAGGAATTAAAGACAAACCATCGTATGTTGGGTAGATGACATTCGTCAAAGACAAAACACACAGACGGAGAACTATAATGAACAGAAATAGCCACAGCTCATGGCCTCCCCTTTATTCTTTCCTCAAATTCTCCTCTGTGGGAGTCTATTTAAAAGCCCCATGCTGCCCTTGGACATTCAATCAGCCTTCAGTCAGAAGTAATAGATGTACTCTATTAATACAAAGGCTGGCTATTCATTTCAACAATCAGACTATGAACCGCCTCCTCTTTCCCTTTTCTCATCTCATGCACTTTACCCCTCCTTAAATAAATGTTCAATATAATTCAGGACAGGCACATTTTTCCATCTATAATTGACTTACTTTGCTTGGGAGACATGCAGAAACGGAGATTGAAACAATTTCATGACAAATGACAAACTCGCATAGAAGCAGATGGGATGTATTGCAACACGCTATTTGTTCACACATTCCGCTCTCCAAATGTGAAACAGAAAGATAGGTTGATGATCCCTTCCAAAAATATGTCCATTTCATTACATGTGGGGCAAAACATTAAAGGTAATATAGATGCACAACATGCCTGAACTTTTTTTCTTGGTTAATCTCTGCTAAAGGGCAATATGCAGCGCTGCCGAAGTAATTTAACTCTTCATTTCCTACTTCCTTTCAAGTTATTTGACTTTCTCCTGTCTCTCACTCTTTGCTCGAGGTCCTGGAGCACTTTCTCGCTAACAGCTTCTGCCTTGGTCACTACAGCTTTCCTGCGCGCCGATTCAACCACAATAGTCATATTACAGCACATATCCACCAGTTCCTCCTGGCATCTCCGCATCCCGGCGTCAAGCTCGCCTCTCCGCGCTGGATCCCGCTTCATAACGCCCTTCTCTGCCACCGAGAAGCCCAGGAGGCCTGTTAGAACCTCATTGGACAGCTCGACATCCAGGTATCCTGTTCCATCAGATATGGTGGCGCAAACACTCCAACGACCATTGCTGCTGCTTAGCTTCCCGAGGAGAGTCACAATGAAAGCTTTGACGTGGATTTCTGTCGATTGGAGGTCGGATTTGGACACCCTTTCTGCCAGCAGGCACAAATATGTAAAAGGCAGAGAAGCTACAGTAAGAGCAGGGGCTGTGCTGTGACTCAGTGCATCTCCTTTCACAGACAACCTATTGAATTCTGCATTGCTTGAGGTAGCAATTTGCTTCTGAGGTGTTGTATGTCTTGAAGTGTGACTGGCAAACCAACAGCTGGCGCTGGATGTTTCTGTTTTCGTTGCAAGGCTCTCTCTGTCTCTACTAGGGACACAAGGAACAGGGAACTGATTTGGTCCTCCAGTCTCCTCCATGAAATTACTCTCACCATTAGCAGCAAATTGTAATTCACGTGACGGCTCCAACGCTGCAGGGGAGAAGAACGGCGAGGGAACTGCTGCAGCTAACTCCCCTGTAGCTCCTCCGCCCCTTCTCTGCATCATGGACCCAGAGGTTTTCAAAGCTTGCTGCTCAAAATGTGCAGCTTGGGTTTTTGCTGCTGGGTCAAGGTTTCTCGCCGTCGCCTTATTCTGTGACACACCTGTGAGACTGTTGTCAGTGAAATGCGTTCCTTCTTGATCATGAACACCATCAAACTCATCAAGGGGAAGAGCTTCAAAGTCTTCATCAGGAAAGTCTTCGTCTACCATGTTGTGATCCGACATCTCTTGTTGAAGCAGGCAATCAGAAGGTATGTGGTCAGAATCCTCTTGCTCAAATCTGTTATGTAAGAAATAAAGAAGAAATTAAATTCTACAGAAGTAAAGAGACCAATATCATTAACTAAAAAATCATGACTGGTAAATCTGATCCCTGATTGCAATCTAAAATGCAACGCATTGCAATAACGTGATATAAAGCTGCTTATTTTTCATGTAATATCATAATTACCTCCAACATGGAGGTTGTGTTTTTGCTGCCATTTGTCTGTTTGTTAGCAGGATAATGGAAAAACCGCTGGATGGATCTTGATGAAAAGAAATCTGAAGGTGAGTGTTGGTCTAATTTAGATCCCAACAAATTTTGAGAAAGATCTGGATTTTCCCAATCACTTAAAATGGAGGCTTTTTCAAAAAATCATATCTTGTAAAATGTGTTTTCAATTCACTCACCAAAAATCACAGTCATAAAAGAGTCCGATATGAACTATCAGGTAAAATGTCTTCTGGATCTGATCCAGAATGAGGTCGGGAATAAATATTACATTTTATCATTGAAAATCCCATTTAAGGATTCAAAAATCAGTTTAAAAATATCAAATAAACTCTGATTCACTTTTCATGGTTGGTGTATAAAGATAGCAAAAACAATTTAAACCCTTTTGATGCTGCCAAAAACATAACCTCCTTGGAGGAGGTAACAAATGTTTCCTATCAATATCAATTGAAAACCTATTCCTCATCAACAGCAATCCTTGGCACTGATTGAACATAACTATCCTAAGAGCAAGATAAAGGCAGTAACACATCGAAAAAACTTTACTCAAACTATGTTTTTCAACAGCAAACATGCTGATTTGGTTCCAAAGTAGTGAAGAGTTAAATGGTGACATTTTAAAAGAAGAAAAACATACAATATTCAAATTGTCAACATATATTTGTCTGGCAGTGGAGCTGAGAAGTTCCTCCATCAAACTGTTCAAGCATCTTATTGTTCACCCCCACCTGAAAGAGGCCGTCGAGACAAGGCGGCTGACGGAGGAGATTCCTGAGGACTGCACGGACATCTCGCCACGTGTCCCATAACCGCTGTCCTGACCAGGCCTTATAGGAACCCTTTCCATCTCCTGGGCCTCCAGACTTGCTACCAATTCTGCATCATCAAATTCCAGGCCCTGCACTTCATGATTTCCTAAAACAAACAGGTATATCATTGTATATACTTATATTGCCATATTTCGATAAGATTGCATTTATTTTTTTACTTAAGATTCAACACAACCTGGTCCTGGGTTATTTGGGTTCAATTCAATTAAAAATACTTATATAATATTTATCCCCAACAGTATGAACTATACAACATATTATAGATAAAGGAATATATATCTGCATATAAACAAAAAATGAGGCACAATGAAGAATAACTATAGATGAGCATATTGATACTGATATATTTAAACATTGTTAAAAGCTGTTCCTATGAAGGGTTAACATATTTACCGGTAACTGGATGCTGAGCTGGGGAGGCCTCCACCCCCTCCTGCTGCTGGTGATCTTCCTCAGGAAGTCCCAGTGTACGACTCAGCACCCTGCCCTGTCAGAGTACAATAGAAACGCATCAGCACATTTCTTTTGGTTTGTTGCAGTAAAAAAACAAAAGCTTAAATCTGCCTTGGACATAAATCAGAAACCAATGGTGTACCTGAGTATTCCGGTTCACCAGGTCCTCCACCTCACCGCCCAGGACCTTGATGTTGGAAGGTCCCAACAGAATCACCCCAAGTCTACAAACCATCTGCCCTCGCAACTGCAGTTTCACGCCAGGCCTGAGGGTTCCGGAAGCAAATAAAACCGTTAAAACCATGATGTAGTCGCATGTTTAGGAACTTTTATTTAATTTGTTTGATTGCGATCCCGACCTCCGTTCCTAAAATAACGACCATCCTTTCTCTTGTGGACAAGACGACCTTAATTGCCTCGTCTACAACTGCTTATCTGCCGTGGAGGTCGCCGGTGTTGCCGGAGCCTATCCCAGCTAACTATGGGCAAGAGCCGGGGTACACCCCGGATGTGTCGCCAGTGCATCCCGGGGCCACATGAAAGACAAACAATTCACACAAATTGCATGTTGTTGGAAGCAGGAGGAAACCGGAGATAATCGATGTAGACACGGGGAGAATATACAAACTCGATAGGAATTGAACACAGAACCTTTTTGCTGTTAGGCGACAGCACTTCCCACTGCACCACCGTGCTGTCCTACCTAAAATATATACTGTCCCATTTTTCCTTGAGTAAACTTACTTTGAACACAAAAATAGAAATAGCTCAGTTAGAAACTCCAAAACTTTAGGAAGTCAGAATTCTTCAAATGTGAACGACAAAGAGACGGAACGATTGTCCACCTGAGCGCTGTGCTGAGTGCAGGGATAGGCTGATACTCCATGGCCTCCAAGCTCTGGACTCCATCTGTCACCTGCTCAACACAGACAGGTCTCTGATCCCAGAGAACTCAAGAAGGAAAGCATGTGAACACTGCAGTATAGCGATCATTACATTTACTTTCTGTTACTGCTGGCCTGAACACACTCCTCTGATCTGTTTCGAGAATTGAAAATTATTATTTTTTAAAAGTTTAAATGGAAAGAACAGCCTAATTCTTATTAATTTTTTACCTATGACAACATACAACTGTAAATCATATTTGCCTTAACATTACTGCTGGATTAAAATGAGATAAAATGAACATGGAAATAAGTGTTTTCTATTCCATCATTATTATTGGTATATTAAATCTGCTCTATTCCCCTTCATTTTGATAAAGGTCCCAATAGTTTGTAACGGTCATGGGGGGGTCCCTTGTAACGTTTCCAAGCAACACCAGCTATAGTCTAGACGCTAGAGAAACCATCGAGCAGTGAGACGTGTAATTCCTAAGGTGACAATTATGGTAGGCTGCTCCTTGTATTGCAGCACAATACTCTTTCTTATGATCTCCACTTTGAGTCAGTTAAAAACAGAAGACTCAACCAGAATTCAAACACTAAGGAAACAACTGGTTGGAGAATTAGGATTGAACAGTTGATTGGCTTTATTTATAATAGAGACAGAGCAATTATCAGCTTGGATGATGATCAGATCTCATATGCGGAATTGATCCAGATATAATGGTTTTAATTCAATTAGGTGGGTTTTTTGTTGGTGTCTTATTAGTTTGAAAATAGTTGATTGTAATGTTAAGTTTATAATTTTTTTTAAACAGAAGTCTTCAAAATAACTAAATATTAAACTTTTTAAATGTAGCAGAGTAAAAAGTACTATATTAGCTTCTACACAGGTACACTATATCGGCAAAGGTATTCGCTCGCCTGCCTTCACACATATGAATTCAAGCAGCACAACATTGAAGTTCAGGGGAGATTTCTTTCCACTTCCACTTCAACCCCTAAATGCCTCTTACCTGCATGAGGAGCATTCGGGTGGCTTTAGCTTCCCAGGGCCTCTGGGTTGCTTGTGTGAAAGCAGAGACGTCATCATTTGCACAATCGGCGCCTCTGAACTTCTGCAGCTGGCCGTAGGCAGGCTGGCTGACGTCCAGTAACGAATCAACCTGAAGCAGATAGTTTGCCTTTTCTTTGTATCCTTTTTATGTGCCATTTCTTAAATATCTAGTAAATTGATTGTTACTACAGTCATATTACTTCATAATGGGTATACAATACAGGACTGCACGTGAGAATTTCCAAGATTGGGATGAATAAAATAAATATCTAAATTGCTGATCATATTATTGAATTACATGTGCAAACTGTGGTTACCATCATTATATATATATATATATATATATATATAAAGTTAAATCTAACAAAACTGGAATCCAGGGATCTTTGTTTTAATACCAGATTAGAGAGCCCCACATTGAAAATGCTACGTTTTAGCTCATGTGGATTGATGACCACAAAAGGCTAAAGCTACATTGTAATATATAAGAGCTACAAGTCTGTACTTGGATGCAAAAGGTTCCACTGAGTTCAGTCTTCTGAGCCTGAGCAAGCCCCTCGGGGAGAACAGGGTAGTCCAGGTCCCTCAGGTCTGTCAACAGCCACTGGTCCAGTGCCTACAGTTTGACATAATGCAATGAGACATTTCCCTCTGCAACAGTTATTTGACCAGTATTTTACACTGTATTTCACGTTCTGTAACATATGACAATGTTAAAATCCATTGCCAGGATGTTGTGTGAATGGACATGGAATTATGACATTCTAAAAGTAATCTCATTCAACCAACATGAGCAACATTCTGAGCCAGATCCAAATTTGTGATTTGGAAATATTTTGAGGATATTATTCAGTAGGGCCCTACAGATGTCGCAGGGCTGTTGCTGCGTAGTGACTCAAGGGTGTAATTACCGCCAAGTCCCTGTAGATTTCTGTTCTCTTATTCATGACATGAACAAACCAGTCGACATCGTTCAAGATGTGCCGGTTATTGTCACGTTCATACAATCATTAAGAGATTACATTTATATTTAAATGAAAGATTACAGTCATGGGTATACACACAGCTGTTCAGCAGCAGTGTTTAGGTACACTGTTGGTACAAATAGGCATGCAAATGAAAGAAAGCATACCCCACTCGTGACGCCACCACCAGCTGGTACAGCTGACACTTGGCAGAATGGAGTCATGCTGTTTACTAAAAAAAAATGGCTTGCTATCAACATGTTGAAAGCAGGATTTGTCAGACCAAAGGTTCATTCATTCGTCAATTATGCCCTTTTGCTAATCACAGCAACCTATGGTTTGCCTTTCTTATCAGTGAACAGTAGCAGACGGCAGAAGAGCAGACTTTAGTTGATTACATTTTCAGAGTTGAGATTTCCAGGTGCTAAATGTTTGTCTAAAGTTGGACAATACACATTGACGACATGTGCTGTATCGTGAGCCTTCAAGTGTCCATGTTTTGACTTTTATTGTTTTCATATTTGTTAAGCATGTTGGAATATCTTTCAATATAATATAAACGAGACAGAAAACCAGAAGCGGCTTCAACATTATTCAGTTCCGTCTGGTCTATTCCTTCTAAAGACAGGTTCAACCCAGACAGGTAAAGCAACCATACGGGTGAAACTCTGTGTTTCTCTATTTGTCAACATTAAAAGGGATTAAACAATTATAATCCAATCAAAATGGCAGATTCATTATGTCATTTAATCAAATACTTGTACTTATAATACACAGCTATGGGGATCGTTGAAACAGTAAGGACCTTGAACAAGTGGACAGACATCAAAGATAATCAACCAGGGTTCAGTAAGTGGCTGTCATCATAATCAAAAGGGGCATTCACATCTAACACCTAATACCTAATACCATTTTGGAACGACCATCCTCCATCCTTCCATATTTTACTGACTAGCCAGTCGGACGTTGGGCCTACCTGCTGGTTGATTTGTTGCTGTGACAGATGACCTGCTCCTCCTGCCTCCTCTTGCAGCCACTGCACACAGGCTTCCAGCCAAGCAAAGGGGACCTGGACATACCAGGAGGACTGCAGCCAGGCCTGGGTAGCAAGCGCCACTGCCTGATTGTCAGGGGCCATCCTCTAACGTTGTGTGTGTTTGACTCAGTTCACTTTCTCCACCATCATCTCCTCTTAAGTAAGAGTTATGTTATTATTACTTGTTTTAAGATGCTAATCCCAAATAAACAATTACCAAGTTTATCAAATATTTAACTAGTGGTCTAATGAGCTAAAAGTGAGTTTGATTGATAAGAATTCATCTTCCCTTTGTATTTTCTGAAACACTTCAACTGTATGGTCATTTGCTGAATGCTGGGGTTAGACAAAACAGCCTGGACATGCAATCTGTTATTTTTCTGTGATCATAATCCCATGCATGAAATGAAAGATGGTCACGTCTGGGTACTATTGAAGGAGAAAAAGAGAAAAAAGAGTGATATATCCAGGCAGGGATAGCACGTAACGGAACAAAAAACCCAAACGATTACCTGAAAAACATAGAAGTCGCCTTCTGGTCGATATGTCGCAAAAAATTAGCAAACGCGCCAAAAGGGCTTTCTAGCTTTGCGAGCAATGTTGTCACTTCCTGTGCGTTGTGTCTATTGAATCCTACATACATGACAAGTCTTAATCGCGAAAGTTAGGCTTGCGTACTTCTCAAAAACAGATTAACAACTTGAATATTGCACCATACATCCATGATTAACCGGGACAGCGACAGTAAATTGCAAAGAAACTGAACCAGGAAACAAGGCATTAGCGGCAGCCCTACCATTGTGAATGACAACTTTATACCCAATCACGTCTCTCTTGACAAATTGATGTACTTCCTGTTTAACCAATCAACACCCTTAGATGGATTTGTGCGTGTCCAAGTTTGGTAGAGAAGGCATAGGGACGAGCGAGGTGTTGTACTACAGGTTGGTAGTTTTTTCCCCGTTTTCGTTCCACTGTGAACCTAAAACAGTCGAAGTGCAGCGATAATTTAAAAGTATCGTATATTTAGCATCAATTTTGACTACATTGTGTCTATTGCGGTGTTGCCTAATTTGCTGACCAGGGCTATTCCCCTTGTGTTCAATCGAATTCAAAGCAACATGGCGATATTAGCTCGGTGCTAGCGTGGTGACTCAGGGTTGTCTGTTTGTCGATCATTGACGACGTATTTTCGGCATAGCTATCTTGGATCGGCGGAACATCACGAGGTCGTGGAGCGTCTTCTACTCGTACTGCATTAAGAGTAGTACAATCACATGCTAATCGAAACTTCAGCGAGGAAGCTTGTAGCTAGCGCATTTCCCTCCGGGCTAGCGCTTAACATTAATCACAAGGCTTAGCATTGCTAGCGGCCGATAGCTTTAGCCCCATAGCTAAATGGAGCTTGATTATCTAATCCTGTTTTTGGTCGTTCTCAGAATTTAACCACTTAATTGCTAGTGCCAATGCCGATTTCAACGCGACGTTCGGATTTAAACTGCGTTGACGGAGATTCAAATGTAAATAAGATTTCTATGATACCGGGAGTGTGTTTGGAGCTTTGCTAACGGGGAGCTTGTTTCCATGCTACATCTCAGTACTGTAATTCAACTAGTCCTTTCTCTCAGACGGGTTGCAGCAGCTGTTCGGTCTTTACGTCCGCACATCAACACGCCCTTTCCCCGTAATAAATAGCGATGACTGTTTGTTCTCTGCCAGATATTCTTTGGTTTTTCTCGTTTTTGGTTCTTGATTATCCGGATATTTAGCGTGCCGCTTGATGTGTCTTTATCGACTCTTGTTACTATGCTGACAGATTACCACAGCGTCCAAGGCCCTGCTTGTTCGCGTTTCTCTGCCTGTTGTCCGGAACAAAGTGCCCACCACATCTCTTCAATTGTCAGAGGAGCATGGAGACAGAAATTGATCACGAAGAAGATACTTCTTTCAGCAACACAGAGACTAATGGTATGTACATGGCTTACGGTGCAGTTTCTCTGGATTGTTAATTTTCTTTTTAACTGTTTTTGGCAAATCATCATAAACGCGTACAAATAATGTTAACGTCGAAAATGTGTGTTCTCAGTTGACGAATCGCAATGGCAGCGTTGAGATTCTGAAAACGAATTTTCCAAGATGCTAATCTTGCACTTAGTATTCCGCATGCCAAAATGTAGTTGGAAATGTTTTGCAAACAGAAATATGTAGGTGGCTATTTATGTATTTTTTGTTGACTTTGTTTTAAGTTTGTATGGAATTTTGTTTCTTTATTCCAGGTAAGCGTCCTGCTGAGGATGCAGATGAGCAGAAATCGTTTAAGCGCTCCAGGAACTCAGACGAGATGGTAGAGCTTCGCGTCCTCCTGCAGAGCAAAGTAACTCTCCTATTATTTAAAAGTCTGTTATTGTTTGCGTTTTTTCTTTCTTTTACTGCTAAATGTCTACTTTTGCTCTTCTGTTTTCCATCTCTGTGTTCTGTAATAGTTAATTTTTACATTGTATTAGTGATGTTTATATGATCTCTGATATTATTTGTTTTATATTTGAAATCCCTTGTATTGTGTGTGTGATAACTGCAGCACCATAGTCCATAGTTTGCATTTTGTAATTTATTCTTTGGATTCGTTTTGTAAGTAGTGTCTATATTTTAAGAATGCAGGCGCTGTGATTGGGAAGGCTGGCAAAAACATCAAATCCCTCCGTACAGATGTGAGTACATTAATTTTATATATTTGAAATGTTTCTTTTTGTTGTTTTTAAATTTTTATTTGGTATCTTTTATTTCTCCCTCCACTGGTATTCTGCATCTCAAATGTACCCAGCCTCACTACAAGATAGGGCTTTCGTTTTATTTATCCTGAATATCGGATGAAAAAGTGTTTTTGGTATTTGGCATTGTTTTTTTTGTTTTTTGTTTTCAGTTAACATTAGATATCCAGGGGAAAACCCTGTAGTTGCTTTTAAACTGCTCCTTTTTCAGGTGGGCATCACGTGATTGCCCCAGTTAAACTGACACTTGTCTTAAAAGTGCACCAGCTAAAAAAAATTAAAGGCAACTTGATCCGTATCTAATTCAGTCAGCCATTGCCTCTTAAGCCCTTCAATTAGTTCTACCCATCTTTCTCACTGTCTATAGTCTATTCCCCAACATTAAACTCTTCATGTTGTTAATATGCCATTACCCATTTTCCAATGTTATTTTTTCTCCTTTTCTCTCTTTGACAAACAAATCTCTGAGAGAATCAAATTAAAGTCACATTTGAACAGTGTAGAGCCTGTATATTAAAAATGTATTCCTCTTCCCTCTTCCCTCTCCCTTGTTTTTTATTATTTTACTGTTGACTTTTTTGCCCACTTCCTCCTCTGTTGCCCATGTTCTGGATGGCCCCTCCTGCGCCCGCCCACCTGACACCTTGGTTGGCCCTGTCCATAATCGTGCCCTGTCCCTAAATGGGCGCCTTACTTGATTGACATCTGCTCGAATGGCCCTGGCCCCTGCCCATTCCACGCCCAGTACAATGCCAGTGTGTCAGTCCCAGACAGCAGTGGGCCTGAGCGGTATGTCCCTAAGCTCCTCCCTCTCACTGCCTGACTACAAGTCAAAGAAACAAGAAGAGATAAATAATAATCATCCTGCCTCTGTCAAGTCACTGTATTTTAACCTACCTGTTCTCACAGTATTTTAGCCTGAGTCAAATACCTGAATGCGTTCATGTCCAAATCTGCCTGTTGAGCGTGTAAAAGCCATGTCAGCATCCTTCATTTGCAAATTTTTAAGCCACCTCAACACTGAAACTTAGGCTGGTGTTATCAGGGTTTTTCCACAATCTGCCACTGTCCTTTTTAAATCTTTCCTATAATCTGTGCAATATGTTGTTTTTTGTTAAATTTTGTAATTTAATTTTTTAATGAGTATCTATCCTGTCTTTGGCATTTTCACCTCCTTTCCCCATCAGAATGAATATACTGGTGTTGTTTTTTCATTAGATTCAGAAACTCGCCTGCTTTCCACAACATCCCATTCTTTCCTTGTGATGCTCCCATTATAAAGATAGAATCATATTGTCCGTTCTGAAATGCAAATGCAAAGCTAGGGTGCGTGTTTGTGTGCGTGTGTGTCTCCTTTCCTCTCTTCTGCTTCATTTCAATTTGTTTGGCTGCTCAAGCCATTGGAAGTACAGATTATCTCTTTTTCCCACTAATCTACATTCTTTGGTATATTTTTATTACTTCTATCATCTCCTTTAAAAGCATCAATTCCACTGGTGGCGAGCATAATCTTTCATGGTATAATCTTCTGTCGCTCTTTGTCAGCTGTCTACCATTCTATTTCCACGTACAAACAGCGTTTAAGTTCTCTTGATCTTGTTTCATTTGATCAACCGGTGGGTGCAGACAACAAACTTGTATTTTCAGCTTGTTGTACAAATGACGCCTCAAAGTTGTTGTCAAATGCAAATTTGTAAGAAGGGATGGTTGACAATCCCTAAAATGTGAGATGTGATAAATCTGCCTTCCTTGATCTTTCAAAGGTGTATTTGGCATCCTCTTTGAGGTTGTTTTTGTGAAAGACTTTGGAGTATGCATCCACCAAACTATACTTTAGGACTATCAAGTTCTCTCTGGCACCAGTGGTGCTTATTCCTGCCAGACCTTCCTCAGGCTTCACCCTCCCCATCTTGCCCCGTCAGTGGTCACCAAATGCAGTAACCTTTCTTCGGGTCCCCTTTTTTGTCTCTCTTCTTCCTTTCTCTGGATAAAATATTATTTTTCTTTTCATTGTTTAGTTTGGGTACCAGCTTTTTTCAGTCAGTGTTGAATTACCAATAACATACCATCAAATGTTTAGGAAAAAATGGACTTCAACTTTTCATGTAGCTTGATTAGTTTTAATGTATGGATAAGGGGGGCGGGGTGTCATGATTTCTCTGATTTTAAATGTTCTTCTCTTTCCCCCTGGCATAAATTACCGGTACCCCCCAACCCCACCTTTTCTGTGTGGCTGTGTACTGCTCTGTCATTGGTGGGTAAAATATGAAGCATCCTAAGCATCAGTGCTGACATTGAGACAGTTGGAGAAATCCTGCTAAAGATTATCCCGACACTGGAAGAGGTAATTTGTTGAATTTGTTTTTCTATTATCTAATGTTGCAGAATACACACTATTGTTATTTCCTGGGGCCCGCAATCCCACTGCTTAAAAGCTGACATCAAGATAGGTTTCCAGTGTGTGTGTTTGCTGATAATAAAAACTATAGGCACATGCTGTGTCACTCCAAATCCTGTCACACATCTGGGTCATGTAAAAAAAAAACAAAAAAAGGCAATTCTGACACTCGGTTGTAATTTTACAGAATTTTGAGTAAGAATTGTATGCAGACATAAAATTGGCTTTTGGGGCCCTTGATTGGACGCTTTTGCCAAAATTAAAAGAAATATACATCTTACGTAGGCTTGATCCTGTCAGAGATTGTCAAAGGGTTAACAATTTTCTCTGTTAGTACCAGCAGTATAATGGCATGGATTTCGATTGTGAGCTGCGCCTGCTAATCCACCAAAGCCTTGCTGGCTCAATCATTGGCGTGAAGGGAGCAAAGATTAAGGAGCTCCGTGAGGTATGTTCATGTGGTTGAGGAGCTTTAAGCTGTGAATTTTGAAAAAAGAATTCAGGTGCGAGTAATGTAGGACAGGCATTCTCCATTCTCACAGCCTTCCGGATTTAATTGTAACAGTATACACACCTTGATATGACCTTTTTAAGCCAAGTAGTAATTTGAATAGTGAAAGAGTTTCTACATTAGAATTTGCTTTCTTTTCCTCCCCCCTGTGCTGCTCATACATGCCCATGTCTAATGTGCCATCAGAACACAAAGACCAGCATCAAGTTGTTCCAGGAGTGCTGCCCTCAGTCGACAGACCGGGTGGTTCTGGTTGGTGGGAAGATGGAGCGAGTAGTGGAGTGTATCAAGACTATGCTGGAGCTTATTAATGACGTAAGCAGCTTTAACCGGTTGAGAGGCCTCTTTTTGTGTATTTTAAATTGAGAGTTATTAACGGTTTCAGTTAAATCCATCTTTTTTACATATAAAGATGATTGAAGTTGTGGAAATTGAAAATGTTGCGCAGAGTAGGACAGCCAAATGGTAACGTGCACATTTGATTTTGAGTTTTATTTTTTTTCATTGCCCTTTCGTAAAGAATAGATTTTATGTGAGGAATGTATCTTTAAATTTGTTTTGTTCCTGGCACATGAATGTCATACAAATGCCTCTGAGCAGATCAGAACGTCCCTCTCTGTCCTTCCTGTTAGGCTCCGATAAAGGGCCGCGCACAGCCCTATGACCCCAATTTCTACGATGAAACGTATGAATATGGTGGTTTCACCGCAATGTTTGAAGAACGGGGTGGTGGCCGCAGGCTCATGGGAGGATTCCCTGTGCGAGGGAATAGGCCCAGCGCTGGAGACCGCGGGTATGAACGAATGTCCGCGAGCAGAGGGGTGCGAGGACCCATGCCTCATTCCCGCCGAGACTATGATGAGATGAGTCCCCGTCGCGGCCCTCCTCCACCACACCCGAGTAGAGTGTCCAGGTCGAGTGGCCGTCCACGGAACTTGTCTATGGGACACCCGCACAGAGGGGGGTAAGATATAAACCTAAATTGTAGTTGCTGGCCACTTATTTGTGTTTCTTTGTCTTAAACATTTTTCTCTCAAACATGTTTTCCCTTACAATAATTGGTGCCAAATGCAAACAAACTAATTTTCTGATCACAACATGATCATTACTAAATGATCGCATGTTTCCTCGTGACAGTTTGTCGTTGTCTTGATTCTGTGAACCATTTAAGATAGTGTTTTAGATTTGCTAGGCTTTCTTCAGTGGCCATGCAGTTCGGATTCTCTGAGAGAACTTGCTCGTTTCCTTCTGCATTGAACAAAGCTTAATCGCTCTTCAAGGGGCTCAAGGCATTCAGACCGGTTTCACCAGTCTTGCTTTACATTGTGTAAATAATACGATGAACTGAGTCCAGTTTTTGTATGTAATTCACTGTCACACTGTATTTCTCTTGAAACATTTGTATTCATTGTTGTCATTCCATTACTTTTGCGTGCTCATCAATGTGTCTGGGGGTGTGTCTGTTCTTTTCCCGTTTTTGTCTTGCCCGCAGAGAAGACCGTTACTATGACTCATACCGTGGCTCGGATGAAAGGTCAAAGTAAGTTTCTGTCCCCAAACCTTTGCTTGAACCCTTAAACATATTTTAACTGGGATACTTCGACATTCTGAAACTGTACTTTTAATTTCTTCCCTTGTATGTTAGCTGGAGCGCTGTAATGGTAATTAATTAAAGCAAAGTTTTTAATGAATTTACCAGCGCTGCTAAATTGTAATTCCTCTCAAAATACATAATATAATGTATAAAGATGACTCAAAACTATATTCTAAGTGTTGAGGTATTCCTACATGTCCCATATGTCCTTGCCTCATTACTGCAGTTTTTTTTATATGACTTGTTACCCACTTCTTATAGCGCATAATAAAACTGTTCATTAGTCATTTTGGCATATTCTTAACTCCTTTACTTTCTAAACATTCATTCATTCTAGTCTGCACGTGTCCATTACCCTGATCGCCACTCATTCCTATGCACTTCACTTCTTTGAGGTGCTTTTTAATATTTTATGACCTTCTTTTCTGTCAATGACTCATCTAACATGCTCATCACTCCAAGTATTTCCCAAGTTTAGAGAGCGTATTGCTGGTGGTGTATATGAGAGCCATGTGCTGATGTGACTGATTTGACCCTTGAATCCTTCCCCCCCAAAGATGGCATGTATTGCTTTCATAATGTGGCTTCAGTGTAACCGTGTAGCATTAGTTTGCTTGATTATGCATGTTTGGGCTTTGCACTGTTTACCTCAAGATACATAAAATATTTTACCTGCAATTTAAATGGATCTAATTAAAATTAAAGGGTTAGGGTTAACCCCCCCCCCCCTCCCCCATGACCTCGAGCCTGGTCAAGTGGGAATTAACCTGAAAAATCAAGGCTTAAGTATATAGCTATAAAGGTCAGTCAAACTCACTATCAGAAATATTTCAAAAGGTTCAACTAAGTAGTCAAGTGTGTGCATGCTGTTCTTAATTTGTTAGAACTACGTTCACATGTGCCTACCCAGGTTCTTTTCCCAGGAAAAAGTGACTGGATTGAGCTAAATCAACTCAAAAAAAGTGGATATGATGACTCAAACTAAGCCTGAATTAATTGGTAATCTCAGTATGGAACAGGATGATGACTTTAGATGAGCATCAGATGTCCGTATTTAGACTACGGTTGTATCATGAAACACCGATGGATATAACACGTTGGTGGAAAAATGTCACTGCAACCTTCTGTGACTTTTGGAAATCATGGTTTAATTTTTGACATTTCTGTTTCATCCTAGCTTGTTAGACCAACATGTAACAGATGGAGAGACTGGACAGTGAAAGCAACAAGTGCTAGTGACTTAATTTGAGGCTACAGTTTGGCATGGCACGAGGAAATGGATCCAAGCTTTAGAGGGAAATCAGCAGCACTTGGCTCTGATCGCCACCACCTGTCACTTCTCTCACTGTAACACTGTCAGGGCTGTTCCTGTTACTGTGTGGGAAGATGGCTGTGGGGAAATGTGTTTATACTGTAATCCTGCTCAGTGTGTGTGCAGTTTGACCTAGACCAGAAATTTCCGTTGGAGTGTTGTCAAGATTTTAATTCCAAACATTTTCTTTCTCTTTCCTCCAAACCCAACATTTCACTCTTTCTTTCTCTTTCTCCATCTCGCTCTCCATGTCTCCCCCCAACCCCCCATCCCTCGATCTCCCTCTATTCCTATGGCATGCTTTCATCACCAGTGAGAGAAGAGGCAGACCGGATCGCTATAGCGATAATATGGTTAGTGACCCTTTGCTAAATACATGCGGCTCTTTATCAAGCATCTCATTGGGTGGCAGTATCCTCGGGGGAGCGTATTGGTTGGTCCCAGCACAACACGATTTGTGCCGAGTGTCCATTGTGTTGTACTTCTAAATATGGATGATGGACAACGCACTCGTGTACGTGCGCGTGCACACATTCACTTGAACTCTGACACGCAAGTGTTGGCATGGTGCAAGTCTTCACACCAAATGACCGTAATAACCACAGCTGGAGACACCCCATAATAATCAGCTGTAATTGCCCTCTTTCCGTGTCCTTTTCACGGCCACCCTGTTTTTTTTGTGCAAGGAGATGGAGGATGTTGGGGGTGGGGAGGGTGGCGGAGGCCATGGTTGGTTGCTAGGCAATTGTAACGCATTGTTGACAGACTGGAAGGTCTCACTCGCACTCTTTCTCCCTCCTTTCCTCTCTCTGGGCTGGCAGGATACTGCCTGCTGTTGCTTAGCAACAGCTTTTTGAATTGCCTGTTGCCCTGGTGACAGCAGCAGGTGAAAATGGAGGCTGATGGAGATGCAAGAAGAGATGAGAGAGGGGAATGGAGGGGAGGGGAGGAGGAGGAGTCTGGGCGAGGGCTCAAAACTGGGTGGATTATAGTCGGGTGTACTCCGTGGATGAGGCGGCGACATCATCCACACATTTGGCTGACTTCTGTCTGTTCTTCTGGAATATATAGAAGGAAGAAATGTGTTTGCTGTACTTGATGTAACCTGTTTGTGTTGTTTTTTTTTTACAGAGCGGCGGAGGATACAGTAAGTACTAAACCAATTTCTTCTGTCATTATATGGAGGAGCATTCAAGGCTGTTAGAGGGTCATACTGTGCCCAGATGCAGGCCCATTGTTTTCGATTTACTGCAGCTTCAAGCATTTTGTCTTAATGTCATAGCCAAAATGACGGTATGTACAGTGACAACCTGGCTGGAAGGGCAGTGCAGTTCAGTGTCGGCTTCTGGGCTGCAGCAATATTGTGATTTATTTGCAATTGGAATGATATTTCACTTCAGTGTCTTTGTTGGCAATACATTTGAACAGTGGCAACCTGGTCTAATTATCATTGAATACTTGGAAGATCTGATGGAAATAAAAGAGACTGGTCCCATCTATATGACGACGGGTATAGCATTATGATGGTATCTGATTTTTTCGCTCACAAATAAATAGCTCGTCTTACTTAATGCTCAATACTGTGACTGTTTGTCCTGCTCGGACAACTGGGATAACGACCAGTCAGGCCAGCCTCGTCACTATTTCAATGATCGCTGTAATTGGGGAAAAATGGTTTGCATGTTTCGAACTTCGGCAACCTTTAGTGCTCCGCACACACTACTCTAATTTTATCTGATTTATTTTTCCTGCTTGATTTTCACATCTGCCCCCTCTGTTACCGTCAGGTGGTCGTGGCTCCTATAATGACATGGGAGGACCCGTCATCACCACACAAGTGACGATCCCCAAAGACGTGAGTAAATGATAGCGGCTACATGCATACTGGTACCGGAAAAAATCAATGGAAGTCTGCATCGCCCACTGTTCGGTCTGGTAGCCAACCTTGGCATATGTGATCAAAGCTAAGTTTACACAGTACAGTTGGACAGTTTGTGTTTTATCACTTCTTATTCACATTTTGAGCTCCACATGTATTCCCAGTGCTTAATTTTCTGCATGCTCCCTTCCCTACCCCTCGCCTTCTCTTCTTGGTACCGCACCAACAGCTGGCTGGTTCCATCATTGGTAAAGGAGGCCAGCGGATCAAACAGATCCGCCACGAATCCGGGGCCTCCATCAAGATTGATGAACCTCTGGAAGGTTCTGAGGACCGAATCATCACCATCACTGGCACCCAAGATCAGATCCAAAATGCCCAGTTCCTTCTACAGAACAGGCAAGTTCTGAGACACCTTCACTGTGTCACGTGGCCGTCCGTCTTTCTAGATGTGGGGAGTCGTAATTCAGAGTCTTTCAACCTACTAAAACCACACGTATGCAGGTTGCTAGTGCATAAATAAGCATTTCTGGAATTGCATAATACCATTAACCCAGCTTTGTTGAGTTATGCCGCTCTGTTGCCTGCTGTCTCTTCACTAACTTCTTTCCTTCTTCCCTATGCAACCTGCAACTAGTTCAAACCTTCCTCTTGCATGAAATGGCTGTAAAGGAAAATACTAAATTAATCGGTGTACATATTTTTTGTAAAGGGTCAATGTGATTGTTATTTTTTTGACTGTCACATTTATCCCTTAAATATGTTTTTATAATGGGGGTTAAACAAGAGGTTCAATTACCGTCTGAGCCGTTTCACTGTGAAGCAGGGAGTGGATTGACTCTTCCCTTGGCTGCTGCTGTGTGGAAGACTAGTGATTTTGTTGTTTATAGTTAGATAAACCAACAACAAATCACAGTCTGCCAAATAGCACGGGCCCCTCCTCTTCTGTCTCCCTTGGCACGCCGTAGGCATGTATAATACACACTACTTCCTTGTTGATGCTATCCAGGATTAGCTGTAATGCTAATATAGTTTGCAAGCATAGACTCCTTAGTAGTTGAGCATTGCCGTAGTAACTAACCACACCCCCTTCCTCCCTCCTTCAGTTTGCTGTCCCTGCTTGGACACGAGGACTATTCACGCCTTTCTTTTACGCTTCCTCCCCTTGCTCGCTTTCTATCTGTTTATTTCACCTTTCCTTCTGCCTAAATTTCTTAATCTGTTGTCCATCAATACTTCCTCCTCCTGCAGTTACACTGCTATATATTTACACTGCTGTCCCCTTATGAGTCAATCTGAATAATTCTTCCACTCTTGTTTTATTTCAGTGTGAAGCAGTACTCTGGCCATTTGCTGTAGACCCGGGAGACTCAGATTGAAGCAGACACAGATTGCCCCACATCCCCACCCCATTCCATCCCCTCAACCTTTTTGCTCCTGTCCAACGTATCCCCTTCATGCTCTGGATTGTGGGTGTTTTTTTTCTTCTTCAACAACTGTCCGACATTCCTGTGCATAAAAAATATATAGATGGTATTTTTAAGTGTAGTCACTGACTTTATCAGATTTACTTTCTTTTTTTTCTTTTAAGTCTCATCTATCAAAAACATTCAGTCTTCTGACAGATGAATATTCACGTAACCTTTATTTTTTAATAGTTTGGTTGTTTTGTTTTATTACTTGGATGTGTATGTTTGTGCTTCCGATAGAAATCTGTTTCATTTGTATGCATGTGTGAACATGCAAGTGTGTGTGGGTTGGTGTGCTTTTTGTTCTTATCAGTCCCTAAACACTCAGTTGTACCACATTAATATTGGCAACATGCCGAATGTAAACTTTCTTTGCATATTGAACCAACTTTGTTTTAAGAGACATGGGAAATTTTGCTCTTCCGAATGGATTTTGTGGCTCTTAGGTTTGGAGTCTTCACACAGGATAGTCTCAATTTGTAAGAATATCCAAGATTGTGGGATTAAATGAGAATAATTTGGGTAATACTTCACAAATGGAAACGTGTAGCCACATATTTGTTTTGGCATTTTATCACAGGTTTGACACATTTTGAACTTTGTTTCTACAATTGTTTGCTGTCCATGCTGTAGACTAAAAATTGTCAAATTGTAAAATGAATAAAGATGGTGCCACTTTTTACTGAACTATATTGCTTTTTGCGCATCGTAGCTCGATCAGTCTTTGTGCGCAGATGACACTTTGGTAATGAAACCATGACAACCAGGAACATATGTTCCCCTAATATCCTGGTCTTGATGGTCGTACTTTAATCTCCATTGTCAGAATTTATTTTTATTACAAATAAGATTGCCTTTTTTTTCTTCATTGTTTTACATCAATATGTACATTTCTGAGCTCTTCTGTTTCAAACTATTAGGGGTGTCAAATTATCGTGTTGTGATTAATTAATTACAGTTCTATTTAGCGCTCCATATGCACGACGGCGAAAGGGAAGAACAAATACATTCTGCAAACAGCAGAATGAAAATGATAGGACTATCTGTTGGAATGGAATTTCCCTCTGGGATTAATAAAGTTTTCTGATTCAAGTGAAACAATAATTGACTTTATAAATCTATTTGTTATATATTAATCTTTTGATCTGCCACAATGTAATGAATTTAAATGAAAATATGTAAAGTTGAGTGATTTTCTCTGCAAATTTTAGGTGAGATTAAAAAATAGATTAATTCATTACAGATCATAATTAATCGCATGACAACACTAAAAATAAGTCAGAACAAACAAAAAAAATCCTATATATACTTATGTTAAACTCATTGAGTTTATATTTTCACTGGTTAAAAAAAAACATTGAGCAGACATGAAGTGTGAACCATTTTGTTCCATTGTTAGAGATGAATCATTAATATTCTTAATGGATTTCATTAACATTTCAATGTTTATGTGTTTTAATACAAATAATTGGTTTTTTGTTGTTGTTGATTTTAAATATATTAAAAAGGGATGCGATTTTTCCAGTTCCTGATTTCAGCGTTCATCAGCCTGTCACGTGTCCAGAACGTAGGTTTTGATTGGTCAAAAGCTTTGCGGAAACCCTAGCACGTTTGAGCCAGGCCTTGTACTTTGCCTTTTTGGCATTCATTGGTAAGTCAAGTTAAACATTAGTTTATGTTCTAATATAATAGTCAGTTGCCAATAAATAAGAGATTTACTACTTATGTATGTTTGCATCGCTAATAAGTTTTGTGCACGCTCAGTAGTGGCGACAGATTTACCTGCAACACCGTCGATAATAGTTTAGCCCCGTTTCTGAGGCGCAGCACGTGGGTATGTGTGTATGTATGTATGTATGTCAACCCTGATCTGGGTCCTTACACATGGCCAGCCAGGTATTATCAGCATTTAGTCGGTCAAACATAACCAAACTTTGTGTACTGAAAAAGATCACAAAATTATTAACTATTTTCAAAGACAAAAGGGTTTTCTTAATTTTCACCAACAAAAAAGTAAGAGTTGTGTTTCTAAATCCCTCGAGTATTAATTTATTTTCTTTACATCAAAATGGAATTTAAATTTTGCAAATCAACACAAATGGGAAGTATCACAATGAATTTTGGTTTGTGTGTTGTTTGTGTATCAGTCAACACAGTCACTGGACCCTTGGGCAGATTTACAATACGAAGCTGTCTCTCGACGTTCTGTGGACAGGATTAGATGATATGATCTTGGTTTATGTCCCTTGCATCTCAAATATGTACTTTCTTTGTGACCTAAATGATAAAGGAGGGAGATGTTTAAAATGACTTTCTCTAATGTCCACATCAGGCTTATTTCTTCTCATCATGGATCCAACGCTGTCTCCCCGTGAGTCTGGGCGGTTCATCGCTGAGCGGAGCCGGGATGTGTTTGTGGAAGAGGAGGGAGTCCGGAGGGTGGCAGAGATCCTCTACAACCTCAGACACAGCGACGGTCTGACTGTCAGTGGCTGGAAGAAGGCAAATCCTTTGGCTCCAGCACCAACTGATGATCAGGGAAGCCGAGTGGTTTATTGGCAGTTTTGTTCAGTAGCAACAACAAATGTAACATTAAAGAGGCATAGAATTCATGTCTGCTAATAGAAGTAAATTATGTTTTGATGTGTTGTCCTGTGCTTTCTAAATGTCTCTATTCTTCATATGAAACCGATATATTTTTTAAGGTAGTGAATGTGAAACCTACAGTGGGTTAAAATGTTCCAGTATTCAGCTATTTTAAAATTATGCATAGCTCTAAAGAGCGCCTGCTAATTCAAGTCCTAATCAGTTTGCAGATTTTTTTTCATTAGAATACATACGATGTACTCAAGTGATATAATGCAGGACGATTGTCAACCCAGTTTCTGAATTAGCTCCACATTGAGAAATCTCAAATTTAAAATTATCTTCCATATATTCGAAATCTTTTTTTTTTTTACTTAAAACTATGTTCTAATAATATTACACTGCATGAAGCCCTTCTGGGTTATGAGTATTTTTAATTTAAGTAAATTTTGCTTACCGGTATACTGTTTGTCTACTTTTTGTTTTACCAAGTAAATTTTGACAATCGTGAGATTTAATCGTGGAGTGTTTTTCAGACTGTGGTATGCGTCCTTTTACATTTTCCACCCCTAAATTTTGTTTTCAGGAAATATGATCATTGCATTTTATTGGATGATCATGAGTGACCAAGGTGTTTCCTTAGGAAGCAATTATTCATGTACATCATTTCATATTCCATGGTGTAACACTGAGCTGAATATGGAGGCTGTGTATCTTTAACATAGAAATTCCATGCTTGCTCGTGCCATTTCAAGCATTTGGGTGAAGCGCTCAGATTTCCAGGCTAATTCTGCTTCATAGATCATTTGTGTTTTTTCAAAATTGCAGGCCTTGAACTGGGTGTTTGTGGTCGACACCATGAACTTTTCTTTTTGGCCAGTGAAAGAAACGCAACAGTGTGAGGTGACCTACAAGGGGACCACCTATACAGGCTACATGACCCTGTGTGCGGCTGTCACCAGGGCCATGGATGAAGGTGAGAGCATCCAAATCAAGGATTTTGAGATGAGTTTATTGTCGGTTTAAGATGAAAGTCTGTCTGAAGTATTTTATTCGATAAAAATAACATGTGTTGTCTAATGTTGCATTTATTCAGATTGCGCACAAACATCACAGCCTTGACTAAAACACTGGGTGGTAGAAATATCAGGGGGAGAATCCTGCTGTAACTGTGTTTCATCCCAGCTTCTATCAGCTTGATCTTTTTAAAGAGGGGGCGTACTGCATATAGATTTAATATTTTTTTTTATGTTTCTTCTTTCCTGTGTGCTGTTCTCGTGTACTGCTGTTACCAATTACTGCGAATCAGTAATTCACCTGAATACGAACTGCTCGGAAATTGATTATAGCTCTCCATGTGCCTGTGAATAACTCCTAAGCGTGATCATCTCCAGATATGAATCAATGATGTCTCATGGAATAGTGCTCAGTGTGTGGTCACTCTGGCCGATCATCTCAGAATAGCACAGGTAGCTTCTCTAAATAGATCATTATCAACCAATCAAACCTAGATTGTATATATACTTACACCGGTGTGTGTATATATATTTAAAGCCTCCTATAGTTGCATTTTATTCACATTGGAACTTTATGCTTCCTGTCACTACTGCTTTATATGCATTTCTAATATTTCTTTGTAAGTAGTTGGGAAATCATTAATCAGTGGTTGTTAGGATAATTATTTAATTTTCATTGTCACATGGTAGAGTCTTTTAAAGATGGTGGACCCATGCGGGTCTTGAGGAATCCCTTTGTTGTGGGGGGAGTCGGGGTCTATGCAAATACCTGAGAACCGCCTACTTTACGGTGTTAATAAATTGACCTGAGAGGGATGAGGATCGCTAGAGGACGGACAAGATCTCTCGATCCGGATTGGTAAAGTGTCAACGTTTGTCTGCCTGACTCATTTTGTGTGCGTTTAATCATTTTTACATAGGATGCCAGAGGACTTTCCCTGACGGTGGTTTCGCAACACATTTCTGACACACACTCATTATATATATCTATATCTATATAATTTTCTTATAGACGAGATGACCTGAATCGTCCAAACTATATCCACCTTGCTGGAGCCTATTGCAGCTGACTATGGGCGAAAGGTGGGGTACACCCCGGATGTATTGCCAGTGCATTACAGGGCCACACTGAAACAGACAGCCACTCACGCACACACTCGTACCCAAGGACAGCTGACAAAACCCATGGCATGATCGCGACAGGCTGACAAAATCTTTAAAAATTGCACCACTGGAGGGGCAGGAAGCCCCCCATTTCTGAAAAAAGAATTTGTGTAAATAAATCTATGCTCTGTCTTTACAAATCAGAGTGCTTGATTTGAAAACCGCTCGATGATTAGTACTGCTGAATCTCGAGTGGTACATTTTGCATGGAGTACATGAAGTGTTGCTTCTGTGCTTTCATTTTGGGGGGAAATTTGAATAGAGAAAAATTAGTAAGGGAGTATTTTTGGGTCTTTTCTATGATTAAAGTAATATGGATACTTGTTTCATCAATGTCCACAGGCATACCCATCACTGATCCAAACTACTTTTCTCAGATGAGCATGGAGGAGTTGGTGCATGTTCTTCGATCTGACAATGAAACGCCCATGCCTATGCTTCAGCAGCGCCACCAGGTACTCTTCTATGTCTGTGGCTGAAGTCTTTTAACCGTCGTCATAAGTTAGACGTTGCTTCAATTAATTTACATTTGTATTCCAATTTGAATGTTAGTGCATTGTATATTACTTTACATTTAAAACTATGTAACATGTTATTTTTGACATGTATGATAAGAAGCTGACTTCTGATCCACTCAGCTTTCACAGTACTCGCTGTACTATGTAACAAAATAAAAGCAGTGCTTTCCCATTTAAAGAAGCAGATATGGTGAGACGGAATGCATACAGCATCTGATCTCTGAGCAGTAGTACACGCATACACAGTACATAGTGTCTGAGGATATTGTGATTTGTCATATTTATGTATGGCAGCTGTGCAAATAATACATGAATTTCCAGCCATTACTTCCAAGTTATGTCACTAGTATATTTTTTACTGCATCCCTGTATTCATTTTCATATTAATATCTCATGATATATCCGTGCACTTTTGTTCTGCATTTTAAGCTCTCTTGACAAATTGAAATGTAAATTAAACAGCTTTTAAACCCTAACTCTCAAAGAAGTTGAATTTGAACAGATTGCCTATTAAATTTTCCTAACAAGGTTCTGACAGAAGGTGGTCGTACTCTGCTGGAACATGGAGGAAGCTTCCGGAGTTTCATTAGCCAAGCCGGGAACAACGCTCGGAAGATGGTGGAACTAATCGTGGAGAAAATCCCCTCCTACAGGGATGAAGCTACGTACCAGGTTAGATTTCTACAGGGTTCGTGTAAAAACTAAAGACTATTTCGTATGTGCACATTTTAGATAAAAGATCATGTTTGCCAAATAATTTTCCTAGCAAAATTGTTTTGGAAAATTGATGGCTTTTGAGGTTTTTATCTTAGATTGTGCACTTGTACCAATACTTAAAAGTTGATAAGAAAAAAAGACGATACATCAAGTATCTTAGGATATGAGTATATAAGATGTGTATCTGACATGAGATAAATTGCTAAAGATTCATTGTGACACAAGGGTTCCATCTTCTGGCCAAAGGCAGTGTGGCAGTGCTCTCTTAATATGCAGACAGTTAAGAAACAAATAGTGTTCCATACCAAAATACTATCTTTGTGCAATAACCGTCTTGTAATAAAAAAATAACTCATAACTAAAGAACATAGTAGATAAATGTACAGCACAACTGCTGCTTCTTTCAGGGTACGAGAGTCTCATTCTTCAAGCGAGCTCAGATCCTGGTGGCAGATTACTGGGGCGTCATGGAGGTAAGAGGAGAGGCGGACATCGTCGACATGGACTCGCTCACCATGTTCGCAGACTACAGGATCCCACAGGCTCTCGTCTACCTCGGAGCGCTGCGATACTCTGATGCGTTAATGCAAGTGCTTAAGAATGGTGAGACAGAATTGTGTGTGCATGTGTTTACCTAATCACACACACATGTATAACTGAAACTCAATACTGGAATGTGTGTTTTGATTCGCAAAATAGTACTTAATATAGTAGCATGTATGCAATACTTTTGAAAATAAAGATGAAGCCATCATATATTTTTGAATGTGCCACACACATGGACGTGTATATGAGATATGAGTTTGGCAACAAACTTGTCACAAGAGTCATAAAGGGGTCTGACTTCTGGGTCTGATCTAGAATGAGGTCAGAAAAAAAATATAAAATGTTAACCTTGAAAACCCCAATTAAGGATTTGAAAATCAATTAAAAAAATACACATCAACTTTGAATCACTTTTACGTTTCATGATTGATGTATGAAGATACCAAGAGTTATTTAATTTATACACATAATTTTATATATATACGCACACAATACATTCTGTGTACCATGTGTTTGTCTACCCTTTCTCTAGGTGAGCTGCTGAATTCTGGGGACAGGAGGGAGGTTGAGATCCGAGGTTGTTCGATTTGGTCTGTGGAACTGATCAAAGATCATCTTTCCAAACTGGTACGGGAGAGGGATGGACAGACCTGCAGCATCAACTCGGCAATCATTGACTTCTACCTGTGGCCTTATGCCAAGCAGCACCACAAAGAGATGTCTCACATTCCTATACACCGCACACGCTGTATTTACTACTGATGAGCTGTCCGACAGTATTACCTAGTTTGTGGCAAATCTCAATGTGGATTCTTGGCACGTGTACTTTTGGGGAAAAAGCCAACCATTTCTCAGTCTTAGATATACTGTATATGCAAATCCTGTCCTGCTGTACTGAAATATGTGTCAACTGTTAAGCATTAATGTAGCTTGTTGGTCTGTGTGGGTAGCAGCATCACTGGCCCCTTCCAGGCCTGTTTATTGTTCATGTGGTACATATCCTCACAAAGATTTGCTGTAATCCAGACCAAATGATCATTTACTCTGTTAATTTACAACACAGGACACATCAATATATATATGTGTGTATACAGCAATTTGTAAAATTAGCAAATTGAAGATGAGACATTCTTGATTTGATAGTGTTTGTTTATTTAATGAAGGAAAGCTGAATTTGTTTTTGAGTTTGTACTGTCTTTCACGTCAGTTTTCTTTCTTTCCTCCTGGCCAGGTCATGTTTGTTTGCCCTTTTTCAGAGAGCAGAATTACAACTGCATGATGGCTATTGATGAAACTTGGTAGAAAAGATTGGCATGTGGAATGAAGAATCCTATTAAATGTTGGAGTGGATCCATATAAATGGATTTGGGGGGGGGGAAAATATGTGTTATTCACAGATAAATTACTTTATTTGCCAAGATACTTAGTGGAAGATTTGAGAATGAATTGATATGGTAACTTTGAAGCAAGAGCAGACAGAACAATCGGTTGATTGGATATGGCTGCCATGTCGCATGATCGGGTTCGAAGTAATTCCTTGAGTTTCTATGAAATGTAAAATACAGAAAGGGAAAACGGTGCTCGAGTCTACATATAGGATCGAATGTTTTGTAAAAGTTAATAGTATTCAGCATAAAAAAATTATATGTAAAATATAAGTGTTCCAATAAATGTGTGCCAATGTAACAGATCAGATAAAACGAGATACAATGAATACGAAACTTCGTGATTTTTTTTACGTTTATTTTTTATTGAACTTTTTATATTTATTCTTTGTTTCAGTCCGTACAGTACAGAGTACTCTGCAGTACTCCACAGAGTCCTGTTTTGCTTTAAAAAAAAACAAACAAAAAAAACACTTCTGTTGTTTTGAACTCTGTTCTGTAGAAATCAATAGAAGAAGAAGAAAATACGCGAAGAAGAAACGAAGCCCCGCCCATCTAGGAAGTTTAGTGTTGCGGCACAGCGGCCGAGGTTACCAAGGCAACAGAGTTGCGAAACATTCGGCCGCGGCTAAGTCAAAGGAGCGAAGAGAACAGAGATACATATCACCAATATCATCCCGCTTGTTTCGGTAACATGTAGAACTGGAACATGTTTATTTCATTTAAAATAAGATAGAAAGAACTGAGGAAAAGGAAAGAACGTTGCATTTATTCGGACAATTCAGCGCCATGAGCGAGGTCTGTGTCCAAGTAGCGGTCCGGATCCGTCCGTTGTTACCTAAAGAAATCATCCACAAGCACAAGGTGTGCGTGCGGATGATTCCGGGCTCATCCCAGGTGAGACTGGACCTGGACCGAGTCTTTTCCTTCGACTATGCCTTTGATAGGACAGCCGGACAAGGGGAGGTTTACGAGTCCTGCGTGCAGCCCCTGGTGAAGCTTCTGATCGACGGCTACAATGCCACCGTTTTCTGTTATGGCCAAACTGGGTCAGGGAAGACCTACACACTGGGAGGGGATAATCTGGGTACGTTAGAAAATGTGTTTATTTATTTTGAGCCTGATTTTCGTGTGCATGTTTTAGGCTTCAGGTCTTGTGTTAATGCTTGGGTCGCCAAACCAGGCTTTCCCAATCAATACTACTTTGCTGTTATTGCTACACTCTGATGATAAATTCTCTGTTATCTTTAACATCTAATTTAATGACTCTCCTCTAGATGACGACGGCGGAATCATTGATCACGTGGCCCAGGATGTGTTCCTATTGCTTAAGGAGAAAGGGGAAAAAGGTGACTGTGTGGAAGCTAAAGTGCAGGTTTCATATCTGGAGCTGTACATGGAGGATCTACGAGATCTGCTGGAGCTGCAAACCATTCAGAAAGACCTGCACATCAGAGAGGACGACAAGGGGAACACAGGTAGCCTCAATAAAAAAAATGTATTTTGGATTGACAGGCAGATGCCACAAAATTTGCGTTTTTCCCATTGATCAAATGCTAGGATTGAGTCCATACAGTTTTCTAAAAAAAAAAAAAAAATGTACAGAATAGTTTAAAATTATTTCACAATTATTATTTTTGTAAGTTAACCAATTTGCCGCTATTTCTTTACAACAAACCTTCCAGAAATGTAGTTGAATTAGATCATCAGTATTTATTCATTTAGAAATGAGACTCGACAGTCAGCTATGTTGGTGGAGATTCCTGTTCACCCAGGTAATCCTGAAAGGTTAAATCTGATGCAACTGGATTTATGTTTTGGCAGTGATCTTTATAGATTATTGTGAGCGTGCATGCATAACTCAAATATCTCACCGTTTGAAGGCATTTCATCTTCCAAGAGAGTTTTTTGTTTCTCTAGAATCACTCATAAACGTCCTGAACACAGGAAGCTCCAACAACCACTCGATTGAATCACTTCTCACCTCTCAAAGTAACAGACTTTTGTTTGTGTGGTTGTGTTGTTGTTGTGTTTTTTTCTTTTCAGTGGTGATGGGGGCCAAAGAGATGGTTGTTGCCTCAACAGAGGAGCTTCTCAGTGTTGTAGAAATGGGCAATGCCCTGCGCCACACCGACACCACTGGGATGAACGAGCACTCCAGTCGCTCTCACGCCATCCTCACGCTTCAGCTTATCCAGCGTTGCCCCAGCAACTCCTTAAAGATAACCCGTTCCTCCAAACTCTGTCTGGTTGACTTGGCAGGCTTAGAGCGAGCTGGAAAAACTGGAAACACCGGGGTGCGACTTAAAGAGTCTTCTCATATCAACACCGGCCTGCTCGCGCTGGGCAACGTCATCCGCGCGCTCTCTGACCCACGTCGGAACCGCGGCCGTGCGTACATACCGTACCGGGATGCCAAGATTACCCGTCTGCTCCGTGATTCATTGGGAGGAAGCGCTCACACACTTATGATTGCATGTGTGAGCCCCGCTGACCAGAGTTTAACTGAGACCGTGAGCGTCCTGCAGTTTGCATCCAGCGCGAGGTACATTCATAACCATCCTACGGACAGAGCCACTCCTGCAGACAACAAACCATGTCTCGCAAACTGGGACTCTGACGAGAAGGAGAGAGAGCTAACAATGGAAAGGGAGAGATCAGGTGGAAAACCTAAAGAGGAGCACAACTTCAAACAGCCCAGTCGTGATCCAGAGCAGAAGGTGGAACAAGGCGGACTATCACAGTACTACTTTTTGGCACAGGAAGCCTCACTGCTGCTGGCAGATGTCCCTGGGCCCATTTCCAGTCATTCCTTCAGACAGCGAATGCAGGATTGGCAGGCGGCACTGACAGCTGCCAATCACTCACACCGAGCTGAGGAGACTAACCGTTCAGGGGATGATGGAGACCGGCGCGATCATGCCACCGTATTAACCCTCAAAGAAGAGCTCAGCAAATGCAAGGTAATGGTTGCACATGAAAACGGATAATCTCTGTTCTGTCTGGTCAACCATATGAGACAGACAGAACAGGACAATTGCAGGGAATGACATCTCCATGTAGCTGGTGTAGTTTGCTGTTCTGAATAAATATCATAGACACTTGAATCGGACAATGGTGATGTCCGATACGAAGGGCAAGTCAAGGAAACAGCCAAACAAGACTTTGTGTTTTAATCAGTTGTAATTCTCCTTATTTATTTAGGACGTCTCAATATTTTTCCACTTTATGATTATTGTTAAAAAAAAAAAAAAAATACAATCACGAGTTATTAAAGAAAAGCCAAAGGAAAAACAACAACGACTCAAATACACTTTTAGCTTTGTGTATTGTTTGCTTTGTCTCTTTTTTGACATATAAATAATTTTGAGTGTAGGGAGAAGGGAGCCTAAATTAAGAGAAGGCAACCATGTAAACTGATAATTGATGATGTCGTTATTCCTTTTATCCATGAAAAAGGAATAGCCTCCCTAGAGTCCCATATTCATAATGTGTCTTCTTGATTATTAAAATTCCGCCAAGTAATTAATGTAATAAATGGACATTTATATTTCAAAATGTTAAATATCCCTAAAACCTGGAGCCTCTCCTTTATTGCGATCTATTACTTTTTCTTTATTCATTTTCCCCTTATGAGTACTGATATTGTGCATTACCTTTTTATGTACATGTATTACAACACCAGGGTGTTAACTGGTAATAAATAGTTGCCTTTTAATATTAATGTAATAAATGCTCCTTAACTGAAGTGTAACCAAGAAGTACTGAACCCCACCTTCTACTCTTTGTCTTTGTTTCTCAGGAAACTCACACTTTGCAGGAACAGCTACTGGAGCAGAAGGATGCAGAACTGAGACACCTCCAACATGACACGGAGACACTGCTTCAAGAGAAAAAAACACATTTCCAGAACTTACAAGAGGAAGTGGACCGAAACCGTATACTGGTGAGTGTATTTCTCCTGCAGCGATAGTGCTGGTCTGTCGTTTGTGGTTTAAATGTGTCTCTGTGTGGACATGCAGCCCAATTTCTGCCGTGTAATCCATTGCAAATGTTTTCAGACTGAACAACTGGTAGACCAAGAGATCCTCATCAGTCATATTTCCAGCCACCCCCTGACAATTAGGGGTGCTACCCCAGGGGCAGCAATAAAAGCAGAGACTCCTGGGAACACAGGCAAGAGACCCCACAGCGTTCCTCTAGACAGACCTAGCTGTAGACACGGGTCAACCAGAAGGGTAGGTCGTTCTAGTGATTGCTGTGTATATGGAATTTATGGGTGTATTTAGCTTCACATTTTCAATGTCATTTCCATGTGACTGGTTGTGATCACCTCTAAACAGCGTTACTGTATACAGTATATTGACATATTGATATGCAAACTCGCTCACATGTGTTTGCAGATCCACACCAGCCCTCCTTCCTGTTCGATGGACAGGATGATGGCAGCCTTTAAGGTGCGCTGTAATCTCCTGCTGGCTAATGACAAGAGTAAAGTTTACTGTCCCTTCCTGGAGCAGCAGACAGAGATTACAGACAGGAATCAAGGGAAGGAGGAGGAGGAGGATGCCTTTGTTAGCAAAACGGAATTAAGGTAAAATGGTGACACGGCATCCCACAAAAACACAAGTGTCGATGTGATCACTCATTCGTAATGCCCGGCTGAAGCATCAGATGTGAGTGTATGCAGTTTTTTTCTTCTTCTAATTCTTCCTTGTTTACATGCGTACTGCGGATGTAGTGTGTACTTCAGAAATATAGAAAGTACGTGACTTTAGTTTCACGCACAATCTGAAATTTTCATTCTAAATATATGTGGCAATGTTATTCCAGGCGTTCTTTGACCCGAACTTGGCCTGACGGGCAGAACACGGAGAAAGGAGCTGGACCGTCTAATGGAAGTCCATTAGCTCAACAGTCTCAACAAGCCAAGGGTAAATCTTTGTACTTTGGTTTTGATATTGGAACGCTGAATCGTTTCAGTGACTTTATAAAGCGTTACCTTAAATATTGAAGAAGTAGTTTTCTTCACAGATTGTAAGAAACCAGGAAACAAGGAAACCGATACCGTGCAAAAACCGAGAACAGGAGACCGTGCTATTCAGAGGATGATCCGAGATCTGTCAGTCAATATAAGCATGAAGGAGGAACTGATGAAAGAGCTTGTTAAAACTGGTAAGATTTTATGTGGAGTACACAAATTCAAGTTTGTTGGGGTTTTTTGTCACAGTAAAACCAAGGACTTTTGTATTAGCCAATAGTTTGTTAAAAATAATTTCCTCGCTGACTGAATTTGGGCAACATTAGCCTATCAAGTGTAACAGTAGTGCTGTAATTCTTTTCTAATAATTTGTGAATCATGATATAATTTCTTCATTGAACGTTTCTCTATTTATTAACCATTATTGTTAGCAATGTTTGAATCCCTAACTGTGTATATTTGTCTGGCAGACAAGGAGACCCAGGCGGTGGTCAGATACATCAGGCCCAGCGTTGACGGCAGAGAAGCCGGTGCGTTGGAAAGACTGTCGATAGAGAGCCAGCAGGACCAAGCAGACGTGCACCGCAGCCTGCAGCACATGAGAGAGCAGAGAGCTCAGCTCCAGGCCAGCATGGAGCAGCAGCGAGAGAACAGCGACAAGAACCAACAACTTTACAACACTGGGGTTAGTTTTTGTTAAGATGTTTTGTTGAGATGTTTTGTTGAGATAAGTGGAAAAGAGATGAATGTATATTATGTAAACCATTATGTCTGCTGTATTGATATAAACTTAAAAAAAATTTGATGGAACAAAAGCGTCAAATTCCAAAAGAAACTAAAATCCTAGTGTTGTATTTTAGGATCGCTGTGGTAGTTGACTTTTTCTGGTATCGCATAGAAAGTTATTGAAGATACAATAGTTCATGCACTTTGTAAAATAATAGTAAAACTATTACCATACTTCTGCTAATATCTCTTTGTTTTGTCTTTGAGTTCCCTTCCTTATTATAGTATCCATCCATCCATCCATCCATTTTCTTCCGCTTATCCGGGGCCGAGTCGCGGTGGCAGCAGCCTAAGCAGGGAAACCCAGACTTCCCTCTCCCCGGCCACTTCCTCTAGCTCTTCCGGGGGGATCCCGAGGCGTTCCCAGGCCAGCCGAGAGACATAGTCTCTCCAGCGTGTCCTGGGTCTTCCCCGTGGTCTCCTCCCGGTGGGACGTGCCCTGAACACCTCACCAGGGAGGCGTTCAGGAGGCATCCTAAATAGGTGTCCGAGCCACCTCATCTGGCCCCTCTCAACGCCGAGGAGCAGCGGCTCTACTCCGAGCTCCTCCCGGATGACTGAGCTTCTCACCCTATCTCTAAGGGAGAGCCCAGCCACCCTACGGAGGAAGCTCATTTCAGCCGCTTGTACGCGCAATCTTGTTCTTTCGGTCACTACCCAAAGCTCGTGACCATAGGTGAGGGTCGGAACAAAGATCGACCGGTAAATCGAGAGCTTCCGCCTTTCGACTCAGCTCTCTCTTTACCATGACGGATCTGTGCAGAGTCCGCATCACTGCAGACGCTGCACCGATCCGTCTGTCGATCTCTCGATCCATTCTTCCCTCACTCGTGAACAAAACCCCGAGGTATTTGAACTCCTCCACTTGGGGCAGGATCTCCTCCCCGACCTGGAGGGCGCACTCCACCCTTTTCCGACTGAGAACCATGGCCTCGGATTTGGAGGTGCTGATTCTCATCCCGGCCGCTTCACATGCGGCTGCGAACCGATCCAGTGAGAGCTGGAGGGCACGGCCTGATGAAGCCAACAGGATCACATCGTCTGCAAACAGCAGCGATCCAATCCTGAGGTCACCAAACCGAACCCCCTCAACGCCCCGGCTGCACCTAGAAATTCTGTCCATAAAAGTTACGAACAGAATCGGTGACAAAGGGCAGCCCTGGCGGAGTCCAACCCGCACTGGGAATATGTCCGACTCATTGCCAGCAATGCGGACCAAGCTCTGGCACCGGTCATATAGGGAGCGGACACCCCGTATGAGGGGGTCCGACACCCCATACTCCCGGAGCACCCCCCACAGGACTCCCCGAGGGACACGGTCGAATGCCTTCTCCAAATCCACAAAACACATGTGGACTGGTTGGGCAAACTCCCATGCACCCTCAAGGACCCTGCCGAGGGTGTAGAGCTGGTCCACAGTTCCACGGCCAGGACGAAAACCACATTGCTCCTCCTGAATCCGAGGTTCGACTATCCGGCGGACCCTCCTTTCCAGTACCCCTGAATAGACCTTACCAGGTCTATTATAGTATTAGTATTTAAATTGGGCTAACTGATGGTTTCTATTTTTCCATTTTGAAACTAGTTTTTTTGAAAAAAACAAAATCTTGCAACAGACACTTAACATCATTAAAGATTAAACTTTTTTTTTTTTTTCTCCATAGGACCAAAGGGCAGCAGACACAGTTGTATTGCAAAACAAACTCCAGGAATCATCAAAGGAAAAGGTAAACAAATAAACAAAGACACACAAATTCTATTTTGCTCATATCCTCATCCTAAAATATTTAAACTTCTTTCTCTAATCACTCTCCTTTTAGCCTCTTTATACCTTTACCTCCTTGTACCCCCTGCAGTTGCATGCAGTTACTTGGTTGGAGGAGGAAGAGGAGCATGTGCTCCAGAGGAGAGCAGAGCTCCAGGTGCTGGAGGCGGAGCTTAAGAGGAGAGAAGAGCTGCGCCTTCACAGGAAGGCCTATCTGCAACAGATAAACGACCTGCAGATAAAGAAGCTCCATTCTAATCAGGTCAGCCCGTGTACTGTCTGCACCGACAAACATGCGATCGGGAACCCGTGTGAGTTTGCACGACGTTGTCATTGTGACTTTGCAGAAATAGATTAATAAAGACTTTTATGAAATAAAGGGCAGTCTGAGAAGTTGCCCTCCGCAAATTTGCAAATCTTGGTATGGTGGTGCTATACCTGCCCTTTTCTGCCTCTGATTGGTTTGGCAGAGTAGGGTGGGGAGTTATTTGTGTTACCATTGTGGGATTCATAATAAGTCAATCCTTGATCCATATCACGAACCAGTTCATTCTCCCTTTGCTCTTCGTGATTTACCTCGACCTTGATGACTGGGAATTAAAATAGACTTGATCCATATCGTCTTCTGGATCTACTCACTGGTTCGCCTCCGCAGGCCTAACTTTCTACAGAATTTCAATGGAATCCTTAAAAAAATTATGAATTACCCAATTTCCAATCATCACACATGGACAGCCAAACTGCACCGATTGAATAACCTTTCCCAGTTGTTGAAGGTAGTAATGACATTTATGAATGAGAACAACCTGCAGAATATGGACCTTTTTTTCACAATTACTTTTCATGCTCTGAGTCAGGACCTTTTGCATTTGTCAATGCTGTTGGAATCTCTGGAGGCACAGCTGCAGAGAAGCAGCAGTGGAAAGCAGCCTGAAGGAGTCCCCACAAAGGGACCGCAGGAAGGGAGAGACGTGCTTATAAAGAGGAGAGACATTCTGGACGCCCAGCTAAAGAACATCAAATTGCTTACTGCGGAGGTCAGATCAAAATCAACACTGTAAATGTTGCAATATTCACTGACCTTTTATTCATCCTTATTTTATTACGCAGTTTATTGTTCATCATTTGTGCTTCTTGGTTTCTGTATGTTCTTCATGCAGGAGGAGAATTTAATTCTCCAGCTGGAGGAAGACATTAAATTCCTGGATGAAGTTATCGAGTTCAAAAACTGCTCCATCCGTGACAAACGAAAGAAGCTGTCAATCACCGATGATTCCTCATGTCAATCACAAAGGGTTAAACACACCCACCACCGTGATGTCATCAGGATCAGGAAGTTAGAAAATCTCTCAACATCTGATGCTTCAAAGATGCTGGTTAGATACTTTAACAAGGTGAGATACAAATCAGTACTCATGTTTGATATTTGTATTCAATTCCTTTAGTCTGTTTTCATTTGTGCCCTTGACTTTTTGTGCCCTAGCTGGAGGTTTGATTCTCCTTTTCTTTTCTTCTATTGTTTACCTTTGTTTGCTTCTCTCTTTAGGTGTTTCTGTGAGTCACAATCTCAGCTTCACTATTTCTGTAATGCTTTAATTCTACCTCTTCCCTGTCTGCTCTTTCTCTCCTTAATTCTCCTGCTATGACTACATGCTATATATAAACTTCCTTGATTTCTCTCCACATGGGGTTTTCTTTCACTAGTCATACTGTTTAGGTGATGATTAACTCTTTTCTCTTTCATATTTTTCAATAGTCTTTATTTTTGTCCACATGTGAAAGTTCAAACAAAGGTACATGGGTCAGGCTATATATACATTAGCATTTATTTGGTTAAAAAAATGTGTTTCTGTGCACAATCAAACTCTGCAGGTCATTCATCTTCGTGAGGTTGAGAAGCAAGTACGTTTGCGCTGTGAAGAGTTAGAGCTTCAAGTTGGAGAGAAAGATGTCATGCTGAAGGAGCTCAAGATGGCTATGCAGCGCCTGACCCTGGATGCAGACCGCAGGCTCACCGAGCAGCACCGAGAGCATCAGAACAACATCCAGCTACTTCTGAAGAATATTAAAGGTGAGACAATTTAGATCGATTTAGGAAAAAGTTTGAAAATGAATTTATCATCATTTCCACAATTTGTACAGAAATTAATGTGGCTATTTAATTTACTTTTGTCTTCTTTTGTGTGTGTGTAGAGAATGGTTCAGAAGAAGCACAACAGGATATCCAAGACAGACTGCAGTAACTCCTTTTTAGATTTCTATGGAAGTCCAATTCATCATCAGAATTAGATGACTCTAAAAGGCCTATTATCATAAGGGGTGCTCAATCGACTACCTGCAAATCGATTGAACTGTCTGAGGCAAGCACTCAACAAGTGTGTTAAAAATAAGGCCAAAGTGTACGTACACTATGCAGCATTATCAGAAAGTTCATTTCATTCCTTTGTGCTCATCGCTCTTTTGCCGGATGTGGCTCCTACACTTTCAGGCCACTTCTCTCCTGTTATAAGATTATAGATTACTTCCTTAAAAAGTGTATGTATTTTTATGATGGCACTTCCACAAGAAGAGTATATTTTGCAGTGGCATTATGGGAAACATCAGCTATTTCACCCCTGCAGAGGAATGAGCAATGCCAAAACACACCCAAGCCCTGGGTTTTCAGGATGGCTAGAAATGGCATTGTAACTAGTACCGTATTGGCCCGAATATAACACGATGTTTTTTTGCATTGAAATTAAGCTGAAAAAGTCGGGTCGTGTTATATTCGGGGTCTAGACATTATACCCATTCTGAACGCTAGATGGCGCCAGATATCGTTACAACGAATGGTGAACTGAACTCCCCAGGCCAAAGCAAACGCCTATCATTATTTTATTGCGATGTTTTTCCTTATTCATATGTTGTGAGATGTGTCTGTGTGGATGTGTGTGTGTGCACGTGTCCAGCTGGGGCGTGTCGCGCTGGAGCGAGTGAGTGTGTGAGAGAGAAAGAGAGAGAGCACAGCAGCAACAGAGAGAACTAGGAGGCAGAGATATGCGAGCAATAGGAGGAAACGGAGTTTTGTTTAACAGTGCAAGTAAAATAAAGCAGCTTCAGTGATTCAGCACGTCTGGCCGGCGTCCATCTTGTGTTGCTGCGCTTCAGCCATTCATTCACAAATGTGATTGCACTTTAGTTCACATATTTAAATGTTCAGATATTAAGATGTGAGACAGTTTTTGCATGATTTGGATGTGGCAAAATAACATGCTTTTTCTCTCGAATTTATTGTTATAATCATTTGTTTCAGATGTACTGTAATTATTTTCTGTATAAAAATTGAAATTGGTGTTCAAAAAGTATTTTCTCAAACTTGAGTCTTGAAAAAGAGGGGGTCGTATTATATCCGGGGTCGTGTTATATTCGGGCCAATACGGTAGTTGTTATTGAAGAAGTGTCTTTCTATGGGCTTTTTTAGTTACGTCCCTGAATGTAGCCTCAAACATGCGCTCAGTGAACCGATTGCTACGCTGCAATTCAGACAAACACATCCAATGTGATTGTTGACCTGCAAATAAAAAACAAAATGGCACACAGTGATGCTCATATGAAAATAAATTCACAGCAATTGTTGTCATTCTTTGATGTACGTGTATTTTTTTTAAATGACTTGTATATGCATGTGACAAATAAATATGCTATTTATGTTCCAGCTGTTACTAAATGTAAATGAAGAATGTCACATTCCAAGGTTGCTTGTTTTTTTTCAGTAAATTATTGAGAAACCTTAATTTTCAAGCTCTTCTTCCAGAAAAAACTTTGTTTTTGATTTATGGTAAAATTGCGTGTTTAGTGTCAGAATGTGGTGTTTAATGCAATATGCAGCGCTTTGTTGGTATTTAGTTATGCAGCTCAGTGTATGTTCCTCAACACTGAAGCTGGTTCTATGAGTTTAAAACTTATCTTAAATATTTACAATATGTGTGCCCATCAGTCTGTTGTTGAATATAATAAAATAAAACTTTGTTTTTGATTTATGGTAAAATTGTGTGTTTAGTGTCAGAATGTGGTGTTTAATGCAATATGCAGCGCTTTGTTGGTATTATTTAGTTATGCAGCTCAGTGTATGTTCCTCAACACTGAAGCTGGTTCTATGAGTTTAAAACGTATCTTAAATATTTACAATATGTATGCCCATCAGTCTGTTGTTGAATATAATAAAATGGGTCAATGTGAAGAGTAATACTTTGTGTTGCACTTCTAATTTTCAGACCTGTGTCGCGATCAAAGTGACCAAATGATGATTCTAATAGTAATATAAAGGGGTGTAATGTTTTCATGCAATGAAATCTATGCACACCTGCAAGACGTGTTAGGTTTCTCCTTTTTCCCCCGGTTCTTTTATTATATCTCGTGTTGGAGGTGTTTATTCAATAATGAGTCAGGATTATAAAACGAATCAAGTTTACTGAAGGTTTTCAGTAAGTACAAAGCTGGTAAGGAAATACAGCGCTGGACTCTCCTACAGACGCGGGAGCGGGACTCTGTAGAAGAGTCCCGAATGTTCTACGGCAGTGATCTTTATAGTGGGCATGAAAACACCCTCCTTCTGGGGGGTGCTTACACCCTCCTCCTGGGATGGGCCGTTAGGGCCCTAACTTATTCCCATCCTGTATCAGTTACAATGTGTGATACTTTATATGTGATTAATCTATGTGTGTGATTATTACCACAAAGTATGTAGAGATAAAGAAACTAAAAATGTTTGTGCAACCTGTGTATTGTGAGCGTGCATGCATAACTCAAATATCTAACAGACGTATTATTTGTTATAAATATCTGTTCCTAATAAAGTTCATGGTGAATGTATGTATCTGTGAAAATGAAGTAATTACCGCAACCTAGTCCCTGTACACAGCTGTTTCTGGAATCACGGATCTGTTGCCACTCAATTCTGAGAAAGTAGAGATAATCATTACGAATTACCCCCATGTCAAAACCATAAGTCAGAGATCTCTGTGTTACCTTTGACCTTCATTTGAAATTGGATCACATCAATACATTAATTCAATTATGTTACTGTCATGTAAGAAATATTGCAAAAATATCAAGCCATCACTATCAGCCTCTGACCTCAAACGTAGCATTCTGTCTTTATTATTTTTTCCCATTGACTTTCCAAAGCAAGACTTTAGCTGGTCCAGAATTCAACAGCTACGCTTTTAACAGGAAGACTTTGAAAGTCTCATGTTACTCCAATTTTAACCTCCACGTTGGTTGTCCGTCAAGTTTAGAATTGATTTAAGATTGTTTTAATGGCTTTCAAGCGACTTCAGAGTTTTTAATAGGTTATAATTAGTTTGATTACTTTGGGTTATAATTATTTTTATTTACAATGAGAATAAAATCGAGAGAAAGATCGAGTTAGAGAGAGCCAAAATGCACGCATATATAAATGTACAATTAATAAAAACAACATTTTTTCTTTATAATTTAATTACGTTTTTAATATCGTCCTTGTTTTCTCCCCTCATTACCAACGTACTGTGCGCATTTCCAGATTTCTACCTTTTTGGACCTCTCGGTCTGCCGTACTTTGCTTTGTAGCACGCCACTAGTACGCAATAGTAGCTGCTGCGCGAATACATTTAACTATTCCTTTACAAGTTTCCTCCCAAGTCCCGAAGCAGGCCAGAGCGTGTATCAAGAAGAAAAGGTCACTGTGAGTCATTTGACGTCGGTTTTATTTTCATTCGTCACGACTTTTGCACTTGTTTGTAGGCTAACAAAACCGGCTAAGCGCGGTACATAGCTAACGCTTTACCGCTGTGTAATTCTATCTGGCTTTCACGTCACAGGACATTTAATAAAACAGACTCGCCATATATCTGTTACTTTAAATAACACTTCTGGCCTTTACCACAATTATATATTTATTTTTTCGTCATCGGAATTCCGGTTATCTCATCTCACTGTATTCTTCTTCTTCTTCGCCTTTTTTTTTTTGTTTTTTTTTGTCCTCAGTTGGTATTCTTCGTTAAAATGGCAACGCCTGCAATGATCAACGTCCCCACCACCGCCTCCCGCTTCGCCCTGCTGCAGATAGATTCGGATTCGGACTCCGAAGGCTTTGATGTGGGCAAGACCACCACGAAAGGCTCCTCTGGGAAACACCGGCAAGGGAAGGAAGGGGTCGCGGGGAGCAAAGCCGGACACTGCAACGACAAGAAAAAGGACAAGAAGAAGAAGAAGAAAGAGCGCCAGCAGACCGAGGCCAACGAGGTGCGTTACGGGAGCATCAGACCTGCTTCCGCCGCGCCGAACCCTCGCCTGGCGCTCGTACTGTTCATTAAACTGTCAGTAAATCAGGTCTCCGGCTGCGGGTAGAAAGAGCTTTCATATCACGTTCCCTGAAAGGATAGGCCAGCGTGCTTTTCATGAGAAAGTAGAACTTGATAATCAATTTGTCACTTGAAGTCGTACCTTCTACTTTGGGAATGGGTTACAGTCGGTCTCATCTAGACTGTTTCCATTTGTTTTACATGGGAAACATTTATTTGAGTTATGAGGAACGAATTATACTCTTATATCAAGGTTTTATTGTACCTCACAATGTAAAAAATAATAATCTGGCTGTAATTTATGTGCACACACATTCTGACGGCTTGTGTAGGTTAATAATAGGGTGTAAGAGCCGTTTATAATAAGAGCAATAATGGCCATTCAGCTGTCTGGATTAATCTCCTTCGTCTCTCTCTGTGTTAGTTGCGTAATTTAGCCTTTAAGAAGATTCCTCCGAAATCTTGCGCCCCGCCACCTTGTGTGACCCTGTCCGGGATAGCTGGTGAACTTCTCACTCCTGCCCCGGGCGACCGCAATGCGCCGCCAGAGGGCTGGCAGCAGTGGAAGCAGAGGGACGAGCAGGTCAGTTCAAAAGCAAATCGCTCGGCACACGTGAGCCGTTCTGGAGATGATGTTTCACCATTCATGAACTCTCCACACGAGCTTCACACCAAGAAAGTAAAATACAGGTGAGATGGATCCTGATCAAATCAATTTAAAATCCCGTTTGACATATGGGCAGTTGAAAACGGCAAAATAGGTTCCATAAGCGACTTCGTTTATTTTTGGCAAATGTGCATTCTGCCGCTCTCTCTGCCTTGTGGGTCACGGGTCAGCTGGAGCCTCTCTCAGCTGACTACGGGGCGAAAGGCCGGGCACACCCTGGACAAGACGCCAGCTCATCAGTTGAATATATAAATGGCGAATGTCCATCTGGTTTCATAAAGCTGATTGGAGGTCAGATGTGGAGGGCCGTGTGCAGCTCTGGTGTGCCTGTATTGTAAAAGTCATTTGTGATTTTACCGACCGTAGTACCGTGGCGTCTCAGGTACGTTCCTTCTGTTTCCCTCCTCCCTCTGTAGATGACGTCTGAACTTTATGAGGCTGACTTGGAAAAAGCCTTAATTTTAAGTAAACTGGACTTTGAACAACACAAGCAGGTAAAATGACCGACACACACAACTCCACACCCACAGATTCTCAAGAGAATTTTTAAAGATCTTTTTTTACTTCAAATTACATTTTTAACAGTCTAAGGATAGTTGAACCTGGATTCGGGAGGTGCGCCGTGGTTTTCGTCCTGGCCGTGGAACTGCAGACCAGCTCTACACCCTCGACAGGGTCCTTCAGGGTGCGTGGGAGTTTGCCCAACCAGTCCACATGCGCTCTGTGGACTTGGAGAAGGCATTGGACCCTGTCCCTCGGGGAGTCCTGTGGGGGGGGTTCTCCGGGAGAATGGGGTTTTGGACCCCCTGATGTGGGCCGTCCGTTCCCTATAGTCCCGGCGTCAGAGCTTGGTCCGCGTTGCCGGCAGTAAGTCGGACCTACTTCCAGTGCGGGTTGGACTCCGTCAGGGCTGCCCTTTGTCACCGATTCTGTTCAGAACTTTTATGGGCAGAATTTCTAGGTGCAGCCGGGACATTGAGGGGGTTCGGTTTGGTGACCTCAGGATTGGGTCGCTGCTTTTTGCATATGACGTGATCCTGTCTGCTTCATCAGGCCGTGCCCTCCAGCTCTCACTGGATCGGTTTGTGTGAAGCGGACGGGACGAGAATCAGCAACTCTAAAAATGGTTCTTAGCCGGAAAAGGGTGGAGATGCTGCCCCATTCGGAGGAGTTCAAGTAGCTCTGGGTCTTGTTCTTGAGATCGACAGGCGGATCGGCACAGATCCGTCATGGTGAAGAGAGAGCTGAGCCGAAAGACGAAGCTCTCGATTTACCGGTCGATCTTCGTTCCGACCCTCACCTATGGTCACGAGCTTTGGGTAGTGACCGAAAGAACGAGATCCCGGGTACAAGCGGCTGAAATGAGCTTCCTCCGTAGGGTGGCTGGGCTCTCCCTTAGAGATAGGGTGAGAAGCTCAGTCATCCGGGAGGAGCTCGGAGTAGAGCCGCTGCTCCTCCGCGTTGAGAGGGGCCAGATGAGGTGGCTCGGGCATCTATTCAGGATGCCTCCTGAACGCCTCCCTGGTGAGGTGTTCAGGGCACGTCCCACCGGGAGGAGACCACGGGGGAAGACCCGGGACACGCTGGAGAGACTATGTCTCTCGGCTGGCCTGGGAACGCCTCGGGATCCCCCCGGAAGAGCTGGAGGAAGGGGCCGGGGAGAGGGAAGTCTGGGTTTCCCTGCTTAGGCTGCTGCCCCCGCGACCCGGCCCCGGATAAGCAGCTGAAAATGGAAGGATGGGCAATTTAAGGATGTAAATTGTCATTAATAAAAAAAAAAAGGCCTACATTTTGTAATAATTCAAATCCAAAAGAAATCTCATTCAGCCACAAGATTCAGTGCTGCACGATGCGTAAACATGAAATCAGTTCACCCCGTTGTTCTTGAGATTTCACCATTTTATTGAAACATGTTGTGTACATCTTGTTGTTGTTGCTCAGCTGTGCCACAACAAACGGAACCTTCGTTGACGCCAGTAACAGTTAAACCCCGCTGGGTTGTGTGTTTTGAAATCAGATGCTGTGCAGCATTTCATCTTGAATCGCTTCACATTCAGTGAGCTGTGCTTTAAAATCAAGGAAGTAACGTAACAAAACAATCGTGTACCTTCTCTGACGCGCCGAGGTGGAGGTCATCTTCCACCTGGAGGGCGGGAGCCCCCGGACCGGAATGTGTTCTGCTTTGGATTAGGTGCTTTTTTTTTTTTTTTTACTTGTCCTTTTCAAAATGTTACACTGCAGTTGTGTTCCTCTGTGCTGATACGACCTCCACTGCCATCACGGAAGACGCCAGACCTCCTTTTACGTTTTTATATTTTGACAGAATGGAATATAGGCTGTGTAGGCGGTGGCAGGATTCAAGAAGCGAACTAACAACTGAACAGTTTGCCAAGGCAATGCCTGGGGGGTCCTTAAGGGAGAGGAAAGTTCTTGTTAAAGTCAGAATGTTGGAAACACGGATGTGTTTCAGTTTCCTTTAATCTGTGGTTTCACTTACTGTGTAATTCAATCCAAAAATGACAACATTAACTTGTCTTTGGAAATTATATTGAGCCGTTATTGTAAAACAGAAAAAAACTTGTTCAAAAAGCAAGTGATTTGCTTTCCTTCAGCACCAGAACGCAAACACACCGTCGCCAAAGTCACGAGGAGCGAAAGAGGGCAGCGGGAAGAAGGACAAAAAGAAGAATCAGCAGTCGAAAGAGAAAAAGACGGTTTCACTCCAGGACTTCCAGGCGGAAGGAAATGCAGGTGAGGGAAATGTTTTGATCCATTTCATCTCATCCAGCACCCAGAATAATATTTATTTAAACTGCTTTGTTTTCTTTGTCTCTTTACAGAAATGTTCAGTAGGAAACAAGAGAAGGAGGTGCGGCTCACTTTTCCCCTGAAGTCTTTATCCCTGTTTATGTTTGATGTAGGGAGGATGTGTTAACTAGAAAAGCACATCCGCCAAGCAGCTCATTCCCCTCGCAATTTACACCGTCCCCATGGTGATCTATAAATTGAGTTTGGTGTTTTTATACAGTAAAAGTGAATCGGAGTATTCTTAACAGATTTTTGAATCCGTAAATGGAGTTTTCAATGTTAAAATGTAATATTTTTTCCTGATTCATTCTGGATCAGACTCAAGACATTTTACGTGATAGTTCATATCGGACTTCTTTATGAGTTTTTACGAGTTTTTGGTAGATAGATACTTTATTCATCCCAAGGGAAATTCCAATTTCTCTGGATATAAAAAACAAATCTGGATTTTTCCCATTTACCGGTACTTATAATGGAGGATTTTAAAATATGCATCCAAATTCACTCAAGGGAAATGTTCCAAATTCAGATTTGTTTTTTTCATATCCAGACTGGTATCTGGACTGTTCTCAAAATTTAATGGGCTCTAAGTTGGATCGAGACCCATCCTCAGATTGTATATTATCCTCCTAACAAACAGACAGACAAATGCAGTCAAAAACATAACCTCCTTGGTGGTTTACCTGTGTTTATTTGGGTTTAAATCTGAGGACTGATGTAGCACTGACCTCATTCCCACCCAGGATGCCAGATCAGCAAACCTACTGCTGGGAGCTGGGCAGCAGGACCGGTTTTTTAACAAGCTGGAGGACGATGTCAGTCGCATTATCCAAAAGGAGAAGAGACGCGAGCAATACAGCAACAGCCAGTCACTGGAAATCAGCACCTCCACGGAGCACGAGCCGGTGGGTGGACGGACTGTTCATGCAGCGTAGCGTTGTGGGTCAGGTCTCCACAGTGCATAAATAAATCATCTCATGCTGGGATTTTTATCTTTTTATGTACGCAGCAGTACGCACCAATGTCCTTTTATTTGGCCTGGACACTTGGAAAGAAAAAAACAGATCCCTATCTCCCTTATTTGATTTCCGCTCCACGTTCTACGCACATTCTATGTGTCCAGCTGTCTCTAGATAATTTCCAGTGACTGAATAAATGCAGACTTTAACAGGATGTATTTATCCTGCTTTGCTTTGCCCCCTTCTCATTTTTAGGACCCTCGAACAGAGCAGCTGAAGTATGAGCTGGAAAAGAAAGACCAGGAAATCGATAAGCTGAAGAAGACTATATCACAGTGGGAGGTCAGCTAACATAAGATGTCCTGCTCTGTCAGAAGTATCAAAGTATATGTGTATATTTATAGATGCATTTCTTTTAAGTAGAAGGTATAGTGCCGTGAGTCATGGCCGTGTTTTAAGTACATCTAATGAATCCTCAAACATCAGGATGGTCCTTTTCCTTAAACGTTGTTTTAGTTGAAGTGAAATATTTGAAACAAGACATCCACATGACAAGATTTAAAACGTCAACTTGGGGATACGAGTATTTCACGCTTGCATTTAATGGTGACTGTATTAGGCTTTCTTTTTTCTTAAAATAGTTCAAGGATAATATTGCAAGATGCCAGTGGAACACCTGCCAGAGGGCCCAGGAGCATGGCGGTAGCTGTGTGCCCATTCATTTCCATATCAGCAAAGAGCTTTTACTGTCCTTTAATAAATCACCCCTGTGATGATTGAGCCTGAGTATTTACCGGTAGTACCTTTTTATTTTTGGTCCGTAACATATTTTAAGGAATTAAATTGTCATTTTAGTGACGATATACAAACCAACTTCGGCATCACCTGCATCTCGGTTGCCTTTCCACTGGCTTGTCCTGCCGTACCTTTTTCTATTTTACTCTCCATGGTCTGTTTGGGTTTTTTTTTTTTCTTTTCATCAGCAGGATGCTTTTATACAGTTACTTGGATTATGTGAAAGTTTAAACATAAATAAACATGTTTGTGTACACATCTCCAACAGTAGAAGGTAAACATTTCTAAAAAGGTTTTTTCTCTCTTGTTAACTCTGTAGGGGAAGTATAAAGAAGTGAAAGCGAGAAATTCCCAGCTGCTTAAAATGCTCCAACAGGGAGAGAGTGAGTCAACCGTCACACACAATGCAGTAGACAACCGTAGTTGACTTTCCTTCTTTCATTGTATTGTCAATATGTGGCCCGATGTTTGGTCATTTCTCGTTACCTCCTCGTCTGTAGTGAAAGACAAAGCAGAAATCCTCCTGCAGGTGGAAGAGCTACTTCATATAAAAGAAGAACTGTCGGCACAGGTGAGTGACCGTGAAGTAAAGCTTAAGAGAGGACTTTGGCGGGGGTGCGACATTTGTATAATAATAATAATGTGCTTTTTAAATTTAGGTAACATTACTACATGGTGCTCTCGAACAAGAACGGTCCAAAGTGAAAGGTCTGCAGTCGGAACAACCGAAACACCAGGTAAGACCTGAAGAGCATCACGTTAGATCAGTTTGTGCTGCTTTTGGACTTGAATCTGTGAGAAGATGTGATCCATTGTGTGTGGAAAGTTCCAGCTTATGTTGCAGCCCCCACCACAGAGGGCCGGTCATACGGAGTAGAATTTGGTTGAATACTGGATGAAAAAATAATTAAGCTAATGAGTCATATGATGATGCTATGGGGTGAAAGTAGTTGAGGCTAGACTAAGGACAGAAGTGAGTATTTGTGAGCAGCAGTATGGCTTTATGCCGAGGATGCAATGTTAGCATTGTGGCTAGCAATGGAAAAGTACAGGGAATGTCAGAGGGAGCTGCATTGTGTCTTTGTAGATCGAGAGAAAGGCCATGACAGGGTGCCCAGAGAGGAACGGTGGTACTGCATGAGGTACTGCATGGAGGTACTGTGGTACTGCATAAGGAAGTCTGGAGTGGCAGAGAAGTATGTGAGAGTAGTTCAGGACATGTATGACGGTTGTATGACAGCAGTGAAGTGTGCAGTCGGAGTGACGGGAGTTTAGTGTAGAGGTGGGAATGCACCAGGGATCAGCTCTACGCTGACAGTAATGATGAGAGATATTCAATGTTTTACAGGGTTTTTAACATTTTAATTTTTGCATCTTTTTTAATTAGGTCACAGAATAATTTTTCGTACAGTACTTCTGGCTAACTGTGTTGTCTATGCGCTTTTTTTCCTTTTTATAAACAGGGAAACAAGAAAGGGAAGAAAGGCTCAGAGACAGATCCATGAAAGTCTCAAAAGGAAAAAGACCTGAAGAAAAACAGAAAAGATTGATCACAACCAGGATTCTCTTTCTATCGTTCTTTTTAGCTCATACTCTGTTAAAAAAATAATAATGTGCATGCAGGCGTAACAGTCCAAACACAGGATGCGTTACAGAAGGTTCTAGGTTTACCGTTTGTGTTGGGACCCCCGCGTTGAGAGCTCTGTGTGGGGTTTAATACCAAATGTTATCTATGGGTGTTCGTTTTACTGTTCCTTCTCACTGTCAAGTAAATAAATTACTTTTTCAGTGGGAAAAAAACAACTTCAATCTTTCTTGTGCATTTTCACAAATGTTGAGATTTTAGGGGCGTGGCTGTCCTGGGAATATATTATTACTGTATAGTGCAGTCATACACAACATGCCTGAACCACACACACACACACACACCTTAGTAACAGTAATAGCAATAACCTGTTTGATAAATGAACACATTTACTGAGTTTTTAACATTTACTTTCTGGTGCCTCTTAAGCATAATTTATCTTTGCGAGGTTCCCTCTCCGTTCGATGTCAGAGACCTTTCAGATTAACCAACATGCGTCAAGATCAGATGTGTGTGTGTGTGTGTGCATATGATCCACTTGACAACCTAAGTGTGTTTGTTGCTGCCTGACGGAGGGGGTTTTAATCTCTGGTGGAGTGTGTGTGTGTCTGGATGTGTGAGATATGAGAGTAGCCAAGGTTTTTTTTTTCTGGATTAGAAGCTCCTAAAATATTCTGGTTGAGGTCTGCAGATGAGTCACAGGACAGAAACGGCTCTCCAGCGATGAGTGTTGGGGTGTCGCGCTCCCCGGCATCCGTGTGTCTTCTGGCAGCAACTTAAAGCATGAAGTCCCTTGATCTCTTGTCAGCTGACGTCAGATCAGGTTACACAAAAATATGGCTTTCAGTAGTTTGCAACTAATCTAATAAATTTGGTGACACTAGGTTATGAGGAAGTGGAAGCAAAACAGTGTGGATCTCTCTTTTTTGGTCTCAGAGTAAAAAAAAAAAAAGCAATCTGCAGAAAGAAAAAAAAAACAATTAAATGATGCAGAATTTGCCAAGAAAGCAGAAAATTAAAGTGAAACATCTTCCATGTAGAGACGGAACTAATTGTTTAATCAAGATTACCAAAGGCTTTTGTTAGTTGAATCTTAAATACCAAGTAGCAGGGAAATGTCAGAAAATGTTCAAGTTCTGGACCATGCACATCGTAGCTGAGCCCCCAAACCAGCTCCTGGAGGCAGGCCTCGGCCTGTCATTGTTTGTTTCCACCGCTACCAAAACAAGGAGCTGCTGATACGGGAGGCCAGGAGGAGAAATGATCTGAAGTACATGGACAAAACATTCCGAATCTACGAAGACTACAGCCCCGAGGTGGTTAACCAACGGAGAGAGTACAGGTCGGTTATGTCTGACTTATATGAGATGGGCCTGAAACCTTCGTTGCTCTAGGGCAACGAAATTTGCTTTCAGTTCCGAAAACATTTTGGTCTTTTGAAGATGAGTTTAGGAAGCCCAATTGCATTTAATTATTGTTTTTCACCTTCATTACATGATGCTACATTTTATGGCTGGCAGAGACGAGGGCTGACAATTTTAAAATACTTATTCATTGAAAACACATTTGCCTCTTTTGAACAGTTGACCAATAAATACAACTTACCCGCCTCTCATTTTTTCAGATATTTACAGATTCAAAATTTTGTTTCAGGCTCCATTTCAGGATTCCCTACTAAACCTCCAAATGATACACTTGATGAGATCATGTGTTTTAACCCTATCAAGAAAAAGGCTGTTTCTGAAATGCTTGTTTTGATTTCACGCTTGAGTTCCACATCAATGGCTGATATCAAGCGGTCCTGGGAACAGGATCTCCAAAAAGGTATTTCTGACGTAGACTGGGAAAAGATTTTAAGGAACATTCATTCATCCTCCATGTGTGCAAGACATTGCCTTATTCAGTTTAAAGTGGTACATAGGGCACATCTTAGCAAAGCAAAACTGGTTAAGATGTACCCTCAAATCGACCCAACTTGTGAAAGATGTAAATCGGCAGATGCCACTTTGATCCATATGTTCTGGTTCTGTCCCAGGATACAACAATTTTGGGGGGGTGTCTGTGATATACTTTCTTCCGTATTCAGCGTCAGGATAACACATAATCCATTATTATTTTTGTTTGGGGTTGATACTGAAGGCTTGGCACTACCGGCAGGGGGTCAGAAATTAATCGCCTTCTCGACATTGTTGGCACGACGTTTAATTCTTTTTAAGCGGAAGGCTGCAGCTCCACCCACTGTGTCACAGTGGATTAAAGATGTATTATTTTATCTCAAACTAGAGAAGATCAGATTTGTTTTGAGGGGTTCTGAAAAGGAATTTTATAAAGTATGGAAGCCTTTTCTAATATTTTTTGACCAACCTTCTACTCAGGTCCAGGAGTGACCATTTGTTTGATCTAGCATATTTGTGCTGACTCAAGTACAATAGGTCTTATTTTGTATTGATGTGAAATGTAATATGTTGTTTGATTGACAGTGAACAGGGGTGGGTTTGGGTGGGATTTATTTACATTATTTTTATTTTATTTGTTTTCTTTATTTCTATTTTTATTCTTTGTATTGTCTGTATTTCTGTTTGTTATTCTCTGTGTGAAATTAATAAATATATTAAACATCAGAAAATGTTCAAGTTCAAGTGAAATGAAATAAACACAAGATCTCAAGATTGCATTTTATTTTGCTTTTCGTGCAAAGAGATTCAGGATTTTGCTTTGACATTCATAGTGTAACTTTTCCAGCCCCTCTCATTGAGCTCGTGCACGTATCGTGTACAAACAAAGGACTAGACAAAGATTTCCAAACATTGCTATGAGATGGCATTAGTTTAAGGCCTCGGTGGCAACTTGAGGCCTCTGATGTGCCCCTCTATCTCCATGGCAATATCAGGGATGCTCCTCCTGATGTCCAGGAACAACATGTTCTCCTCATTCGATGGTGGCTCCAACACATCAAACTGGGAAGCCAGCAGGTCGGCTTTCATGTAATGTCCCCTTCGAACCACAAGCCTCTGGTAAAGGAGATCATGGTCGCCGTGTAGGAAGAGAAAAAAGACATCAGGAGATGGGGACCAGATGTCTTGGTCTGGACTGTAGGACGGGGTGAGGATTCTGGAGCCATAGAGGAGGATCTGTCTGTACTGGCGCTTCAGGGCGGAGCATGTCAGCAGAGCATCAGAGCCCGAGCGTCTTTCACTGGAATCAGGAACAAGATGAGCGGAAGCCATGAGTTGTATAGAAAAATGTTTAAAACCTCTGAACAGAAAAGGAAAATAAATGAACGGAGGATGAGCCGATCAAGAAAAACAGCTGTGGAATAGTTGAGGAAAAGAAATCTGCCGGCGACACTTCTCCCTCGCCAAGTTCATCGTCCTTAAAACTCCGAAACGCATCTTCTCCTCTTTTTGCTTTTCATCTCAATTTTTTAAAACCATTTCCAACAACTTCACCGCCTCATATCTTTACCTCCCTGCTCTGAAGCTCCCTCGCTCTCGAAAACCAACACCATTTTTTAAATGCAACAAAAGTATATATTTTTGCGTAGGCAAATATCAGAATACGTCTCTGAGAGGTTTATTCATTCTCACCTCTCAATGACATCATGCAGTTTGAGAAGCCAAGGGAATCTGTCCTGATGAGACAAGCAACACAATAAGTAATATTAATCACCCATGGTGCTAATCCGTGCACCACAGATGATCACAGGACAGATGTAGCAAAAGGTGTGGAAAAGGTTGACACATTTTCCCCTCTATTCTAAAAGTACTACATTAGGACTCCAATAGAAGCTGTGACGACGTGTTTAGAATGATTCCGAGTGTTTTCTATCTATTGGACTTGACGGAGTTGTTTTAAGACCCGGTCACGGACTCAAACATTGACAAGCGCGACAGACATGGCAACACAGAAACACTTTTGGTGCAGTCAGAAATCAAACCCAGTCCTAATTGGATACAACTAACTACTGCAACGTCTTTATTAGGAGGAGCCACATTTTTCTTGTCCCATTTGCCTCTGCCAACTCAAACTGGCACCAAAGTCCGATTTATTTTTTGCCTGCGACTGACAGTAATTCCAAATGTACATTTATCCTTCACCTCATCCTTCATCCTGACACTGACAAACACCGTTTACTTTTAAAGTATGCCAAAGCACTTGTCAGAACAGGTCAAACTGTAATGTCCCACATCGTTCAAAGCTGTTTTTGCTGTGAGACGTTACCAGCCATTGCCACTCGCCATCTGCTGCCAAATGTTGGCAGGATTTGCTCTGCCTGCAAACATGTAAACAAAGAACTTTTGCACACCACCAAATATTTGTAGATTGCTTT